>NW_006238917.1:15805788-15913514 GCF_000375325.1 Capsella rubella | reverse complement strand
GAACTAAGATGGGTCCTCAGAGGAGGATGGGGATATATGTCGGATATGAATCTCCCACCATTATAAAGTACCTTGAGCCAACTACTGGTGATGTATTTAAGGCCAGGTACGCGGATTGTCATTTTGACGAATCCACTTACCCACCACTAGGGGGAGATCATAATAAACATAAGCTGGTAAAGGAAATTATACGGAATCAATCATCCTTATAATGGCAAAGATCCTCGGACTATGAAATATGAATTAGACGTCCAAAAGCTAGCTAATTGCCAGATTCCTTTGACCCAAATATATAGTGACTCAATCACATATACCAGCTATGAATGCACCTATAAGAATTGATGTTCATGAAGGACGCAATCAGGTTGCTACAGAGTCTAAGGCCCGTATGAAACGAGGCAGACCAATAAGTTCCGAAGATAAAAACCCTCGGAAACAAAGAAAGGTGCTAAGAATAATTCCGAGGTTACCGTGGTGGGTACCCGTAACATAACCGAACCTCAGTTACCAAATAATGAGACTTGGGACGCCAAGATTCAAGGTACTGATGATGTTCATGATAATAATGAGATCGCGATCATTGATGTTATGTCCGGGATAAAATAGAACTGAAAAGATGTCGACGTCGACAATATATTTGCATACAAGGTAGCACTTGAAATAAAATTGATAAGCGAGGATCTATAACCCACGTCCATAATAGAATGCACTCAATGCACAGATTGGATTAAATATGTGGAGATAACCCACGTCCATAATAAGAATGCACTCAATGCACAGATTGGATTAAATATGTGGAGAAGAGGAATGTATAAGGCCACCTCTCGATATAAAGCCAGTTGGACATAAATGAGTCTTTGTGAGGAAAAGAAATAAATATGGTGATATCGTGAGATATAAAGCACGGCATATTGCACAAGGATCCTCACATAGACCATGAATATATTATGAGGAGATATGCTCCCATGTGGTGGATGCTAAGTCTGGATATATAAATGAAAAGACTTCATTTGCGGCTAATGGATGTAATGCCTGCATATTTATATAAGTCCACTGGATAATATAAGAGATTACCAGAGAGTATTGAGCTCAAATATAAGAAAGGTTCTCGAGAACATCACTGCGCATAAGGCTTGACAAATCCTTTCATGGACTTAGAATAAATGGGCGTATGTAAGATTATAAACGATCCCATCAGTCCATGAATACTCATAAAGAGGTTTGCAAACAAAGGATTTGTAATCATAAGCAGTGTATATGAACCTCTGGGTAATCGACCAAACAGTTGAAAGACCTAGGCATCAAATAAGTCATGTTTGGAATTACACCTTGAGTACATAAATAATGAAATCCTTGTGCATCAAATGGCATACAATAAAGGGTACTCAAAGGAAATTTATAAGGAATAGGCCCGCCCATTGACCAGGCCCAATGGTGGTGAGAAGCCTAAGATTGGATAGTGATCCATTCAGTCCGTAAATGTCATACCTCAGTGTCATAAGAGCTTTAATGTATCTGCCGAGCCACACTAGGCCAGATATATGTTTTGCCGTGAATCTATTATCTAGATTTATCTCATTGTCCAACCCAAAGGCACTGGGACGAGATTACAACATATTCTTCGTTATCTACAAGGTACGAAAGATTTGGGTTTATTTTACACTAACCATCACAAGGAGGGATTAGTTGGTTTTGCTGATGCAGGTTATCTCTCGGATCCGCACAATGGTCGATCACAAACTGGCTATGTTTTCACGTACGGTGGAACGGCAATATCTTGGCGATCTCAAAAGCAAACGATCGCAGCAACATCGTCCAACCATTTTGAAATCTTGGCGATACATGAGGCCAGCCGTGAATGCGTTTGGTTGAGGTCCATGACCCAACATATTATGATCGATTGTGGGATGACCGAAGGGAAGGCAGCACCAACAATAATGTATGAGGACAATGCTGCCTGCATAGCTCAGCTCAAAGATGGATACATCAAAGGAGATAGGACGAAGCACATCTTGCCAAAGTTCTTCTTCACTCATGAATTACAGAAAGCCGGAGAAGTTCAAGTCGAACAAGTTCAATCATGTGACAACTCGGCGGATCTATTCACCAAGTCGCTTCCAACTTCAACGCTCAAGAAGCTTATCAAGCAGATTGGAATGCGACGGCTTAAAGATCTTCAGTGAGCTTCAAATGAGGGGGAGTAATACGTGTTGTACTCTTTTTCCTTCACCACGGTTTTATCCCAATGGGTTTTCCTGGTAAGGTTTTAATGAGGCAACATCCCCAAGCGTATTACTAGCTCACGAAGGTTATGACATCCAAGGGGGAGTGTTATGAATCATAGTGGATTGTCATAACAAGCCCAGTAAGGCCCGGCCCATATCAAGCCCGGTCCGGCCCAATGTTATGGAGGTGTAACTTGTATTAGGGTTTACTTGTAACCTCCTTTGTATGAACCTATATATATGGCTTTAACCTAATGAATAAAGCATCCCAGTTCCCTCTCTATTCTCTATAGTCTATAACACAGTTTAGTTTGAAAACTTTTAGTTTAATTAGTTTGATTTTCAGTTTAACTTTGCATTAAGGAGAGAATGAAAAGACAAAAAAAATATCAGGGGGGAAAAAAGAGCAAAATTAAATAATACTACATTTATAGATTAAATTTTTGATAAAGTTAAGAACGCTGATATATTTAATTTTATTCGATTCGGTTACACCAAGTTTAGCTTAGTTTTCTCACCACGAAAAAATTCACAATCGAAATAAATCATAGTTGGTGTATTACTACTTATCTACTTGATATCTTTCTGAGTTATATACTTTATATATTTTTGTCAATATATTATTCAAAATAGAATTTTAAGAGAGTAGTGTAAAATTTATAAATCCACTGTTATTCAAACATGAATTTTAAAAAGTCTCATGAAATTCACTGTTATTCAACTAATGATTTCAAAATCCACCTTAAAATCCACGGTTATTGAAAAAAATTTGTGGATTTGGCTTTTAATGATTTTGAAGGATTTCAGAGGATTTGGGAGGATTTCTTTAGTTAAAAATACAGAAATCCAAATCTCATGATTTTTGGTGAGATTTGAAAAGATTTTACAAAAGTCATATGAACTTCCCTAAAATCATCAAAATAATTTAAAAACTCAATAAACTTCAAATCTCTTAAAATTCCATTTTGAAATACACCCCTCTAAATAAGCGGATTTAAAATTCAATCTGTAATACAAACTACTAGACTACATCTATTGTTTGAAACCAAATTTCCCAAAATCACAATTTTAATAATTTACTACCAAATATATTTTTGTCAAAACATATACAAAAGTAACATAGATGATGGATACATGCAAAATCAAACAACTGATAATTCTTTTATTTCAGATAACAAATTCAAAGAACAATAAACAACAACAATGACATGAAAACTTGGCAGCAACAACAACAAGACCAAATCAAGGGAAAGTAAACAACAAAGAAAACACAAACACAAACACGAGAATAGAGAATTTTGAAGAAATCCCAAACTATATGCAATTGAGAGCTGCCTTATTAGCTTTTTTCGAGATCAAAGCGCTTTGCATGGCCATATGCATCTCAATCTGCATCCTCTCCACTTCTCTTTGAGCCTCTAACATTGCAGCTAGCTCTGAGTTCACAGAGCTTTTGCTTCCTCCTCCTTCTTCTTCTTTTTTCTTTGCCTCTTCCTCTTTCTTACACGAGTGTAAATGCGTTGCGTAATCACATTTCTTGCAATAATACGACCAGAGATTATCCGGTACGATATCTTCACAAACATCGCATTTGGAAACCAAACCGGGTTGGTTATAAGGAGAGCCGTAAAGAAGAGTGAGTGGGTGTGCGTGTTCTTCACGCTTCACTGTTTCAGGCATTGAAACACATCCGACATGTACATCGTACTGACATGACGCACAGTTGTACGTGAAACTTGACCCGTACTCACCGCAAGCATTACACGTGTACGTTGACTTTGGTGAATAGAGCAAAGTCAAAGTGTGGGGTTGGTGAGACTTGTGGTTGGTTTCACGAGGAAGGTCAAAGCATGACTTGTGCAAGAAGTAATCGCAATCTGATGACTTTGTGCATTTGAAAGCTGCACCAACCAGATCAAGATCACAACCCGAGCAGATGATTTCGTCCTTCGCTTCGCATTTGTGACCGCGAAGTGGATGGTTGTGACTCGGGTGCCTCACAGATTGTCGTGAAGACATTGTAGTATTGATCAATGTTCTTGATTTGGTTATTTGAGAGGTTTTTGTTTGTATTTGTGATTGTGATTATCTTAGGGTTATAATCTATTTATAGCGAAAAATGGAGAAGACTTGATGATAATGGTCTTGGTTTTGAATTTGACTATTATAACAAGTTGTAGTTTATAGTGATTAACTATATATTTGGGAGAACAAAGTCATGGTCTAGGTTATATATAAAAGTATATAACATAAGATGGTTCACATTTGAGATTCAAAGTCAAGATATGCATTATGCATGAAACCATTTGCCGATCTCATTCACGCATCTGTTTTTTTTTTTTTTTTCTAATGTTATAATTAGCTGACTAGTTGTAAATTAAGGTATCAATATTGGATTATCATTATCAAGTTGGGGATAAATAACAATAACGTTGACATAATGACGGATGCTAATGTCAATACTAATCACAATGCCTTTGACTCTAACGCGGCCTGACCTATATATCCACCGTCTATACTCCTTAATTACATAATGTGTTTTTCTGAAATGCATAAAATAAATAAAAAAGTTGTACTGTGACTGAATATAGTTTCCATAAGAATTGTCGAAAATGGTAAAAGAATCATTGGAGATAAAAATACAATGAAAAAGAAACACATCAAATAATATTAAAAAAGGTTTAACGGAAAATATCTTATAAAAAAACAAACATAGAAGTAATTATTATATTTAGTTAGTGTATATCTTTGAATTTTGATTCGGTTGTGTTAAGTACGTTCACAAGTTTCAAAACTTCGTATGGGGTGAATCATGAAGGGATCTGAAATAGAGATGGTCATAATTTACAGATTTGGAAAACAATTGATTAAGGAATCACTGATTGATTTGGCCAATAGAGATTAGAATCATTGAGGAACAAAAAGAATGGAAACTTAATCATGCAAAAATAAACTTGTCAATTTATGTCACTAATTAATTATTACGTAGAAGATTTTGCATGATTTTCTAATTACGATTCGATTCATACATGACAGTATTTTCACCGATGGTCTGATTGTGTATAAATTGGAATATTTTTGACAAGGTCACTACTTATAACAAACGTTACATACGAATATACGATCAAACTCGGTTTCATACGACAAGCTCATGGTCAGGACAAGGAAAATTCGGATTCCGGCTTTTGATAACTCGGATTTAATCGCAAGGTTAAAGAGGACGACCCTCATCGGTAGGATTATGAATCCTGACGTCCAAAGTGTTGGATCACTAGTTTTGATGATGCCTAGACTTTGGAGACTAGAGGGTCGAGTCGTTGGGAAGGACTTGGGATCAGGAACGTTCAGGTTTGATTTCGAGAGAGAGGAAGATATTCTCGAGGTGATGAGAACGGAGCCTTTCAATTTTAACCAATGGATGGTTTCGATTGTGAGGTGGGAACCTATCATAAACAAGAACTACCCATCTGCCATAACGTTTTGGGTTAGAATTGTAGGTGTTCCTTTGCGTTTCTCGACACGTGAGACCTTCGAGGATATTGGGGAGGAGCTAGGTATGGTTCAAGAAGTGGATGAAGAAAACAAGAGGGTCAAAGTGACTATTGATAGTACTAAGCCATTGTGCTTTGAAATACCGATACAATTTGGAAAAGGTGGTAAGGAGGTGATGGTGCGGATGGAGTATGAGAAGCTTTTCGGGTACTGTGGTTCTTGTTTTAGTCTTCGTCATGATGAAGAATGTTGCCCACAAAGTGACTTGCACCACGAAGCATGAAGAAACGAACTAAAGATGGTTCACATTTGGGATGCATTAACTATTCACGAAGTCTTTTAGTTTTTATTATGTATTTGTTTTCTCTAATGATGAGAAAGTATGGTATTCGAAATTTTAATGAAATAATGTGAGAAATAAAAGCCTTTGATTCAAAAGTATAATGTTTGTTTTTGGTTGGATCTATACTGAAACTATAAAAGATTATCTCGACTCAAACCTATACCAAAAGTATCAAAGATCTTATTTTTGTTTTTTTGGTTGGATCTATACCGGAACAATAAAATATTTTCTCAAACGGCCTATACCAAAAGTATCAAAGGTATAGTGTCTTATTTTAAAATGCGTTATTATCTAAAACGTGTATTAATTAGAGTGCAAATTGAGTTTTGAGAAAGTGTGCTAGTGTGTGTACTAAAATGTGTGTTAGAGTGCAACTGAGTTTTGAGAAAGTGTGTTATTTGCTAATTCCCCAAAAGTAAATTTGTGTTCCCTCGGAGAATATGGTTTGGTCAACCAAATCATCAGTTTCAAGTCGTATAATAGTGAAGGCAGACCATTATTCATAATTAAGAGCATATTTTATAACTTACATTCAGACAAAAACTTAACTAAAACATAGATAAGAAAAACAGAAGTAGTAAATTAAAAGAAAGTTGCATCGTATCTCAAGTTAGAAACACCAAAGAGTGGCTTCTCTCTTTTATCTTTTCATCTTCTTTTATCAGTCGCTCGTCGTAAGAGAGGATAGTCCATGGTACGTACCTCCTGTTACTTAAGATTCGATTTGGTATCCGAATCATCATCATCATCTTCTTGTTCTTCTTTTTCTTCTTCTTGTATCAGTCGTCGTAAGAGAAGATAACCTTCTTACAGCAGACTCCTCCCATCATAGGTACCACCTGTTTCTTAAGATTCGGTTTGGTCTCCAAATCATCTTCTTCTTCTTCTACTTTTTCTTCTTCTTCTTCTTCTTCTTCTTCTTCTTCTTCTTCTTCTTCTTCTTCTTCTTCTTCTTCTTCTTCTTCTACTACTTCTTCTTCTACTTTCTTCTTCTACCTGGAGGCTTTCTACCTTAGACCTGGAACATCAAAAACCCTTGTCATCTCGCCTTCGACCTTGATAGCAAAACTCAAAAAGGCAACTAGTACTTAAATCACTTACCAAAGTTTCTCTGCAAGGTTGTACCTAATCAACAACAACAAAATAGCTTTAAAGACATGAAAACTATAGCAAGAAGTTATATAAAAACAAATCTCCATATGGGAAAATCAGTGTTACTTGGGTCGGAGAGGGTATGGAGCTATCTCAGCCACGTCTAGAAAAAGCTCACGATTGTTCTTCTTTACCAGTGCCTACATCATAAAAGATTTAATCAGCAATCGTAACCTAATTCTTGTATAATTTTCATCATAAGTACACTATTCTTCAAATGAGACTATACTTAAACACTTATGGTCATTAAAACAAACAACTCTCACCTTCTCTGCTACATTAGCAGAAACAAACTCAATAAAGCCACATCCCACATGCTGACCCTTGTAGTCTACAATTATAAGTCTAAGAAGAACAACTCGTCCAACAGTTTTGAAAAAATCGATGCTGTAAACATATGAAGGATATATAAATACATCAGTCATGAAAAACTTGCTTCAAGAACGAAACTAAAGGTGCTATACTTAATTACATCTTTGGTATTGTAGTTTTGCAAGGGATATTCGCAATAAAGAGCGTCTTTCTTCTCGCAGCGACTTCCTGAAATTTAAATTGCATAACACTTGTGTTATTAAACTCATAAGCATTTCTTCTAACCTCTACATATTTTGAAAAAGAAATAAAAGAACATGTACGTACCTCAATATAATCAAGAATATCTCACTAAGTCCTTCCACTGCCTCATCTTCCTCTATCAGAAGGCTTTCTTGTCGAAGGTAGTCTTCATACCTGGAATATCATTAAAAAAAGAAAAAAAGATCTTTCCATGGATACCAAAAGCTTCACCCAATGTGCTCTTCTTGATAACAACAAACTCAAGATGCAAATAGTTAAATCCCTTACCAAACCTTGTGATCTATGCAATACCTAGTTAAACAAAAATAATAGCGTACGTTAGTCTTCTGTTATGGTATTATTAAAACTCTAGCAATAAGTTACACATAAACAAATCTTCATAACAATATGGAAAAATCAATATATATACTTGGGTCGTGGAGGGTATGGAGCCTTAATTATCCTCTCTTAACGATATCTGATAATCATGCAAATATATTCACCATTATTTGTTTCCAGTGCCTACAGTATAAAAAGATTCAATCATCAATCCTGATCATTTCAAAATGAACACTTTCATCATTACTATAAACTACTCTCTCACTTTCTCTGCTTCGTCCGCAGAAGCAAACTCAACAAAGCCATCGCCTACATGCTTGCCCGTGTAGTCTACAATAAGTCGAAGAGAAACAACTTGTCCAACATCTTTGAAGAAATTGATGCTGTAAAAATGGAGGATAACATATTAGTCATTAAAAAACTTGCTCCAAGAACGGAAGAACAAAAAATTGAAGGTGCTACTTACATTTCTGATATTTCAGCTTCTCGAGGGAGACGGAAACAAAGAGTGTTCTTTTTCTTGCAACAACTGCCTGAATATAACAGCAAAGTGCGTTAGACTTAGTAGCACGACATAAAAATTGCATAACAACAAAAAACAGACTCATCTCCAGAATAAGACATCTATCGACTTTGTGGCAACAGTTATGTCTAAGCCTGAAATATATTGAAGATATAATAAGAACATGTACCTCAACCACAAAATTGGGAGTTTGGTCATCTTCTTCTATCACAAGGTTTTGTCGTCGAAGGTAGTCTTCGTAACTAAAATATCAAAAACCTTAGTGATCTCTCCATGTACTGTATGCCAAAAACACTTCACACTCGATCACAAAACTTAAAATACAAATAGTTTAATCCTCTTACCAAAGCTTCTCTGCAAGGTTGTGCGGCTTGTGCCTAATTACCAAAAATAATAGCGTTACTACTCTATACCAATAATAATAAGTCATAGCCAATGTTTACATACACTAGTCTCCATATATAACATGGAAAATCAATTTACTTGGGTCGTGGAGGGTATGGAGCTGTCTTAGCCACTTCAAGAAAAATCTTGTGATCATGCAAATATTCACCATTCTTCTTTTCCAGCGCCTAGAGTGTATAGAATATTTATTCACTCAGCAAACTTACTTTCAAATAACTACTTGTGTATTTTTTCATCATTACTACAAAAGTATTCTAACCTTCTTTGCTTCGTGAGCAGAAGCGAAGTCAACAAAAGCATAGCCATCATGCTTACCCTCGTGGTTAACAATAAGTCGAACACTAACAACTTCTCCAACATCTTTGAAGAAATCTTTGCTGTAAAAGAAGAGGTTAAAATATAAGTGTAATGGAAAACTTGCTCCGAGAAAGAAAGTGAAGTTATAAGCTAGTGCTACTTACATATCTGAGATGAGTTTAGTTTGGGGAGAGAGATTGGCAACAAAGAGTACTACATCCTGAATTTTTAACAACCAAGTGTGTTAGCAACAACTCTCTAGGAGAGAAGGACTTAAAATTTCATTAACACCAAAAAAGTGGCCTCAGCTGAAGATTAATCAAGAACATGTACCTCAACAAAATTGGGAGGTGTCTCATCTTCTTCTATAGGAAGGCTTCCTCGTGGAAGGTAGTCTTTGTAGCTGAAAAAAAAAAAAAAAAGACTAGTGAACTCTTCATGTATACCAAAAACTTCATCCAAGGTGCTCTAGATAACAAACTCAAGAGGTAAATTGTTAAATCACTTACCAAACCTTGTAATCTATGCAATACCTAATCAAAAAAATAAAGCGTTAAGTCTTGTGTGATATTGTAATCAAAACTCTAGCAATAATTAACAGAAACAAAGATCCCATAACATTGAATAAAAAAAATCAATATACTTGGGCCGTGGACGTATTGGAGTTTTTTTAACGGCTCTAAGGATTATCTGAGAGCCGAGCAAATATTCACCATTCTTCTTTTCCAACGCCTACATAGGATAATTAAAAGATGATTTAATCAAGCAGCAATTATAAGTAACATTTTTGCATCATTACTATAAAACCACTCTTTACCTTCTTTGCTTCGTTAGCAGAAGCAAACTCAACATGCCCATAGCACAAGTGGATACACGTGCGGCTTACAGAGAGTCGAACGCGAACAACTTTTACAACATCTTTGAAGAAATCGATGCTGTCAAAAAGGAGAAATAAAACATTATCAGTCATGGAAAACTTAAATTAACTAAGGTGGTGCTATAACTTACATATCTGATATTTTAGTATGGTGAGGGAGACAGCAAATAAAGAGCATCTTTGTTGTTACGGCCGCAGATTCCTGAATTTAACAGCACAAGCGTTGTTAGTTAACATAAGATGCTTCATTGAACATGAGGAGACACAATGTAGAGTTAGATAGAGGGCAGCAATGTTATTAGGTGAAAAGTTCCTTGTTTGGGCTTAGAGAGATTTAATTAGGTTACCGTGTATCCCAAGGTTTCTCAAACCCTACTAATCTTATAGATATATGTGTTATGTTATGGGCTGGGCTTTTTTACTGGTTGGGTAGGTTTATGTGAAATATGAAGGAAATATCAGAAATTACAATTTAAAAGAAAAAAAAAAAAAGGAAATACTATGAAGGAACCACCAAACAATTGAGGTGTGACCCTCACGGGAATTTATTTGCGACATTTGTCTCTCAATCGCTCGAGGCACTTATAAAACCCTAAAACTCAAGAGCTATCCTTCGCCGCTGGATCCTCCTCATACGTTGGTCAGATTCTTTTATCTCTCGGCGAGGTATATAAGAAAATGGCTTCACGCTTTTTACTTGCTTTCTTGAATGTTTTTTGTTAAGTGTTTGATGAGGTTCCTATGTTGATTTAGTATCTTTCTCTATCTTTGACTTTTATACAACGGCAAGGTCATCATGCTCATGCGTCAGATGACGACGACTCAGATATTGTTATACAACTCGAATTTAGTCAGAAGGTTAAAGAGGACTACGCTCATCGGTAGGATAATGAATCCTGAGGTTCAGAATATTGACTCATTGGTTACGACGATGCCTAGACTCTGGAAACTAGAGGGTCGAGTGAAAGGGATGGGCTTGGGATCAGGAACGTTCAGGTTTGATTTCGAGAGAGAGGAAGATCTTCTGGAGGTGATGACGATGGGGCCTTTCCATTTCAATCACTGGATGGTTTCCATTGTTCGCTGGGAAAGGATTATACACAAGGACTACCCGTCGTCCATCACGTTTTGGGTTCGAATTGTTGGTCTTCATCCGGATCTCTGGACTTATCAGAATATCCGGATGATCGGGGATCAGCTGGGCACGGTTGAAGAAGTGGATGAAGGGAACGCTATGGTCAACGTGACTATCGATAGTACTATGCCTTTGTGCTTCGAAATGCCTGTTAAGTTTGAAACTGGTGGTGGGGATGTGTTGGTGAAGATGGAGTATGAAAAGCTTTTCGGTTACTGTTCTTTTTGTTTTAGTCTTCGCCATGATGAACTATCTTGCCCAGTAAGCGACTTGTGCAACTAGGAAGAGAATTTTTCGAGTTAATTGGACTAATATGGTTCACATTTGGGATCTAAGTAAAGTGATGCATGCATATATTTTCCGATCTCATTTACGCATCTTGAGATCTTAGTATGTATGCATCTCTAATGAGAAAGTAGAGTAGTTAAATCATCAATGAATATGAGGAAACTTAACCTTTAATGATTCAACTATTTGGATTTCAAACTGTCAAAATCACAGGTAGTAAAGAACTATAACTCCAAATTGCAAACTGCATCTTGCAGTTTCTTTTTTAATCCCCAAAACTCAAAACAAAAGACCAAATATCTTTTATATTTCCTGTAATCCATGTACAGATGTACTGACCAAAACCGGTCGGATCTATGTAGTCAAAATTTTAAGACAACCCAAGTTACAAGCAATGGGTTAAGGTTTATCACTTTATCTCCTTCTCATTTCCTAATATACTCACAACTTGAGTCAAGGGTATAAGGATTTATGTACCAGTAATCTAGCTAGCGAGTCTCCTTGCACTCTTGATTGTTGCAACACAGTAATGCAATCTCCAGAGCAAAATGTCATCCTGAAACAGACATTTGTTGTAAACAGAGTTATAGTTTTCCATATGAACTATTTGACCGGGAGTCTAAGTCACCAAAAGATTTCATGATTCCTTACTTCCTCCTCCATGTTGACGATAACATCATCAGGCATTTCTCTCCCCAAAGCTACATAGTGGTTTTTAATGATTTCAGCAACGCGTTCAAGATTTGGTCCAGGTAGCTCCTTAATTGATTTCTGAAGTTCCCGCTTCTCACCACGGCGCATAGGTCTGTTGACAAGACTTAACAAACAAACACATAAGTAACAATTGGAAGAAGAATATCTAACTATATATATGGAGAGATAGAAGGATAAGAGACTGTATATCAAACCTGCATGTGGTGACCACGTTGTCAAGTACTTTCTCAAGTTGCTGCTGCATTTCGTTGATCTATTCAAAGCAGAGAGAAAAGCATAACATTAGATGTTTTGGGAGCTCGAAATGTTAACAGATTAATAATGTTCCTTAGAGAATTACTTGGGAACGAAGATCACTCGAATGTTTGCTCACTATTTCCTTAACAAGACTAGGATCAGACTTCATAAGTAACTTTAAATCATCCTCCACCTAAGGAAACAAATGTGAGGAACGAAAAGGGTTTGATAAATATCTATCAGGCAAAGAATGTAAGAACCATATTATCTCACCTCTTTAAACGTAGGATCCGCAGGAATCACAGGCTCTTCATCAGTTGGTGGTATAGATGGTTTTTTGTTACTCAATTGAGACATCAGGTGCAGTGATTCAACACGTGACTGCATCTGCAAACGAATTGGGTAAACATTAATATCTCTCAATTAAAAGCTAAATCTAAAGCCTCATCAAACTAAATATATATTCCAAAATAAGTCAGAGTACCTCATCAGCCTCTGGAACGGAATCCAACACGCACTGCCTTAACAAGGCATTCAACTTCTCGTTTTTGAGATCAGACAACTCAGCTCCTATAACTTCAGAAGAAGACTTGTGAGTAGCTTCATGTTTATGATGAGGGACCTTCTCTTCTTGAGACAAGAGGTCTTCTACTTGAGCTCTATAGTAGCCAAAAAAGTCTGGTCCATTCCTGCTCCTCTCCAATGAAGGAGGCATATCTTCTGATGTTCTTTTAGTCATAGCTGTTCTCAGTTGAGGAGATATAAAAATTGAAAATCTCAGCAACAAGCCACAATGCCAAGAAATCTTAAGCAATACCATACTAAACCAACATTGTCTGTGAATAAAATCAAAACATAAGCACACAAATCTTCCACAATACCCAGATTTTTTTTTTTACCCACATTCTTGGTCCTGAGATCAACAAGATTAGTTCAAAATATATGATACACAAAGCGTAAAACAAAACCTAAGATATATATCAAAATCATCGATTTTAGGGATGAACACGACCACCTTATAATACTGTAAAATTCCAAATTCTAAGCCCTAAGGTTAAAAAGAGAATCTCAGAGAGCCTAATGCAGCAAGATTGTGACCATAACATCAGAACATGTCAAGCGATTATAATATCGTACAATTTCACAGATGAAATCGAAATTTCGAAAGATTGATGAAATTTGTTTCACAGCGACCTGCCAAAAACTCAAAACAAAATCGAAATACACCATGAACACAACAGAGAAAGAAAGAGAGAAATAGTGTTCTACATGAGCATTGGCGAGACGAGACAAGTAGAGACGAGCGATTTCAAAACTCAGCAATATTGTAAAATAGCGAGGTTTCGCTTTTCTTGATGCTGAAGAAGAAATGAAAGAGCGAGTAGAGAAAAAAAAAATACACTAACCGAATCATACGCCACCGGAAAAAGGAACAGTGAACGCTGCGACGAAGCAGAGGGAGCCAAAGTTCTAACGGAAAGAAATGTCATCTTCTCTAATCTCTCACTGATCTTTTTTTATCTGCGGATATTAGACTGTATGCCGTCTTGTCGTTACTCACAACAGAAACTACACGTCGTTTCTTGATGTAGACTAGCACGTCACACTCACACGTGTTTAATTAGATTATATTATTGGAAAATTGTAAATAAAGAAAGAAAGTATACTTGTAGTCAATTAAATATCTAATTTTTATTAACTTTCTAATAAATTACAATTATTTTTTACTTTGCTAAATAAAATTATGTTTTTTCTAACTAAATTATTTTTCTCTAATTTTTAAAGTTTTTAACCCTAAATTGATTCTCGATATCGAAAAAAAAATCATAGGAATTGATTTAATCCGTTTGTCTTGGAATTTCTGTGATAATGACTTTCAATGCATGTTGTAAAACATTCGAATATCACATTTGTATTAATTTTTACAATATTTAAAATTCCATTTACTGTCCCTACCAAAAAAAAATTCCATTTACTGTTTAAAAATATATCAATAGAGAAACCAGTCAAAAAATTGTTCATCATTTACTTTAATATTGTATCTTATTTGGAAAGTTATGCAAAGTTATTGAAAGTTCATGATTTATCTAGAAAGTAATTAAATTTGGACATTTTATTCACCATAAGTAAAATTCATGATTTTTTTCAACGCTTTTTGTAAGTTCATGTTTTTTATTTACATTATCCCCATATATTTGAGTATTATTGTTTCTACATCTCTTTATTTTTACCTCATTTTGATCCTTTGTATATTTTCTTACAAATTTTGTATTTTCAATATTGTTCTTTTTTATTCATCACATAGATATATATTGGTAATTAAGTTTATCACAAAACAAAGCGCAAGAAGAACATTGTATAAATCTATTTTTTTAACATCTTTTAACTTTATTAATTAGGTATAAATATAATACAAGAAATTTTCAAGCCAAAAGGGAACAATACACATCTAACACAAAGATCGAACTGAAAGAGCTGAACTTCTTGAAAATCCACTCTATATGAAATTCATACGAATTTCTAAGCTGAACTCAACTTTCCAATTCAAAATATTAGTTAAAAGTATTAATATCCAATTTTATAAAAAAAGTATTAGTTAGATACTCAATGAAGCATTCAATTAATTAGATAAATAGATACAATTTTGAATAGACGACAAGAGCTATATCTAATCCCATTTAATTTGGGCTTGAATCATGTAGACCCTCTAATGCGGTTTGAATGTTTAACTAACCTATCAATGATTTGTATAGGAAAAACGTTAATTAACCTCTGCATTAAAATTTTCGTTAACTAAGGAGGTGTTATTAGACTGAGGGTTTTAATAGATTTTGATTTATCATGTGATATAAAAGATTTTAAAGTCTAGTTTTTCTTATGCATATCTCGTAGATTTGAATGTTATTATTATCTATCTAATATTTTGAGCTTCTTGTCTATGTGTGGTAAGAGGATCTACGACAACAATTTTAGAGGAATTCAATTTTTATTGCAAAATGAACGGAAATGATTAACCGGTAAGTCCACTTTATTTGTCACTAGTCGGTTGTCCGCGCTACGCGCGGGAGTTTATTATATTGTTTATGAGTAATTGGTTCGTATTTTATTTCCTACTTATTTTTTTCACTATACCTTATTTTACTTCTTTTAAAACTTAAATTGTGTTTGTATAGAAAAACTATTGAGTTTTAGCTTCATTAGTCATTGAGAAATTAAGTGTGTATAGTATAAGTCGAAGTGTGAGCGTAAATGGAAGTGCTGTTGATAATCATTGAGAAACGTGTACTATTAGGGTTTTTACCAAATATAGATCTAGATGTTAATTTTTTGGGCCCTTTTATATGTTGGCATGAAATTTGAACATGATTTGTGGGTTTCGGGCGGATTGTTATATTTTTAATTGTTTACATTATCTCTTTATATATTGTCATAATTTTTTATTTTTTGTTTTACGTTTTCCTTTTTTGGATTTGTCGTACTTTATATCTCGTAATTATCATTTATATACTATTATATATTTTTTCTGATTTTATGTTTTATATATTTTTTTGTTTTTTCATATGGAACAATTTTTAAATTTAACATATTAGTATAAATTACTTTATATTTAGTTTATTTCATTTAATAATGTTTTATTTTAATTTTCAATTTTATGAAATATAGTTAATTTTTTATTTTGTTTATTAGTTTAACATATGTGTTGTATTGGAAACAAATAGTTAAATTCATATTGGAAACTTTTAAAGAAATATTATTTTTATTTTTACTTTTTTATATGTTTATAAAAAAAATGAAAATTCATGTTTCGGTCCGACCTATATCATTTATGTTAGAAACTTTTTTGAGACATAAATTAGATAGATTTATATTCTCAAAATTTCTTACTTTTTGTTCTATTCCCGTTAAATCCCATTATATTTAGGTTTACATTGTGTAAATATAATCATATATATATTTTAAACATTCACTAAAAACTATAATCTATTATTTATATATTTGTTAGTATAATCGATAATTAGTAAGTTTTTTAACTTTTAATCAATTATCTTTTTTAGTTTTATAATGTATAATATAAAAAAAGACCTTTCATATTCATTTTTGAAAAACTTATTTATATAGGTTTAAATATTAAAATTAAATGATAAAATGGTATAATTAATTTTAAAAATTAAATAATAAAATGAGGTGGATGATGATGTGGCTTAAGGAGAAGAGAGAAAAAGTTAACTTTATATATATAGATAACTCATAACTTAACTTTTATGTATGTCATAAAAAAAATTAACTTTATGTGTAATAGAGTATAAGCTTAAGATATAAAACCTTACATCAAAATATATAAAATAGTACATCATAAAGTTGATAATAATTATAAGGGATACACAAAGCGGAAAAACTTAAACCATCCCAAAATTTATAAAAGATAGAAGAATTATGATGACCTTAAAAAAAATATAACAAAAAAATAAACAAGAAAAAGATAAGCAAAAAAATAAGTAAAACTAAGCAAAACATAAAGAAAATAATTATATTCGAATTTAAGTCCTTAAAATAAATTAGATGATTATCAATTACATACATGCACAAACAATATAACAATAATACTTCAAGAAAAATCAGTTTATATATGTTTATCTCTAAGCTTTAGCTTTATATGAGTATCTCGTCGAGATGTCATTGTGAATTGGTGATTCCCATACATTTACTCGGTATAAAAACTACAATTGAACCTAAAAACATCTTCAATAGGGGTGTTTAGTGGATTGTTAAGAGTTGTTTAAGAGTAAAATTGATTAAATTTAATAGAACCCATAAAAAATATTAAAGATCGATACTTAATTAGTGGTTTTAATTAAGCATCACCTAAGAATTATGACGTGTCGATCATTGATTGGATGATATATATTTATTTTCTTCTCTCGTGTGTCTCTCTCTCATGTGCGACGACAAAGACTGATCTCGTTTTTATCACCGTCAGTGACTTTGGTTCAAGGATGCTCCGATCTCTTTCTCATGGTTTCTAACTGATTTCCTCTGTATATTGTGATGAATAGGTATATGTGAAACGATATCTAAAATAAATTACAATTAGCAGTGTAATTGTAATTATTTCTCTTGGACTTTCTTAGTTTTCAAATAATATTCAGATTTTAAATATACAATATGTCACACTCATGCGCACTATAGTTATATATGTCTTAGTTAATTAACAATGACCTAAAAACACTTATTAGAATCTACAAAAATCTTTGAGAATTTTAAAATCTTTAAAACTTTTGAAATCCACAAACTCTTTTAGATTCAACCTCCCAATAACCCCCCAAGAATCATCATTAACTCGTACGTTTATCTTGGTCACGGAAAAATTGAAAGAGAGTGTTCGTAATTAAAAATGTTTGACCGCATCAAGAACCTGTTTCGACTTTCTAATATTTTGGTTTACTAATCATTTGAATTTAATGTTGTGAATAGATTCTTGGTAATGAAGTATCCAATGCATTTAAGCTGCTCCATCGCGGGAGGAGTTTAAGCTTTTTCCAAAAATGTGTTCGTAATTAAAAAAAACTGGACCGCATCAAGAACTTGTTTCGACTTTGTAATATTTTGGTTTACTAATCATTTGAATTTAATGTTGTGATTGGATTCTTGCGAATGAAGCATCCAATACATTTAGCTGCTCCACCGGAGGAGGTTAAGCTATCACATTTACATAAGTACAAGTACTGTATCTAGTTAAGATTATTCTAGAATCAGATTTTCTTTATTTCTATATTTTTGGCTTATCTCGATGGATCACCCATTCTCCATCTCTCAATACCCAAAAGCTCCTTAAACTAGATCAAGTAGGAAATTTATATATCTGGAAGGAGGGACAAAAGTAATACATGCTTTGGGATTCTTTGGATGAATATTCATTCACACTATTGAATGGGAAAATCATGCAGTTCTTGGACATATATGTTACCACGTCCTTGCAGCTGGCTCTGGCTGAGGCAACTGCAAGTCTGTAACCAACCTGAAAAGTTATGTAAACGAGTGGAAAATTTGGTGATGCACCTATTGCAGTTGATTTTTGTCTTCAAACCAGTTTTTATGTTTATTATATTTTTGGAAAAATAAAATTTTTGTGGTATTTTTGGAAAAACAACCACAAATTATGATATTTTTGTAAAAATAAACGTAAAATGTAGTATCTAAGAGAATTTCTCTTTGTTTTATGGTTTTTCAAACTGCATTGTTTTGTATTTTCATATATTTTTCTAAAGGGTCGGTCCAGCATGAGACCCAATACTCAACAATTTTTTTTTGTTTGAATTTTGTAGATAATATTTAAAAAATAAGATCAAATCTCAAAAATTCATAAAAATATGGTCTGTTTTTTTTTTTTTTTGTTAAAAGGCTTTCAATTAAAATGCATAAAAGGAAATACAAGGATATTATGTTGAGATCATATAGTTTTTGAAAGTTAAGAGATAGGAGATCATGCGAAAAACATATTCTAATAAGGGAAAAAGATAGAACTAGTGAAAAATTAATTCTCTAGTTATTTTTTGGATCGATTAGCCCCAACCACCGCGGCCACCACGACCACGTTTACCCCGTCCTCCTACCGTAATCCATTGACTAGTGAAATGTGGTCTGTTTTTTGCAATAACAAATAAGTAATTTTCTAAAATTGAGAACAAATCTTAAGCATTCATAAAAATGGGGCATATATTTGTAATAATAAATTGTTTTTGGGGCCTAATTCTGTTAGTAAAAATTTCAAAAAGCTAGAGGCCCAATACTAATGTATTTTAGAAATAGATCGCGGGTCGGACCTGACTGTAACCAACTTGAAAAGTCATGTAAACAAGTGGAAAATGTGGTGATGCACCTATTGCAGTTGATTTTTGTCTTCGAAAATCAGTATTTTATGTTTATAATTTTTTTTGAATAATAAAACTTTTGTGGTATTTTGAAAAAAAAAAACAAATTATGGTATTTTTGTTAAATAATCGTAAAATGTAGTATCTAAGGGAATTTCTCTCTGTTTTCTGGTTTTTTCAAACTGTATTGTTTTGTATTTTCAATATATTTTTCTAAAAAACAAATTTCATTTTTATCTTTATTATTTCTGTTTATTAATTAAAATTTTGAATTTTTAATGCCTCGTATTAATAAAGGATAGTAAAAGAAAATCCAAATTAGTTTAACTTTTTCAAAATATTTCTCCAAAATAGACAATGTGGAATCATTCATAGACGAATCCGGTACTTGTGCTTACAACATCAAAACACATATACGACTGAGCTCGGTCTAAAACCATATTTGATATGGATTCGACCCTCACTAGAAGGTTCACTCACTAGTAAAAACAGTCGCACACAAAAAAAAAACGTTAACCTCTCTACACCAATTCATCAAATCTTTGAAGATGAATGGACCATCAATAGACATCAAGCTTTGTGCTCGCGGTATTGGACAATGGCTTCAGGCTGAAGACGACCAGTGCAGATTTGGTGGACCGTTGAAAAGAGCGGAAACATCTCTACCCATCCACAATGGTTCAACACCTCGTAGACCTCTCTTGCTGTTGATACTCCCTTTAATAAATAATCAGACATAGACACAGAGAATTTAGGACTAGCTATAATCATCACAAGCATAATGCAGATTAATCAGACATAACTAAGAGTATTGGTTCTTCTCTATAGATTTGGTGGTCTACCTGTAGCTTTTGCCCTTGTAACATCTCTGCTTCAAGCTCGTCAAAAGATCTGTGACATTTACACAGCAAACCCATCAAAACACTAACTAGAAGCAGTTGAAGTGAACAGCTGGAGATCAATTTGATTAACAAAGGTAATACCTTTTTCCTCCGCTTTTTGCATATGCTTCCGCAACTCTTCGGTTTCTTCCTCCTACTGTAATACTCAGTGAAAGAAGAGTCAAAAGGGTATCACTATAACAATGGACCAAAAAAGTAAAAAATAACTCAGGTTTTATTCAGTTCTTACAGCAAGTTGTAATGACATCTGCTACACCACAGCTCTCGAAGAAAGTACTGTCTTTAACAGATGGAAACAGAAGCTTTGAGAGCGCTTTCATCTCTCTTAGACCAATCCTCATGATTGCAGCCTAAAAAAGATTTAAAAGTAAATAGATTGAGATCTCTCTAAACCACTTATGTCTCTTAATAGAAAGCTATAACAAACCTTCTTTTAACTTACCTTTGTGTTATTACCCATTTCCAAACCATCCACAAAACCCGCTGCAATAGCCACTACATTCTTCAAGGTACCACACAATTCTACTCCTTCCACATCATGGACCTGTTTTTAACACAAGATTCTTTATATTTTTTCAAAATTCTGCAATCCTAGATGGTATCAACGTAGCCATTTAACAACCATGAACAAGAATATAAGAAGGATAAAGACTTCTTACGGGTGTGACCATAAAATATGGAGTACTAAACAACTGAACCCATGTGTCTGCTATTTCTCTACTCTCTCTATATCCAACTGTTGCTTCACTAAACTTCTCCACAGCTATCTGTATTACATTATAGTCACAGAAATGTAAAAAATAGAAATTACCCAAAGTAGTCAAATTAGGTCATGTAAAAACCTCGTTTGCAATGTTTGCGCCCATAAGAACACAACAATTGATACCAAGTTGCTTGGAGATTAGACTTGAGATCATACAAGGACCTTCCTTCTTCACTTCCATTCCCTTAACAAGAGATATAGCCTCAACATCTCCTGTGATCTTTCCATCTAATCTCTTGCATATTCCATCCATGAACTGATGCGGTGTAACAAAAACCAACATGTTTGCTTCCTTGACTGTATCAGTGAAACCCATCAATTTGAAGAATCTAATTGAGATCAAAGTAAAGGAGAAAAAATTCATACGGTGGAAGTCACAAACCTGCATTTTCAAGGTCAGGATCCGCAACAACATTTCTTCCAAGCTTAATCCCAGGGAGGTACTTGACATTTTCCTACTCAAGAAACCAATTAAAATAGTTATAGAACCGTGTTTCAAAGAATTGAAAACCAATGTATAACAAAATCATTCATCTGTTCTTACATTAGTCTTGTTGATTATATCAGTGAGCTTCTCACCATTTGGTAGAACCTCCTCAAATACCCACATCCTCACTTCATCTGAAACATAACAAACCTTTAAGCATACAATACTATTTCCAAACCCATTTCTTTTTCAACCATTCAAAGATTGAACAATACTAAACATGAAAGTACAAAACTTTGCCCAAAGTTTCAGTTTTTATAAGTTTTCAGAAACGCTCTTTCGAAAAGAGAAAAAGAAAGACAAGCATTGACGATGATAATGACACGAACCCAATTCATCATGTCCTATATACAAGACAAAGACACCTCAAAGTTTCAATTTTTATAATTGGAACTGAATCGAGGAGCGTCACAGAAACTTTACCATGGAAAGAAGGAAGCTTGAGGGCATTAGAAGCAATGAGCTTAGCAGCAACACTGCCCCAATTGCCACTACCAACGACCGTAACCTTAGACTTCAAATCATCATTACATTCACCATTGCCTTGTCGGGATTTCTCGAGAGCAGGAGACATAGCGGCGGAGAGAGAGGAGAAGCGAGAGGAAGGAAGAGAAGGAGAAGGGGAACGTGAAAGGGAGAAGATAGAGAAGAAGAATGATCGGAGTCGCATGGAAGAAGGAGATATGAAAGGGGACACGTTGAGAGAGAGAGAATGGTACGTGGAGTAACGTCTTCATCAATTCTATAAGCCGCCATTGTTTGGATGGTTGGATCTTGGCGATTTGCTCTATGTTCCTTCATCTTCCTCATCCTCTTTTTTTTTTTTTTTTTTTTTTTTTTCCTTTTTTTTCTTCTTTTCCTTTTATAAAATTTTTAATTGTCTTACAAAAAATATTAAAATTTAATTACGTTACAAAATTAGTATTTTTTATGTATGGTTGTTTTTTAACCCAAAGAAAAACGAAATCATATATGTTACAAAATTATTATTTTCTGTATGGTTATTTACCCCAAAAAAAAATAACGAAATCATAATTAATATGTTACTAAATTACTAGTAACATAATTAAATTCATAACATTTTTTGGAAAAAAAAAACCCAACATGTTACTCCCTTGTTTCAGTTTAGTTATATTTTAGTTATAAAAAAAAATCGTTTTAGTTTAATTGATGTTTTCAATTCTTTAAGACAAAATCAAATGGCTTTTTATATATTATATTTTTTATTAGTTGAAATCATTTTATTTTGACAATATTTATATGTAAAAAGGATAAATTTGATAAATCTTAAGAAAACATCACTTAAAATGAAGTAAAGTAAATAATATTTTCGGAAATACTAATATTTTTTAGTAAGCATATTTCCGAAAAAGATTATATTTTTTTTTGGTAATAAATTTTTTGATAACATAATGTAAAAGTTTTAAATCAGATTTTATCAAATATATTGTTTACACATATATAATTTTTTTAAAAGGTCCAAAAGAACTCAAATGTATATGTTTGACCAAAATTACGGTATGTTATAACATATATTTCTATTCGAAAGACGATTGTCGGATTATACATTGAAATGTATATGCAATATAATTTCAACAAAAAAAATAATAATTTGAAATATGATTTTTTAAATTTGACAAACTGATATTCAATATAATGAATCTGATAATAATTAAACAAAAACGATTATGTGATGTTATGTGAAAGTTTTAATTTTATTTTAATACTTGTTGTTGACCCGCGCGCAGCGCGGGAGATTTATCAAATTTTTATTTTATTTTTTGTTATATTATTATTTTTCGTTGTTTTTTTTTTGTTTTGCATTGTTTGTTTTGTTGGCATTTTACTGTTGTTATTTTTTGTTATTCTATTTTTCATATCGATTATTTTCTCAATTTTATAGTAATTTAGTATTTGAAATGTTTATCATCATTTGGTATTCGTCAGAGGTCGATGGAAGGTTTATGCGGTATTCTCTCTTTTTACTAAGTATGTGATTAGAGAGTAAGTTTCCGGTGTCTGGGTTTGATATATTCTAGGATCTGACTTGTTTCCCGTTTTTCCTATGTTCGAACCCGTGTATTCCGGCCAATGATTTTGAAATCGGTATCGTTGTTGCAGATGTGTCGCTCTTGTAAACGATGGTTCTAGAAAATGTTTTTCATGTTCCGTTTAATTATCTAGTCCCAAATTCGTGTATCCCACGTTTTTATTATTCCTTTAACCGGTTTGATTGTTATGTGTTGGAAGTCAGACCCATGGTTTTTTAGATTTTGTATTTTGATTATTGTAGAAATGTTGGACATGAAACCCATATTTTTTTGAATTTAGTGAAAAGAAAAATAATGATGTGGTGGATGATGTGGCGCTGACGTGGCTGAAGGAGAAGAGAGGAAAGGTAACTTTATATATATATAGATTCTTCATTCTATTTGTTTATACGTCCCTTTGACCGTTTGACGTATTGCTCTATAGTAATAACAACTCACAAGCCACACAATCCAAAGTTGTCACTTAACTAAAAACAAAAGGAAACGCTAAAAAAAAACATCAAACCATATTCTAAAAACTGATAAAAACAGTAATACATAGAACAGCCTATAATTCAAATTTAGATAAAACACAACAAAAACACACACACACATATAACAAACAAAACACCTGGTTTGAATTACTAAACATACCATCTTCTCAATAGGTTTAAATTCCCAATCTATTTCCCATTTCTTTTTCAATTCATCCTCCTCAATCTTTTTCATTATATTGATCTCTCTTCCTCTTCTTCTTATTCAAGATAACCATTTACGTCACAAAAGATCCATCAAAAAGCTAGCTAGAAACCAATCTAACACATAAATATATATAAATGGCTCGACGACATTTCTCTTTTGCAATTCTTGTGATCATATGTCTTGCACTAGCCGGTGGAGCTTACGCCGCCGGTTCATCATCACCTTCTCCACCGGCGACGACGTCAAACACCACAGAAACATCTTCTCCCGAGACTATCTTCGGCTTTAACGCAACGAAGGGCAATAGTCAAGATTACTCGGACTACGAAGTCCCGACGAATCTAGCACCCGATGGAGTCGAAGTCGTTGAAGATTACGTGCCAATTAGCGTAAACAGTGATAAAGACAATGATGTACTTGCTCAACCTGAAGGTGAATCAGATAAGAAAACAACTCAGCAGCCCAAGGACTCATCTTCTTCTTCTTCTTCTTCTTATTCTTATTCTTCCTTCGTCGTCCTCTTTGTCGTTGTTTTTGTTTTGAGGTTTGATATAAATTAAACACGTTCTTGTTTTGTCTCATAATCCATTACTTTGTATGCATGCAATGCAACGTAAATTTTATGGAGATTTTTCATTTTTCTTTCATATGGCATTTAACATGATAGAGATGATTATGTTATTTTAATATATTGAGTTTGATTAGTTGAAAACAAAAACAAAAACGCACGTCGGTTAATTAGAAATGTTTCTTTTAATAATGCCCTAATCAAAACCCAAATCGATTTACACTTGCATAATTTTATACAATAACTAATTGAAACTGAGAGATGCGAATCATATTATTTCGATCATATGAAATGCTAGAAAAACTATTTATAATTTGATCATTATTTGACAAGACTATGATTATTATGGTGTTATTGTTCAACTTTAATTTTGCTCATGGCTTTCGTGCTTTGGTGGGTCTTCGAGATCCTTTCCACGACCTATGTTGTGTTGAAGGGAGTCTGCTCAGTTTATTCTGTTAATTAGTTTTTTTTATACACTAAATGCACTTATTTAGTTTCTCTTGCTTATTACAACTCATCATCCATTCTAATATCACCATTTTGGATCACATAATATATAGTTTACTATTTTATCATTTAAATTGTGATCATTATCCAAACTGATCATTCTCTTTTAAAAATTAGGTTTTGTAATGAAATTATGTGGTTGATCATAGAGAATTTTGGGTGGTAGGTTAGCACTGTTTTTGAGTTTGTATTTGCCTTCTAACACCCTTTTCAACCATTGTATTTGAGTTCTCTCTTTTGAAATGGGTGTAAAGAAAATTAGGTTTTGTAATGAAATTATGTGGTTGATCATATGCTTTAGATAGTTATAGTTTTTTTTCTCCATTTTTTTAATTAGTTTTTCTCATAAAATAAAGAGTAAATAACTTTATAATTAATATTTATAATTATCTTTTTGTACTTCAACCACCACTTTAAAACACCACTTGCTTTCGTGTTGTCGGCTTGCACGCGTGCGATATAATAATATTACCGTTTTAACTTGTCACCCATATTGTAATGAAAAAAGGCAAATGATTGTTAAGTTTCTAAACAACATACAAAGTTTAATTAATTAGTTGTAAAAGCTAATTAACAAAACATCTAGTCTAGTCTAACCCTACAGTTATACATACGTGTTAACATGGCTTGTTTAGTTGTTTTCACTTTAACAAAAAAAAAAAAAAAAAACATCGCTTGTGAATTGTGATTATCCTAATCTTGTATAGTTGTATATCCTTAATCCTTCTTTATAATTTAAACATTACAAATCATGCAAACAGCTGTTACGACTGTTAGCATGCATAATAATTTTTAAATTGAGGATGTAAACACAAACCTTAATTTGTTATAGCAATATTTGAACACTTCTTTATATATATATTTATAACTCCATTGACATTTAAAACCTGAAATTCCAAATAGTAACAACAAAAAAACAGCCAACTTTACACTCATAGAAATCGATATGATATTACAACTTCAATCAAATGACTAGCAAAATACAACCATAATTACTGATCAGCCATCAAACTAAACGTGACACAATCAGACAATACAATAGCAATCAAAATACTCATGCAAAATCAAGAACTTATAGCACTTCTCTACTAGAAAATGTCTCAAGGGTGGATTAGAGCTAACTAATCGGTTGATTAATCAAATTAATAAAAGTAAGGTAATTAAAAATTAGACAGTAATTGGGAGATGAGTAGGTTTCAACTCCTTAAAAGCAGGATCTTGTAATAAAAAGACCTTATCACCATCTCCAACACCAATCATGTGTAAGTATTCACTGTCTTCTCTTTCTTTTCCTCTAAACAAGAGTCTTTGCTCTTTTGCCTCGATGCCACTCACTATTGCTATCATCATCTTCAATTCACCTGAAATAAATAAATGAGAAATTTATACTACTAGTATATAATTAATGACCGGTTTTTTTATCAAAAGATGTTCCAACCATATTTCTTATGTACTAATATATAGAGTTAGTTGTCGTGTAATATAATTAACCAACCAAACTAAAATAAATATCATCTTTTATGGTTGCATGCCTAAATCTTGATGAAGTAATGTTATTTATTGGCACTTTTTGACCGGTGATAACCTTATATTACGGATGAATTTAATTACTATGGTAAAACATAATATTGAGTGAGTATAGTTAGTTTTAGTAAGCTGGTTTCAACAATAATAACAAGAAAAAACATTTTGCGTAATCATATTCACATATACTCTTTTCACAACTATATAAATGTAAATATATATGTGTGGTTCATCAAATTTTGATGAGTTTTTTTATTTTATTAATCTTGATGAGTTATAGATATGAAAAAGATATGTGAATTTAACCAAAAAGAAAAGATGTGTAGTTACCGAAAGTGGAGTTGGCATCTATGGAGATTTCATATGAGAGTTGAGAAACGGTGGAGACTCTAAGGCTGATTAAATCTTCAGTGTTGGAGTCTTCTGATCTCTTTTGAACTAGCATCCCTCCAGGCCTCATCTCCCATTTTATGTTGTTGTTGCTACACAATGATGATGAAGATGATGATGATAGTGATGAAGATGAAGATGATGATGAGGATGAGGATGATCTTTTGTTGCTGGCCGTCCCAATTCTTCCACATCCAAACCCAATGCAAAACCTCTTTGCCATTAACTTTCCCATTCTCTCTCTCTTTCTTTTCTTTTCTTTTTTTTGCTTGTAAGAAGAAGAGAGATGTGCTGGCTTATACTTATAGAAAATGAGGTTTGGTACACATATTAATAAACAAAATTATCATGTACAATAAAAGGTAAACAAATAAAGGGAATTAGGGTGTACACTTATTTTTAAAATCTTTAACTAAATAATCAAAAGAAATCCTTTCTAAGTTAAAAAAAAATAGTTTTAATTTCTTACTTGACTTTATATTATTAAAATAAATTTCTTTAATTAGTATTAGAAAGCATAGTTCGATTGTAATACAGAACTCGATAAAATAAAACTAAATACAAAATTTATGTTAATTTGCCAAGCGTGTGGTAGATCAATGGTGAAATAATGATTCAATATTTTTGCTAAGGAAATTGAACTTTGCCCTTCTTTACAAACTTCAGGGACGTAAACAGTAAAAACTTCTACTCAAAAATGTTTATAGAAAATTTTGTATAACCGGAAGTTAATTTTATAAGTGTATTAACTTTACTAAGTTGGTTTTAGATGATGTCACTCAATTTCCGATAGAAAAATAAATAAAAGTTATAAAACTTACAAATCGTAGAACTAATTCGTAACAAAGGTCTAGTTAATTAGTGGTTCCTGAATGTATTACTAGTTTTGTTTCATATAAAAACTGTTATTCTAACGTTTTCACATAAATTAAGAATAGTAAACAAATTTCATATACTTTTTATTAATACACTAAATAATATTCTCTCTAGTTAATAAGTTTGAAATACTAGAGCTAAAAATATATATATTTGATATTGAAAATAGAAAACGACAAAAAAAACAAGATTAAAAGTTTTAAACTAATATATTTTGTGAAATAAATGGAAATATTTTTCTTTCTTGAAATTTGATTATATATGGGACGTTCTACCCTTGTCCATTTTTAACATGGTTCTGTTTACATTTAGGAGTCAAATATCTTTATGATTGGTTTCTTTTTAGTCAATTACCTTATTATTGTCAAGAACAACTCTAATGACCACAATAGAATCTAATTGTCTAAGAATAATGATGACTACCAAACTCTCTTTTTCTGTGGTGATCTGTACAGTTTCAATATCTAATGTACTTAAGTTGAATATTTATTTTTCTCAAAAATTGGAGTTTTCTATAAGTTCGATTCATGATATATAATAACTTAAGTACTGATACAGTGATACCTATGTTTTTATTACAAATCAGTATTCGATTTTCTATATATATATATATATATATGTTATATATAACTTATAGGTGACACCAAATCAATTTAATAATGGTTGTGAATATTCTTCTACAAATTCGTTGTCAAAGGGAAAAAAAACGTAATTTTCACAACTTTGCAATACACTTTCTAAACCTCTATAATTATGTGTCATGTCAAGGTAAAGCGTGTGGATTTTTATGTTAGTTATTATATATAAATAAGATATGGTTATAGTTAGGTGAATAAAATCTTTTTTTAATATTCATATAGTTTTTGCCTCTAAAGATGTCCCTTGAGACTTACTTTATGCATAGAGAAAGGCCGGTTTGGTTATCCTTTAGGGTATCAACCCACATGGGTCGAAAAAAAGCATATAAAGATTACACTTTTTTGTTGTTATATATTTGATTTGAAGTCTCTATAAATTTCAAACAACAACGATTTTTTTCAATTGTTAAAATCATTGCAATGTACAAAACTATATCCTTCAAGTGTATGGGAAAAAACTACTATTAGAATTTTGCGACATGTCATGTTAATTGTATTGAAAAGTTAATATAAACTCGAGTATGTGTTATTATCAATTCAGCTTCACGATTTGGAAAGATAGTTAATAGAATTATGGTACCTTGGAATAATATGACCAACCAAAGCATTGAACCTAGCTAGAACTAGAATGCCATAAACATATATAGAGGTTCCATTTTTTCTTTTTTTTTTGTCTAGAGCTAGATTATACCTTTTGTTTGCTTATGACTTTGATTGGTAATTCTGTATCATGCATTGTGGTAAACAAATATATGCAAATGTTCTCAAGAGACCAGTTCAATATTCATATATAAAGCTTCGAATTATATATGGAGATGTAGCACTCACGAAAGCAATTAAAAAGAGAAATTTTTTTTAAAAAAATCTTAAAGTCTTGAAGCTGGTCAACAGACAAATATGACGAGAGATACACTACGCATGTCAATATATTTGATACGATTACCAAGAATCAAATATACTATTACTATTCTCTATGAATTCTTCTGTTAATAATATATAAACATACCGTAAAATCTAAAACATATGACTAGGGGAAAAAACATACTTATTCTAAAGGTGTGTACGAGTACTTTATTTTCTTTAAACTAAAGGTTTCTTTGTATTTCTAGAAAGGGGCTCAAAATTAGATACGAATCATACAAAATGTTATTTTACAAATCTAAAACAGAGAGAGTACAAGTGATGTTAATGCAAGCACGTTATACATATGACTCTTAACTGTTGCATGTATAAAGACTAAAAATCATGTTTATAAAAAAGATTATTTGGTACTATATTTGTTAATTTAGTTGTATAATTTAGTTTACAAAACGTAAAGAGATGAATAAAGTTATCATAAAGTTAGAATTGTTGATATTGAGTTATGAGTAATATTATACGATTTTTTGTATTTAGATCTTTGGAATACTAGAGTTTGATATTTAAAACTTATATAACAACACGCAAAAATAATTCCAAATGTGAAACATATACAGAACACTAACGTCCGATGTCAACCACGCACATTTTTTTTTTTAGTAACTCCTAATCTCATTGATAATTCAGGAGTAATTTTAAAGATTTTTTAGGTTCAAAAACTAATTTTATGGGACTGGGGAACCATATTAAAATCCAAATTTTTATAGTCAATGCTATTTGAATCTAGGTGACGGAATTAACCTCCATTTATTACTGGACCAAGACAACTTGACTAACAAAGTAACAAAGTAATTGATTAATTAACAAAAGCTATAGAGTAAGCAACAAAATATATATGTTTCATTATATTGCACAATTAACTTAGAACCGATTGGATTAAGTAATACGTAACGTTTGGAACACAAGGTTGAATCTCGTACTATTCCCAACAAATTTGCTCATGTGATCTTTGCTCTTTTATCGCTACGTACATACAGGTTCATGTGTGTGGTATACTAATACTGTACTAGGTTCTAACAAGTTTTTTTTTTTGAATCTAATGTTAAATTATATTTAAAAAAAATTAACGTTTGTACAACTAGTGCATCATGTTTTTAGAAAAGAAACAGAAGATTAACCACATTTTTTTGCAAACTTAACATAGAAAGTGAAGCCACCGTTGAAAACCGCTATTGTAGCGTTGATCACCAGCTCGTCGTATTATTAAGAGTTTATCTCTGACTTGTTGATCAATCCATTTTGTGAGGTGAGCTGCTGGTTTAGGAGATTCTCCATGCCGCCTACCATTGCGTTCTCGCCAAATTTCATAGACAACCGTTTGAAAGACGTACCGAAGGAGGAAAGTATGAACTAGATCCTTGTGCTGAGTCGATATAAAAGTAATCAAAGTCGACCAATCTGTAGTGTAGTTGGTACTGAGGAGACCCTTTGTAAGAGAGGCCCATATTCCCGAAACATAATTGCAGGAGAAAAACAGGTGATCCCGAGATTCAACGCATCGGCGACAAAATTCACAAGTACCAGAAAAGCCGATGTTCCATTTAAGCATACGATCCCCTGTGGGAAGCCGATCGTGAACCGCCAACCAGACACAAAATGAATATTTCGGAGTAGCATGAGGGAACCATACACCTTTTTCCCAAGCTACTTGCGGAGAAGCTGTGCGGGTGTGATTCCACGTGTCTTTAGTAGAGAATTGGGACTTGAACTTATCGTTTGCTCCTCGCCAAAGAAAGACATCCGGCTTGTTGCTTTTGTTCTGCAGTTGTAGAGTCAGAGCCTCCTCAATAGAATTTAATTGATCCACTCGGTGCCGTCGCCGTCTACGACCAGTCCAAGCTGAAGCTAAGGAGCTAGCCCAACTGATTCCCATATCAATAACCGCTCTGCTGTCCACAACGTCCACAAGCCTGCCCAAGTTAGACCAGTCATCATACCAGAATGACGTTTGTTGACCATTGCCTACTTCAACCTTTGAGAAGGTTCTAACAAGTTTACCAGTAACCAGTTAAGTAGTCGGCCTTGGAATCTGCCAATTTGGTTATTCAGTTCGATCAATCTGGTTTGTTTATTTTTCAAGGTTCTTCAGTTTAACACCAAATCCGTGACTTCTTGATTTGTTTTACTAGTTTTGTTTACTAAAGTGTTTTATACGTTTTTTCAACTTCATCTTTACATGTTGATGTTGTTAGCAGCGAGGATGATATCAGGGACGGTGGCTCGGGTGCGCCCTTAGATTCACTTTCTCTCGCGAAGCTTTCACGCTTTATGGATTGCTTGGGTAATGATCACACTAAATAACACATGTACATCTATTAATTAGTACGATGGCTTAATGAAGACCAATAGGGTTTGGGATAAACTTGGGCTACACGCTATACTATTTGGATCTCTCTAAGCCCACATAGGATGGGTTCTAGCAATTTATTTGGTTCGCTTTGGGGGGCTCTGAAGTCTTATCTAATGTCTTATTATTATACCCCCACTTTCTTGGCTGAAGATGTTTTTGTCACTCTTGTTTTAGGTAAGCGAAACCCGGATGATGATGATTTGGAGACCAAACCGATTCTCAAGAAACATATAGGAAACATCCGACGAGAAGGTGACCTAATTGGATGGTCTTGGATTCCTCTTGTAGTCTTGTTATTTGAGATGATCAATCTTCTATACACTGTCTTCTAAGTTCTAATGGCTGGCTACTCATATATGCAATTTATTAATTTTCAATCTCTTATAATGCAACTTTTAATTAGTTTTAAAATTTTGTATTGTGATTCTCTCTTTGGCTTCCCTATATAATTGATACATTTATATTTTATTTTTGCTAGATTTTATGTTAAACTGTTACTACTGTAATTTCTGGGAACCAGTCATAAATCACTTGCAAATATACTCATTCTCTCAATAGGTTTATATATATCTCTTTCACAAATCCACGTACATGCATATCCGTAACCGTTACGTTTACGTCTTCGCCAAAGGGAAAAAAGAGTTTGTCTTCACGTTTTTGTAAGTAGGAGAACGTACTGATTGGGCCTGTCTTAAGTATACACACTACGCCCACCAAAGGGATATATTTCATGTGGATTCGTAGAGCATGCATATATGTGAATCCTTCTGAATAAGGAGTTGAGTGTGATGGCCATGAAATTTGAAGACTTTGGCCAGCTTTCTCCATCAATTTGGCCTAGCTTTTTATCTTTGAGAGGTAAAGTTTACTTTGTCTTATGATCCACATTACATTCTTCTTTTCTCTTTTATTTTTTCCTTAGAATGATGATACCATGTATACTTTGGTCCACCATCTATATAATGTATAGTTACAAATTTGTTGAAAATAATTGTCTTCTTCTTCGATCTTACACGTGTTAGACTTACAACTAACATTCATGATATCATGTTCAGGGGCGAACCCAGGAAAAAAATTAATTGGGGGCAAAAGGTAGCAAATGAGGTTTGAACCCATGAGCTCAAACAATACATGGGGGCACTTTAACCATTTTGACACTTATAACTTTAATTTTAATGCAAAAATTTTAGTTTTTAATAGGTTGGTGGGTGCAACTACCCCCACCTTCTTCTATGTGGGTCCGCCCCTGATCATGTTATAAGTATATAGATTAACACAAACTATCGTTTTATATATACTAGTACTTTAGATCCCACTACAATTTTTGACGTGTGATTGATTCCTAACAAAGTGATTTTTGGTGAGATTGAGGAGTTTTAAATTTTACACACACCATTTTTTGATAGGATAAGTACATAAAGAATAGTAAAAGTGGTTGGACTAGTCGTTACCAAGTTGAACCATCATGATCCACGAATGAATCTTAGAAGAAATTAGGTTTGGTTTAAACAACCAACACAACCAACAAAACTCAAGAACCATAGAAGAAACAGCACCTGTCTTCACTTTTTCATTGCTTTTTTTCCTAATGCTTTTATGTCTGATTACTACTTTGATAATAATATAATGATAATGTGATTTCTTTAACTGTCGCTTATTAGTGTCGACATCATATAATAAAGGAGAAGCAAAAGAAATAATGAAAATGTCGTTTTCTCTTCTCTTGTTAATTAACCTTCTCTTCTTTTCTCGTGTTTGCTTCACTCAATACGAGGATGAGAAGGTGTTGGCTCATGCGCTAAACAACAACAAAAAAAAGCCGATCACCAAGAAACAACAACAATATTTTATTTATTACCACCAGATGAATTTGAAATAAAACTTTAAAAATAAAATAAAAACATTTCTTTTGTCTTTATCACCAAAATATAAACTTAGTTCAATTAAAAAAAAAATGTTTTTGAACAAATGCTTTCTTTTTTTTCTTTTCTATATTGAAAAAGAAATCTAATCTGATTAAAGAAACTAATCAATTAATTTAACATTAAACCAAAAAAAAAAAAACTAAACCGAAGAAAATATTTATTTTGAATTTTATTGATAGTACTAAGCAAAGCTTTAATAAAAACTTCCTCTGTTCTACTTTATAAAAGTTTTTAGCTAAAAACACAAAATTTAAGATATAATAAATATTTTGTTGTTTACAAAAATTAAACCAATAGAAATTAATACTTCACAATTTAAATATTCATAAAATTTAAATAATAAAATTTTGTAGAAACTTGAGAAATATAATAAAATAGAACAAAAGAAAAATTAACTCTAAAACGTTTTTATGTATTGGAATATTGGAAGTAATACAATAACAATAATTTTTTATTTTATATATTATATTTTTAATGAAGATTTGTGATTAGTAATTAACTAAGTATCAAAATAATATATTTTTATATTTATATTACAGTGGTCTAAAATTATTAATAATTTTTTTATTAGATTAGCTTAAATTAATTGATATTTTTTTGGGTTAAGGGTTTATGGACGGTTTCTTAACCGTCAAATCCCATGTGTTGTGCGACATTGTCCTCTCTCGAATCTTTCGTGTGTTTGCTGTTCAAAGTTTAAATTAAAAGGAATAAAAATTATCTGTAAATCCTCTGAGAAAGAAGATAACTTGTTCTGCTTCTTGTCGTGTCTCTCACAGTTTGAATTTCTCACCCTCTCTCTCTCTTCCTCATAAAAATCTCTGCTTTACCTTTTGTTTTCGAGGGATTCATTTTGATTTTTGATCTTAGGGATTCATCAATGCGAAGTTTTTGAGTGATGGGTCTGTGTTTGTGTTGATTTTGAAGATATATAATTTGTGATGGAGCCTCCAACGGGAATCTTGGCTTCTCTGTGGCAATTTATACTCTTCATTCCTTATTTCACTGGCTTACTGCTTCTTGGTGTCATTAAAGGTAACAACTTTGCTCTTAGATTCACTAACTTATTTTGAATTCCTTGTGGGGATTACTTATTCTCTCTCTATCGATGTTGACTTGAGATTGTCTGCTTGAATCTGTGTAGGGCACTTTTTTAGGATTTGTTTCATTTATTTTTTATCAACTTTTGGTGGAATTAGCATTTCTACCTAATTTAGGGTTCTTCAATACCAAAAAAGTGCACTTTTTGAATTGAAGGAAACACCTACCACCTAATCCCTGAACTTTTGTTCTGTTTTTGCAAATCTTGCTCATTAGTTCAGTGGCTCAGGGTAGGTAATTAGTGAGTGATGTCTGAAATTAGCATTTTCACTTTCATCTGGTGAACAGTTTAGATTCACTTGAAGGAATTTGTTCTTTTACAAGTCTTGTTTGCAATTTCTGTAGGATGAATTGTTGTAAACTTCTCTTTACTTCTTCTTTGTTTGATTAGGTATCGTTTACTTCTTCTCTTTACTTCTTCTGTAGGTATCGTTTTCTGCCCGGTTATATGCCTTATCGTGGCTATTGGAAACTCTGCAATCATCTTAGGCCTTATACCGGTGCACGCTATTTGGACTCTATATTCGACAGTGTGGTACTTTCTCTTGCTGAAACAATCTATGTCCTCCTACAATTGTTACCATCTTTTTCTGATGTTGAAGTGTTTTTGTTTGGTTTCAGTGCTAAACAATTAGGACCAATCTTGAAGCTCTTTCTGTGTTTATGCCTTCCTCTCGCCGTCATTCTCTGGCTTGTGGTTAGTATCATAGGAAGTGTTCTCGGAGGTGCTATATATGGATTTCTTTCTCCAATATTTGCCACTTTCGATGCTGTTGGCGAAGGGAAGTCTAATCCGCTTTTCCATTGCTTTTATGTAAGTTTTTCTCCATTTCTCATTTTATTTATGTTATTGCAGATTAGACCTCATCTCAACACCTAAATTTTCTGCTTTCATAATTTAGGATGGAACTTGGAGCACTGTTCAAGGAAGTTTCACCGTTGTCTGCGATTTTAGAGATGTTTGCTTTCACTCCTACTTTTCGTTTATGGATGACCTTAGAACATCTAGCGCGGATCGTCACTATTATGAAATAAGGTTTACAGAACTCTACTGAAATTCAGTAATTTGCGTCTACCGTTTACACAACAGTGCTTTCTTACCGTTTGCAATTTTATTTTTCTCAGGTTACTTCAAATTCCAGGCGCTGTGATTGCTGCAGTTCTTGGAATTCTTGTTGACTTCCCAGTAATATCACTCATAGCCATTTGTAAAAGCCCGTACATGTTGTTCAAAGGTTGGCGACGTTTGTTTCACGATCTCATTGGACGTGAAGGTCCGTTCTTGGAAACAATGTGTGTCCCAATCGCAGGCCTTGTGATCTTACTCTGGCCTTTAGCTGTTGTTGGAGCGGTTTTAGGATCTGTGGTCTCTAGCGTCTTCCTTGGTGCCTATGCCGGTGTAGTCTCATATCAGGTTATTTAAAAATGACTTATTGTTTTGAGAAAAGTGTGAATCTTTGATGATATTGAATTGGTTTCTCTTGTCACAATACAGGAGTCATCATTCTTCTTCGGTCTCTGCTATGTTGTTGCTTCTGTTTCAATTTATGATGAGTATAGCAATGATGTTCTTGACATGCCAGAAGGTTCTTGCTTTCCCAGGTTTGTCTCCAATGGCTTACCAGCAATCTTTATCTCTCTCTCTGTTTTTATTCTAAAATACAAAGTGTGTTGTTGTCTTACAGGCCAAAATATCGAAGAAACGAAGAGGGCAATACAGCATTTTCTGGTGGTCTTTCACGACCGAACTCTTTCAAGACAACTCCATCAAGAGGAGGATCACAAAGAGGCCCAATGATCGACCTGAAACCTCTTGATGTACTCACAATCTCTTCTTATATGGAAAATCTTTCTATATAATTAAAACTGAAACCTTCGTTTGTTAATTTTGTAGCTTTTGGAGGCTCTGTTTGTAGAATGTAGGCGGCACGGAGAGATTATGGTTACAAAAGGGATTATAAACTTAAAAGACATCGAAGAAGCTAAATCTACCAAAGGCAGTCAAGTAATAAGCTTTGGATTACCTGCTTATTCTCTTCTTCACGAGCTTTTACGCTCTATTAAATCTAATTCCACCGGTTTGTTACTCGGTATGTTGCAATGTTTCAACAGCTTTTTGCCAATTCCATGACCACATTTTCTAGTACCCGTTTGAATATCATCAAGAAACAAACAAAACAGTTTCTTTAATCATTTTTGGATTCACAACTTGGTTTGTTATGGGTTTTTATGTAGGTGACGGTGTTACGGAGATAACTACAAAAAACCGCCCAAAAGATGCGTTTTTCGATTGGTTTCTGAATCCGTTTTTGATCCTTAAAGACCAGATCGAAGCAGCAAAACTATCTGAAGAAGAAGAAGAGTATCTTGGAAAATTGGTATTGCTGTTTGGAGATTCAGAGAGACTTAAAAGCTCCATTGTGGAATCTGAATGTCCTCCTTTAACCGAACTCAGAAAAGCCGAACTTGATGCCTTTGCTCGCAGGTAATTAGAAAGAAAATTAAAAAACTCACAATCTTGTTACGGCTTTCTACTTAGGATTCTAAAATAATCTTGATGTTTGGTTTTTGGTTAGGCTTCAAGGATTAACCAAATCAGTATCAAGATATCCAACATTCAGAAGACATTTTGTGGAACTAGTCAAGAAACTATCAAATGAGCTAGACAAGAAACATAACCGCTTTGAAGGCGGTTCAAGATCAGCTCAGCGACCCGGGAAAACGGTTTCCCGTATATTCAGCCAGAAATCGTTCAAGAAAAAGACAAGCAGCAATGGGTCAGATCAAGATTCACCAAACCGCGGATTAAGAGACATTGATATTGTGTAAGTAAATGTTGTGCGACGAGAATTTAGATCGAAAAGTCGTCTGTTTTTAACTCTGTAATGATAAATTTTATACAGATTTCAGTGAATATGAAGCTGTTTTCAATGATTTAACAAATGTTATCGACTCAGCTTTTTGCTTGTTCATCTGATGTGTTCTTCAGAAACAGCAGAACCGTTTCTTCTGCAATAGAAAATAGCAACCCTTATAACTTTAAGCCCTCATAAGGCTGATGTTGTTGTTTCCTTAAAAACTACACAATTAGGATTAGAAATGTTTACCGTAGGTTCATCTTGAGATTTATTGTTATTGTCACGGCGTTGTGAGGTGGCACGACCACTTGCATTTGTCTTTTTGTCGTCTCGAGCTTTAGCGAATATTACCGTGAACCCTTCGGCTGATGCTGGATCGTTCACGTCCCATTCTCCAAATTTTGGTAATGGTCGATCTTGTTGCTGTCGCGGTTGATTATTCTGAATTTTTCAATAACAACAAAATTCTAAACAATATCAATCAAAACACACATAACAAAACAAGTTGAATGTGAAAGAAACAAAGATCTTACCGATGCCATTCAAAGGTTGTGTAAAAGATGAAAACAGAACATAAGATGATCTTTAAACAACAAGAAAAAATTGTTTGTCTTTTCGTTTTTTTATTTCTTTTTCGATTACGTTTAAAGAATTAAGATTTGAGAAACAGATTAACGTTTTTCCTAAGGTTAAATATAGGTTTTACGTTTTTAATTAACGTGTTTTGTTGTTAACAACTTGAAACACACAAATGACAAAATCACAAAACACTTAAAGCAAACAAAAAAACAGGTTTGAGAAAAGGCTGAAAACGACACGAATTGTTTGCCTTCTGTATCGAAACGGGACGCTTTTTCTTGTTATCGAGTGTCGAATAAAAACTCGCCACGTGTTGGATTATACCTACATACTTCTCGAGGCCAACACGGGCGTATTAGAACATATACATTATTAATGTGTGATTATTGCCGGTATATATATACGGTTCAGATATGTCTAAGCTTTTTAACCAACGGTCATGATAACGTAGACGAAGCTAGGCCGGTATTAATAAACGGTCACGATTGTCTTAGCTCTTATCAACGGTCACGATGATGTAGACGAAACTAAGCTTCACATCTACAAATACGTATATATATATATACATTTTTGAATAATCATTAATTAATAATCACAGGTTATTAACAAATTAATCATTTATCTCAGCTACTTCACAATAATTTTCATTTCATTTGATCTTCTCCGATAGTATGGCGTTCGGTTTGATCGGAAGAGTTGTTGGAACCAAACCGTCAAGGTTATCAGCGGCGGTGCGATTGATTCCGGCGAGATGGACATCAACAGGTTCAGAAGCGCAATCGAAAGCTTCATCTGGCGGCGGAGGAGCTAATCTGAAGACGTTTCAGATCTATCGATGGAATCCAGATAATCCTGGGAAGCCTGAGCTTCAAGATTACAAAATCGATCTCAAGGATTGTGGTCCGATGGTTCTAGATGCTTTGATTAAGATTAAGAACGAGATGGATCCGTCGCTCACTTTCCGTCGCTCTTGCCGTGAAGGTATTTGTGGTTCGTGTGCTATGAACATCGATGGATGTAATGGTCTCGCTTGTTTGACGAAGATTGAATCTGGATCTAAAGAGACTACGATTACGCCATTGCCGCATATGTTTGTGATTAAGGATTTGGTTGTGGATATGACGAATTTTTATAATCAGTATAAGAGTATTGAGCCGTGGTTGAAGAGGAAGAATCCAGCATCTGTTCCTGGGAAGGAGATTCTACAGAGTAAGAAGGATAGAGCTAAGCTTGATGGCATGTATGAATGTATTCTCTGTGCTTGCTGTAGTACCTCTTGTCCTAGCTATTGGTGGAACCCTGAGTCTTATCTTGGCCCTGCTGCTTTGCTCCACGCCAACAGGTATATAGAGTCTGGCTTTTCATAATGTATTAGATTCACTAATCAGAGTGTTCCCGTTCTGACTTGTTGGTAGTTTACATTTGTAGTTGTATGGTCAATTAGGTTGCTTTGGCTTCTGTAGTTATAGTTTAACTCTGAAGGAAAGTGTTAAAGACTCATTGTGCTTCTCTAGTTGTTTGTTTGTCTTAGGGATTTTGCTTTTGAGTATTTTGTTGCTTTGAGCCGTAATACTTGGTAAATTGATTATGTATGATTTGTTGGTAGTTTACATTAGTTCATTTATGCATTGTCATCTGGGTTGTTTTTACTCCTTTAGTTGTGTGTTTTTTTAGCTCTTTGTTTCACTGAAATGGAGGAGTCTGAAATGGAGTTAGCTAAACGACTCTTTGTGCTTCTTTTTGTGTCTCTTTAGAAAACCGCAAGTTCAACCATCTGATTATATCTGTGAGTCATTATGCGTGAACATTTAGGTTGTTTGTGCTCCTTTAATTGTAGTGTAGCTTAGCTCTTTGTTTATGCAAAATGGAGGAGGGTCCTCTAGTAAAAGGTCCAAACTCTTCAATTGTCACTGATGGAAACCACAAATTCAACTGTCTGACTATATCTGTGGTAGTAAGTTAAAAGTTTTGTTCTTTCAAGGTAATGTAACGAGGTTCTTTCATATGTGCAGGTGGATAAGCGATAGCCGAGATGAGTACACTAAGGAAAGGCTCGAAGCAATTAACGATGAGTTCAAGCTGTATCGATGCCACACAATCTTGAACTGTGCTCGTGCCTGTCCAAAGGGATTAAACCCAGGAAAACAGATCACACACATCAAGCAGCTTCAGCAATCTGGTTGAACAGCAAATCAATCATGCAGTACCTATCAGTAACTCATCTGCCGATAGATTTTTGATGCTAATAATAATCTGCAAGAAACTCCGATTTTGGATTAACAATTCTTGTAGTTCTGTTACAAGATATCAGAACAGATGATTTTGTGGTACACCTTGCTGAAATTTATTGCCTAAAACAAGAAGCAATAGAACGCTGAAAGTTTAAAACTACATCTCCTTATAATCTATTACCTCAGCATTGCCTTTAATACAAACGGTTTTGAGTTTTGCTTTATTGGTGAATAGAGGTGACAAAATGTTTACATTTTATCTCTTGGAATTTGGAAGATAAATTATCTATTCTACAAACAGATTTGCTTAAAAGATAAGCCTTCTTCAAAAAAATGTGTTGAGCAAAAAAGGAGAGACTGGTGATTAGCTTTCACGAGATAGAGCCAGAAACACTGTAGCTGATGCAATCTGAACTTTGAGATCAGCAATATCAATGTCGTGCCCACCTTCCACTAGTCCCCATTTGTTCACCTGCATGAAACGTCCGAGAAAGATTAGTTTTACATAGAATGTCTAAGCCATAGATGTTAGCATGAGAGTGACAAAAGGAAACCTGTAAATCTTCTTCAAGTCGAATCAATTTGATTGCATCATCGATCTGCAATTTCCCACGGAAGATGCCAAGAGCAATAACTATCGAGTGAGCTGATGCTTGGAGTGCATCAATGCTTGCAAGTTCACCGTCACTTGTCTTCTTGAGCAGATCTTCTACTGCTTTCACTAGCTTGTCGTCTTGTTTACCCCCAAAGATACTAGAATACACTTTCGGTTTCACCCCAAACTCTGATTCTACCCACTCAATTAGAGGATCAATCCTCTCTACCTGAATGTCTGCAAAAGACAACTCAATAAGAGTAAAATCTAGGAGGTAGTGGAATGGGGAGAAAGTGTATTATACCATGGACATCACTAGTTAGATCATTATCTTCAGGCGCTCGGAAAAAGACGAGATCTTGATGTAACTTTCTCGATAGATGTTCTATGATCTTCGAACGGGTAAGAGGAACTCTTTCAAGTGCAGTACATGCTAGTCTCATGAGCGGCATTGTGAATGGTCTGATCCCTTCTGTTAGCTACAACATGATCATTATGTAGATACCAAGTAAGTCATCGCACAAGCATAAGTAGAATCGCAATAGAAACTGAGCAGAGAAGGGCAAGTCTAGTGCTTTACATCTCGCTTCCGCTAACCCAATTTTCAACTTATTCATCATCTTCAGGGATCTATCAGTCATCGCACAAGCATAAGTAGAATCACAATAGAAACTGAGCAGAGAAGGGAAAGTCTAGTGCTTTACATCTCACCTCCACTAATCTAATTTTGAACCTACAAATCACATCACAGAAATCAGATTGCTAAGCCCCGTTAGGGACTCTAAGAAACAGTAAATTAGATATAAAGAACAGAAAATTCTCAGGTTTACGTTGAATTAACAACAAACAGATTCCATTACAATAATTTTAGCTAAGTTCCATCTAATCTCGTTATTGATCATCTTCAGAACAGTATCAAATTTCAAAATGAATACAGAGGAACATTCCACTAATCGAATATTCAACTTATTGATCACATTAGCACTCAATATAGCTAAACCCAGAAACTGTTCAAAACATTATGAACTCTAACGAACACACTCGATTAGATGTTCATCAATACAAAAAAACATCAAATTCTCAGCTTTACGTTGATTAAACAATCAACAGATCCAATTACATTAGCTAAACTCAATCAAGATTAGAGCTTCAGAACACTATCAAATCTGCCACTAATCGAATATACTACCTATTGAACACTTCGCAGAACCCAGAAACCAATCGAACATTAAGGTTAGCTAAAGAACACAACAGATTATATGTTTCATTGATATAAACCAACAACAGAAAGCTATCGGCTTTAGGTTGAATGAGCAAAGAACAGACCCAATCACAAGGATTGAAGCAAAAATTCAATCAAACCCATTACTGATCACTAGCAAAATGGCTCAAAGCAGTAAACTTTTGAAGTCAAACAGATCGAATTAAGTGAATTGGTAACAAACCTGATACTCCCATTCAGCTGCAATGGCCTTAGCGAGAGCCAAAGAACGAAGCTTGAGAGGTCTCTTGGAAGGGGTTTTCAAGGTTCTGTAATCGAGCATCACAGTCCAACCATTCCCATCATCAGCTTCCCTCGTCGTCACGTTCTTGTAAAACCTCTTACCAACGATCGAACCGGTCATAAAAGACGTCGGCATCGTCACTGAATCCGATTCATTTTTCCGGCGAGTGTTCGGAGCTTTCACTAAGATGGGTTTCTCATTTTCTTTCTCGAACGTGAACGAAGACGAAGTATCGGAATCGGGTTGACGAGCGGCAGATGTCGTACATAAGGATCGAGCACGAACGGTCAGATTAGAGCTTCTGACCGATTTAAAAGCTCGGCCGATTAACATCGCCGCCATTAAATTTCCTCCCTCTCCGGTGACGAAAATGGACCTCTCTCTCTCACCTTCTTGCTTAGGGCTCTAGATCACTGATTGGCTGATTCAAGCCTAAACGACGTCGTATTGACCCCAAGTGATAAAACCTCTAATGAAGGTTTTTTTTTTGATAACAGTGATTACTAAATACAAAACTAAGATATAACTATTTGTAAAAATATTGCTTTGCTTAAACAGGACTTCTAATGCAAGAGTTTAGATTCGCCTGCTAGTTTAGTCTTGGCAATATGAAATTTAATCTTGGATTAAGAGGATCTCCAATGATACTTTATAAATTATCTCTAACAGTACTCATATTCTTTTTTAAAAAAATAGAGAAGTAAAAATAGTATTACTCCAAAGTAATCTTTCATTAGACATTCAATTAAACAAAAAATAACTTAAATTATTTATATTATAAATAGATTATTGGATGAGTTATTAATTAATATATATTTGAATAAACATTAATTAATATAAATATAAGAGTTACATTTGTAGCAGTATTTTAAAATATATTAAAATGAATACTAGAGGAAAATCCAGGTCTACATGATAAGTAATTTATAAATATTATAAATTTGTTTAGTATACATATGTTTTAAATGATACGATGTTTACTAGAAAGATTCTGGTAACCCAAACCCAATTAAAAGGATTCATTTACTGGCGAATGAAGAAAATCTATGTTCAATGGGCTAATCTATCTTCATTGCTAAAAGGCATGGCAAACATAAATGGCCTACATATTAATTAAGTAGTTACAATTATTGACGCATATTGGCAAACATAACTGGCCTACGTATTAGCACTCCACCGGCATCATCATCATAGTCAAGAGTAATTACCAAAAAAAAATCATAGTCAAGAGTAAAAATATTGTTAGTCATGGAGACTGTTATTATTACTCTAATTATTTACTCAAGAATCATTACTATGAGAAGTGATAACATTTAAAGAACTTGAGAATCTTTCAACACCGGATATGTAATTGAAAAGCAAAATGTTTGATAACTTGGTATAAAAACAAATATGAATATATTATATATATATATATATATATGATACATAAACTTACCACTTATACTTGTCCAAGAGCCAATCCATGAACGTGCATATAGTGCAAACACGTCAAAGATAGTGACATTTTCTTTGCACAGACTTGTTATTATTGTGCATTTCTTTCCTTACAAAGCTATACATCAAGCAAATTAAGCTTTACTTAACTAACTAATAAAAGTAATATACTACGCCATTACTATGTTTTTTTTTTCATCATCTCTTTACTATAGAAGAAAAAATAGACTTATCTATTATAAAGTAAACGTCATTAGTCATTACTATGTTTTTTTCATCATCCATAGAAGAAAAAATAGAGTTATCTATTATAGAGAACGATATTAGAGTAAAACTTATCTCTATAATATAGTTTTTCTATTTTAAAGGCAAAATACATTGGAGATGGTAAAACCCTAAACCTTGTATTATCATCAACACATAGATTTGCATATCTCGATCAAATGTGTAAACTTATTTGTTATATTAAGATTCAAGATTAACATATATCAAATGTGCTCACATGAAACGGCTTTGAGACGCATTACCCAAATTGTATTTGTTGCGTACGTCACAGTTTCTTAGCAACCACCCCACCAATCACAGCCACATGTTAATCAGTTAGTGGTTGGTTTGTTGCTATCAATATTAAGAATCTTTTGCAGAGAGCATCAAAAAGTGTTTGTTAATTATTTCTGCTGCTACGATGGCCAAGTCTCGTAATTATTTATTATACGTGACAAACTTCTCGATTGAGTAAACGTTTAAACTAACAATTATTCAAAAAAGTCTTCGAAGCTTTGCAGAGTTTTATATAATTTGGCAACACCGACATTTTAATTTAAAAGAATAATAAAAACCAAGAAGAGTAGACGAACATCATAATTGACATTTTAGCTATAGACGATAAATTATAGAAAAAGACTTTTGGATAATAATTTGAAAACAGTTTTAAAAATAATTTCTAAGTACAATATATTTCAATTATTGCCGACATAAAACAAAAGTAGTAGTGTCCAATTACAATTAGATACAACGTACACGACAAACATCATATGTTTTGTGTGTTTTTTTCAATTCAATTCAATTATTTAAAATCACTTATTTATCATCCCAAAAGAAGAAAACAAATTGGGACTCTTCTTATATAAATTATTTTCTAGGATTATTTAGACAAATCACAAATTATATAATTTTTGTTTTTATTTATTAGTTAGTTTGACATCATTCAAACAATAAAAGTCAATTGATGTAATATAAATAATTAAAATTAATAAGTTTAATTAATTTGCATAGATTATGAGACAATATTTGTTTTAGAAAAAAATATTTATATAGAAACAGAGAAAATATTACTAAAAATCGCAAAATTAAGGATAAGACAATAGAAAACGACGTCGTAAAGCCGCCGGTTTAATAAAATGGACTCCTAAAAGAAACGTATACCACCCACAAAGACCGTCAGGTTCAGTCGGATAAGGCGCCTCTTCATTATTAATCACCTGCTTCGATCTACACGCTAATACGGTGGAATCTTTATAACCCTACCGTCTTCAGATCATGACACGTCATCATCATCATGGCGACTCCGATCATTTTTTGCAACAGGTTTGCATTTTCCCATAAATTATAAAAACGCCTCTCTCTCTTCTCTTCTTCGTTCGTTGTCACCTTCAAGAAACAAACAAATTTTCAAAAAGATTCGTTTTTTCTTTTTCTTCAGAAGATCGAATTTGAAAGAGAGACCAAAAATGGCGTCTTGGAATTCGATTCCGCTGGAGATCTCTTACGAAATCGTTGGGTGGATTGCTTTTGCTTCGTGGTCTTTTAGCTTTTACCCACAGCTGATTTTGAATTACCAAAGAAAAAGGTATCATCTTTCATCTTTCTCCTTTATTAGTTTTCTGGATTCAAATCGAATTCGAAATTGGTGAACTTTTTTTGTGTGTTTGTGTTTGTGGGAAAAGTGTGGTTGGATTGAACTTCGACTTTGCGCTGTTGAATTTGACAAAGCACTCATCGTATATGATCTACAACGTTTGCCTCTACTTTAGTCCTGTTATTCAGAAACAGTACTTTGATATTTATGGCGACAAAGAGGTTTGTTTCCTTCTTCTCTCAGCTTGAAGCCTTTTGAAATGAGTCTTCTTTTGGTTTTGAGATGAATGATTGTCTTAGATTTGTCTCTTCTTTCTGTGGTTTTGGAATCTATGAACTTAAATGTTAGATTTGTCTCTTCTTTCTGTGGTTTTGGAATCTATGAACTTAAATGTTAGATTTTTTCTTGAATTCGTAGCAAATGAAGTTAACATGAGGATAAAGTTGGTTCCTTTTTGGAAGTTAACATGTTCTTGCTTTTGGTAGATGAATGGGTATGGGGATTTCTTGTCAATGTGGGAATGTGTTTGTGGTAAACAATGTGCACGGTGTTTCTCTTGCTGTGGAAGGTTGATGTTGAATTATGTGACAGAAACATGTTGTTTCTTCAGTGTGCTTCTACATTCATCAAACCGTAGGTTGTTTTGAGCCGGTTTTGGTTTTTTGGGAAATTGCATGGTACGTTTTGTTATGACTTATGAGGATGTGTATGGTTGTTTCTTGTCAATATAAGGATGTGTTTCTTGTAGTTTTGAATATGTAGATGGTGTTTTCTCTTGCTTTGGGAAGTCTCAAATGTCGAATAATGAGACAGAACATATTGTTTCTTCAGTATGCTTTCCACATTTTCATTTGAATAGTAGGTTGTTTCGAGCTAGTTTAGTTCTTGAGAAATCGCATGAGCCGTTTTGTTTATCTATTTTGCATATTTCAGATGATACCTGTGGCTGCAAATGATGTTGCATTCTCACTCCATGCAGTTGCAATGACAGCTGCGACACTGTTCCAGATCGTTATCTATGATGTGAGTAATGAAGTTTTACCTTTATCCGGAATCTTTGTTTTGTTTCTTTACCCTGCAAATGTTTTGTTTCCTTACCCTGCAAATGTGTTCTTTCTTATTCTCTTTCTGATGATTTTAAGTGTATTACTCACAGCGTGGAACTCAAAAAGTATCCAAACTTGCTACAGGTATTGTAGCTTTGGTGTTGGCATTTGCAGCTATTTGTTTCTTCATAGCATTACCTACACAGTCTTGGCTCTGGCTCATCACGATCTTCAAGTAAGTTGTTGCTCAGAGTTATATAAACCAATTCGTTTAATGGTAATAGAACACTTTTGATGCTAACTTTCAATATGGTTCATTGTTATAGCTCGATTCAGGTCGTCATGACATGCGTCAAGTACATTCCACAGGTAAAAATCGACAACCTTAATTTTCTCACAAATTTTGTTATAATCTGTAGTACTCAGATTGTCTCATTCATGCGTTTCTTCTCAGGCAAAGATGAACTTCACTAGGAAAAGCACAGACGGGTGGAGCATCGGAAATATTCTTCTTGATTTTACCGGAGGAGTCGCCAGCTATATGCAAATGCTTATGCAATCTATTGACCAAAGTAACAAACTCTTCACCTTCACATCATATAGCTTTTTGTTTGCTCTGATATAACATTTACATCTGTACACAAAGACTAATTTCTTTTTTTTTTTTCTTGCAGATTCTTGGGTGAACTTCTATGGGAACCTTGGAAAGACTCTTCTATCACTTGTAAGAACAGTGTTATTGGTTGTCTTTTTCAATATCTATTTCTGAATATATTCTCTGTTTTCTAATAATCTCCATATATATATTCTGCAGATCACAGTATTTTTTGATCTCATCTTCATGCTTCAACACTATGTGTTATACCCAGAGACGAAAACCTCAAAAACCGTGGAAAGTGATCAGGAATCGAACGAGCCTCTCGTTGATTCTTCTCAAGAACATGTTTAAAGATGAGACAATCAGAGTCATTTGTTTTTCAGCATTCCCTCTGTATATGTTCAAATCACAAAAAAAAAAAAAAAAACAAACACAAATGGAACAACACTTGAGACTCGTAGTCTATTTATCCTACGTAGTTGTTGTCTTAGTATCATTTTTAATGTATCATTATCACTTGGACAAGGAATGTATATTACAATGGTCAATCTTGGTTTTTTTTTGTAAGAATCCATGTAACTCTATTCTAGAGTACCATTCATTAAGAAAAAAAAATTACGCCCCAAATTTTACAATTATTCTATTTTTGCTAAAATTTTATGGATTTACCATTTTTAAGAACTGATGACAAAAAAACAAAAAAAAAAAATACCATTTTTAAGAACTTAAAATAATTTTATTTACGATTTTTTTTTTTCAAAAAACAAATAGCACCGACTAAACTAAAATATAATAGGTCAAACGCGTGTTGTGGGGTATTTATTTATAGTTTGTTTATAGTTTGAGAACGGCAGATTACGAGGTTAAAGTTAGAAGTTGATTTAGCATTGGTAGTTGAGTTTCTAAAATACATACTAAAAACAAATATAACCGACTAAACCTAAACATCATAGGTCAAACACCTGCGTAACCACATTATTACGGCAAATCCATAAGATTTTAATACGTTTGGAACATGGAGATGCTTTAAAATTAAGCGACTTACGTGCAATTGAAAGAAAACATAGTCGACTTTTTAATTCTTTTTTTACTGCCAACACAATAATTCTTCATTAAACAATTGTCTTCCTATCTTCTACCAAAAAAAAAAGAAAACAATTACCAAAAAATATCAGTCAAAACTGTAAATTGTCTATGGTAGAGAGATTTTTTTTTCCAACATCATTGTTTACAAAAAGACAAGGTAACGGCTCAGAATCTCCTTTAATATTGGAACAGTGAGAGATTTTAATTAAAAAAAAAGACGAAAATATTTTTCTATCTGCTTGGATCTCCGCTAGATAAATAGCGAAAGTCGGCCATTGCAAAAATTGTAGAAAATACAGTAAAAATATTATAAAATTATTTACCAATAAATTTTTTATGGAAGATGGTTAATAAATTCATTTGACTAAAAGTACCAAGAACACTTCCACTAAAAATTACCAAAAAAATATCAAAAATAATTCTTCATTAAAGGTTACCAAAAAATATCAGTGAAACTGCAATTTGACTAGAATTTTTATGGTAGAGAGTTAAATACAAGCCTAATAAACTAGTCAAAGTTAATATAAGTACTTACCAATAGTATTTTATGGAAGATTGTTAATAAGATCATTGACTACACTATATATATCTGAGTACCATGTCTTCTAATGGCTCACCCCTCACCTTTCTAAATAACTTAATCAAAGCAGAATTTGAGTGACCCAATCAAGGTTTTCTTCTCTCCAAACTTTCAAGGTAATTAATGTAGCAAATCTTTCTGGTTAACCTAATAATTAATCAAGTGAAACATATTGTTAATCACCGTATTTATCATTGCCATTGATACTTTATTATAAGCATATTAAAAATGAAGAAAAACATTCATTTTTATATTGTTAACCGTTGATTTATCCTTTTTTTGTGATTGGAATCTACAGCACAAGATGTCGAAAGAGGAAGCTAGAATTGCCCGAGAAATGTTGATGCTATCGAAGTATCAAGCTCCTAGGATTGAAGAAAGCTTGAGCCGATCTGAGTCGACCATCCAACCCAAACTCCCTGACCTGAATATGATGTATGATCCAGAAAGAGAAGAAGAAGGAAGAGAACTAGTTAAAGCACTTGAGAATCTCACAAATCCTGAATCTCAAGATGCTGCACACTATGGTATTTCTAAGCTTTACTCCGAGCTTGAGGTCGAGATCTTTGCCCGTGTTTCATGTACTCAATACTGGAAACTAAATTTTCTCAACAAGGAGTTTTCGCAGTTGCTACAAAGCCGTGAGATCTTTAAAGTGAGACGAGAACTCGGACTAGTGCAACCGTACGTTTTCATGTTTTCAGGTGGTGACACTTGTTGGACAGTTTTTGGTCAAGATTTCAAGAACTTCCGACAACTTCCTGAGATCCCTTCTGACACTTGCTTCCTTTACGGAGATAAGGAAACAATTTGTGCTGGGACGCATCTGATTGTCATCGGTAAGGAGGAGAAATCTCTTGTGGTGTGGCGATACGAGATGGAGATGGACAAGTGGATCAAAGATGAGATGATCACACCGCGAGTCATGTATGCTTCCGCGAGTCATGGGACCAATGCTTTTTTCGCTGGAGGGATCAACATAAGCGAGAATGGGATCCCTGAAGTTGTGAACGTAGCTGAAAGGTATGATTCTGAAACAAAAACATGGAAAGCGATGAAAGCGATGCATAAAAGGAGAAAGTCCAGCTCCGGGTTTTTCTTGCGAGGAAAGTTTTATGCTCTCGGTGGTCGAAATGAGAATGAAGTGTACCTAACTTGTGGAGAAAGGTACGATGAGATGACAGATTCATGGACTTTGATACCAGATATGCTCAAAGGCATGATGTTCGAGGCTTGTCAGTCCCCACCACTTATCGCAGTGGTCAACGACGAACTCTATTTGCTGGAATCATGGTGCAACGAGGTATGGGTTTATGATATGAACGCAAACGCTTGGAAAAATCTTGGAGTTGTGCCTGTGAGAGCAAATGCTGCCTATGGTTGGGGAGTTGCATTTAAGTCAGTTGGAGATAGGCTTTTGGTGATTGGAGCTTCGTCTGCTCAGCCGTCGAACAAGACAATGTCGGTGTACACATGTCGCCCGTCGGAACAGATGGTTTGGGAGGAAAACAAGCATTGTTGTGATGGTGTTCAGCTCGATCATTTCATCCGGAACTGTTGTGTGATGTTTACTTAAGGTTTCTTTAGCAACATGTGTTCGTTTCTGTTTTTTTTTGTTTTTGCGTTTTTATGTTTTATGTTTGGAATAAGTTGCGGCGATCATAACGCCAAAACATAGTTGTGTTTTCGAATGTTTCTCTCTTGTGTTTGCGTCTAGTGTTTAGACGTTAAACGCTAGTGTTTCTGTGTCTTGTTTTAATAAAGGTTTGTTTGCATGTTATAGTTTTGTTGTTTCTCCTCTTTGGTCATAAACTGAAGTTGTTAATTTGTTAAATAATGCATACCAAACCAAAAGGCTAAAAGCCCATATAGAATGGTCTTCTCTTCCATAATTTCTATTGGGCCAACAACTTTACCTAAAGCCTCATAAGACCCATGAAAAAAGAAACACTGAGATAGCCATTGTGTTTTCATCAGCTATCCTAATCCAATACAGAAAGCCACATCAAGAAAAAGTCACAAGTAGAATGGAATGTGTATACATCAATGTTAAAAGTCACATTATATAATGTCGGTTAGACAATTTAAACAAGTTTACTAAATAAAAAGACAATTTAAAGAAGGTTTACTAAATAAAAAGATTAACATATAAGGGAATTTGCGTGTAATTTGGTTCTTTTCTTTATATGCAATAATAATAATAACAAGAAGATAGAAAATTTCCAACAATTGAAGAGTTGAAGTTATCTCTACACAACTGATTTTAATTTGGTCCACACAAGCTTCACTTTTAGGGATTTATTCTTCTTGACTTTTTTGACTATTCCTTGTCCCGCAAGTATATTCCTCTTCTTGTTATATCCTTTAAGCAACCTTTTTATTTTTTCATTTCCTTGGTTCCTTCTTCTTCTTCTCTCTCTCTGTTGTAAAGGTCTCATCAATCCACGGCTGAGATGAAGCGAGAAGGCAAGCAGCACGGCATGGTGAGGACTTACCGGGTTCTTCCTCCGTCACTGAACCCTAGGCCGGAATCGAAGTTGGTCAACCCTTTGACTTCACGCCCTACCGCTGGATTGTTTACCAAAGTGCCATCAAAGCCGACCAATCACTCCAAATTCACGGGGAAATGTGGTCAAGCGAGGTGCCTTGAGTGCCATATGCATCCCATCACCAAGTCCAAAGTGAAGACCAAAGGCTCTTCTAAGGTGAGATCAAATGATGTCACCTACAAGATGCTGACTTGGCAGGTCGCTGCGGGTGGTGCGGCCAGACCCGGTTTGAAGCTTTCCGGTTTCTCGGCTACCGGAATCCTTGATCTTATGTCTGATGATTATGGTTATGATCATGATTATGAATATGATGATGAAGAAGAAGAATATGATGATGATGAAAACAGAGGAAGTGCTGTTGTAGAAGAAATTGTGAAAATACAGAGTGATGATGATGATGGTGATGCTGAAACAGAAGAAGATAAATCACGTGATGATGATGATGAAGAAAGGATGAGTTTTTGTGATGTTGGGATGATGATGATGATGGATCATGTTGAAGAATTTGATGAAGAAGGATGGTGTTTGGTTGAAGAAATGATGACTTAATTGATCAATTTGATTATTATCCCCCCAATAATTGTCTTTGCTTTTGCTTTTGTAAATTTTATCAGTTTTAATAACTTTGGGGATGAATGATTTTTATCTTTGTAATTCTGATTTGATTCTTAAATCAAAAACTATGATTTATAATTGTAATTTATGTAAAGTTGAAACCTTTTCTCAACAACTCACACCACCTCCAAATCAGAACAAAAGTTTCAACAACTAAAACTTATAATAACTTGGGAATGTCAGAGTGTAAAGTTCATACCTTTACTGAACAACTCATTCCATTATATATCAGAACTGAGGTTCCTGCATTCACATCTCAATGAACAAGAATATAATATAAAGGTATTGAATCACATATAAGATTATGAAAGGAGAAAGTTTTTGTTTCATTGAAGATGAAGATACATACATACAACAAAAGGTTTCAAAAGATACAATACCAGGAAAATTATTTTTAAAAAACCTTCTTCTGCTATTCAGTTTTGTTGCTACTGTGCACTCAAAGATTCCCTTTTTTATACCATACTCGAATCCGAGGACAGATCTTTCTAAAAGCTTTGAAAGCCAACAGAGAAGGTTCAGTCTTTCTATTTGCAAGTGTTCTCAGAGATTTCTCTTCTTTGTTTTGGTGTTTTACCTTTTTCTTGATGCTTCTGTTTCCTCGACCAGCTCAGGTTTGAAGCAAAGCCATAGAGACGGTTTGTTTGGTTTCTTATCTGTCTTTCTCTGAAATAATAACGCAGCTAATGTTAGTATACACATGACTAATAGAAATGAGAAATGCCTTCTTCTAATGATGTGTTGAAATTGAAATCTTACCTTCTTCTTAGTCGGGTTTTGATCTCCAGTTTTAGTTCCCATCAAACAGCTACATCAAGACAACAGTTTACATTAGGACAAGAACATCAATTCAAATGTACATTGATTCAAGTAGAAAAAACAAATCAGTCATACCTCAAGAAACTAAATTTAGGACTAACTGGTTTTTCGTTCTTCTTTGACGAACTACGAGTTATCGGTTTTTCACTGCAAAATCACATTATAAAACAATCAGATGGAGTAAAAAATTATCTAGACAAAGCAATCAAAGCAGCTTTTATTACCTTATTGTATGTGAGGAAACAAGCTCCATTGCTTTGGCCGGAGTTTCTGAAATTGTTGATGTCTCTATAGACATTCTAAAGACCGATGAGTTCTTGGTTACGGATCTTCTCTCTTCTTCTTTTTCTCCAACGAAACAGCTCTTCTTCAACAACTCTTCATCCTCTGAGTGATTCTCTTTCTCTTTCTCTTTATCGTCACAAACAACCTGCAAATCATCTGTAGCCACGGGTTTAACTAACGAGTTATCCATTTCAGCGTCTTCTTGTTCCAAAACCGCAACACTTTTTCTTCCGGGATCTTCATCTATTTCAATACTCAACACCAACTCTTCGCTAATCATGACTAACTCAGTATCATCACTCTCTTCTTCTTCCTTAACCTCATTCTTAGTCAATGTCTCCAAAGTGTTAAGCAACACCACAACACTTTCTGGTTCTTGTTTAGGATCAGATTCATCAGAAGCTTTAGCTTTCTTGGCTTCAGCTATTTTCTTGTAATGAGCTTCAAAGAAAGCTTTCTTCTGAGCAACAGATCCAGGCTGAGAGAACTTCTCTGCTTCATCAACATACTTCTTATGTGAGAAACTTGACCACTTCCCCCATTCAAGATTCTCAGTCATGAACCTACCAAATGAAACTGATTGACCAAGCGCATAATTCGGATTATCCTGCAATTCCCAAACCGGAAACAAAATCAGAATCTTACAATACTAAATTTATAAACTTTCTTACAAATCAAAATCATTAGCTCCAACTCAGCCCCAATTTAGACACTTTCAATAAATCAACCTCAAGATTCATATCTATCAACGAGGTATCAAGCTAACCCTAAAGTTTGAAACTTTACATTCTGGATCAAGTTTGTTGATTCAAATGCATCATTGATTCAAGAACTCAAACCAAATGCATCATTGATTCAAGAACTCAAACCAAATGCATCATTGATTCAAAATCAGATTCTTATCGATCTACAAAAACTCAAACCAAATTTATAAACTTTCTGGTAAAAACCAACTGTTTCTAATCAAAATCATTAGCTAAAAAAAAACTCAAACCCCAATTCAGATACTTTTAATAAATCAACCTCAAGATTCATATCCATCAAAGAGCTATCAAGCTAGCCCTAAAGTTTGAAACTTTACATACTAGATCGCCACAGAAACAATGAAAACATTCGAAATTTTTGAAAGAAATCAAAATAATGATAGAAACAAACCTCAAGAGATTCATTACGAGAAGGAGGAGCAGCGAACGAGTAGGAATGATGAAACAGAACAGCAGATTCACCCATTGTCTCAAAATCTAAAATTTCTTCTTTGGAAAACCAAAAGATCTCTCTTTCTCAACCAAAGGGAATAAATAAAAATCGAAGCTTTTCTTCTTTTTTTTTGTCTTTGGGGTTCTCACCTAAACGGCTATAGAGGAATTTTTTCGAAATTTAAAAAACAAATATTTTGTTTTTATTTTGACAGCCTTTCGAAACACATGTTTTAGGAGAATTTTGTTGAGATCTGGGTCCCACAAAACAGGTAAAGAAATTAAAATTGAAACTTTGAAAACTCAGAATTTTTTTAAATTTAATAAAATAACATGAGCAAATTTTATTTTGAAAGTTTGATAGAAATTTTCGAGAAAATTGAGGATAAATTATGTAACAGAGGAGTCTAACAAGAATGAATTGTTTCTCCTATAGTTGTTGATATGAAGTGGCTGAGAATAAAAACAAAAAATTAATGGTGATAAATTATTTAAAATGCCTAACGCGTTTTAGGAAGAAAAGAAAACGAAACTCTGTAATCTAAACTGAATTCCGAGTAAATTTTAAATATGTTTACGGGTTTTAAAACTATTTTTGTTATTGTTTTTACTAAAATAATATGTGATATTCTAGGGAAAAAAAAACATTTTATATGCTTATATGCTTACATTTGATATATTTTCTTTTGTCTGGAAAACATTATATTAAATCTGCTTTAGAATGAGATATTAGAAGAATAAATCTGTGTACATAAATTGTACTACTTAACAACAACAAAAAAGAAGGGAGAGAGATAAATATGATTTATTTAGGAGTAAGTGAATGTGATTAAAGGGTTGGTGTACTTTTGTAACTCCAAATAAACACAAGCTTTGAAGTACAAACAAGTGATGTTGTTAGAATACATTACACTTCTCAAATCTCAACCATCATCACGTAATAATGCAACTACTTTTCTTACTAAACATGTAAAAACTAATATGTAATTGTATGGAAAAGTCTCAACTCCATTTTCACCTTAATTAGGAGCAGATTTGTAATAATGAGAGCTGAGAGTATAAAACTATAAGTTGTGCAAGCACACACCAACATTTGCCAAATCATATGAGTCTTTGTTGTTGTGAAGTAGTATCTCATGCCGTACGTGGAAAAAGAGCGGTATCAGTTACCTAGTGATTGTAGAGTTCATCGAGACAATGACATTTATAGAGAACAAGAAGAGCACAAAGTGCATTCAGATATAAACGAGTGGCGTTGTGGATTCTGCAAAAAGACCTTTTACGAAGAGAAGTATATCGACAAGCATTTCGATTCACGACATTACAATTTGCTTAACGCGGTACATGTCTATGCATTATTGCTAATGATTCGTATATATGTGGCTGTTCTTACTGTTTGGTGTCTATAACAATTCGTATCTTATGTCCACAGTAATGGTAAATGTCTAGCGGATCTTTGTGGAGCATTGCATTGTGATCTTGTTGTAGATACGGCTCCGATTAAGTTTTAAATCGGAAGTATAAAGATTAGCATAATATTTTATTTGTTCAGCATTTGGTATTAAGATGGGGGAATTTCAAAAGTACCCATTTTCATATAACTCTTTTTAAAAACACCCACTTTTCAAACTTTATCAAAAAAACCACTAAAAATGTTGAAATTTATTCAAATATGTGTGTAAACTTATAAATATGTACACAAATTACCTTTATATGTGTATAAAACTTTATATACCTTTCATAAATAGCGTAAAAATAAATTATAAAAACCTTATAAAAACCTTATAAAAACCTTATAAAACCCGTATAAACCCTTTTAAAAACCTTTTAAAAACCTTATAAAACTTATAAAAACGATTTAAAACTATTTAAAACATTTTAAAACATTTGTATCGAATCTCCCAGTAGTAGTTATTATATATAAATACCTTATAAACTATATAAAACTTTATAATTTTGTATATTTAAAAAGGGGTATTTTTGAAAATGGATAGATAAAGGGGTATTTTTAAAAAGGGGTACAACAAAAGGGGTATTTCTCAAAAATTCTCTAAGATCAAACCTTTTGAGTATCTCGATCCTTTAAGTGATAAACAAAAAACAATTAAATAAAAACGTGGATAATTTCGAAGCAAATAATAATCATTTGTATTTTATTTTTTCATACGTTAAAAACTGTTTCATTTTAATAATACTCTACCCTATATATATAAAATGTTTCAAACCCTAAGATAGACACCAAATCTCAAATAACCTTTCCTCCCATTTTTCCCAATGATTAACTTGTCGAAAGAAACGAGAAGAAAACGAAGATTGATTCGTGAAGGAAAACAAAAGATTGATCATGATGTACGTACAGAGCTGATCTTTACGATCTCTCGAGTGTTCACAGCTGATGACGACAAAGATGTTTTGAAACTGAACTATGGCTTTAACCGCTATATGGTTATGGCATGGACAGACGAGACAGAAGAGTACATAACAAGAGTGGTAAGGGGTTTCACAAACCAATATGTAATGTTTAATGAAGAACTTGTGATTCCTTTAGATTCTCCTAGACGTTATCTTTACATTGAATTGGCTAGAGGATTCTCGTCGCGTGAACCTTCCACATCTACCAATATTGTTGTAAAGGGTCGTGCAAAAATTCGATTGCCTCCTCTAAACAGCAACTTTGGTGAGATCTCCGGTGTTGTCGATCTCGTTGGTTTGGACAGTGATCGATCATGTGTCGTTATAGGAGCCCTAAAATATTCTATGAGACTTCATAGGTTTGTGGTACTATGAATATTTATCATCACTTTTTCTTGTTGATTGAAGGAATCATGGTTTTAATTTCAGTTTCTAATTATTATTTTTTCATTTTGGTTATTATTCTGGTCTTAATTAATTACTCAGAATTTTTTTTTTAATATATATAACTTCCCGTTGATTTGATATAATATCATTCTTTTGTTGAAGATTTATCCTATCTATTCGTTATATATATTATCTGCACTCAAAATATATCTTTTTTTTTTTTTAATTCAAAAGAGATACCGATCGATTCATATATGTGACAACTTAGCAAATACATCAATAACTTAGTACACTGACCACAGCTACACATACAAATACAGATATTATTTACGATCAAATATAATCTATAAAATTTGGCAAACCATATACAACTCTTGCATTGAAATTCATATTCGTGGTAGGGTTCTTCATCTAATTTAGAAAGCATGCAAAATTCGTTATGAAGCATTTAGCTTTGTGCGGAATATGTATATTCGTTATGTCGCTGAGTTTATGAAGCATAATATGAATTATGTCTAGTGTTTAATTTAAGAGAATTTAAGAATCTAAAAGTATTAATATGATGAAGATTTAGACTTATCAATTGTTAGAATAACTAATTGAATTGTGTCTAGAAACTTACAATTAAAGCCCTAGTCTTGATAATCATCAACCACGGTTTTCTCGATCATTTTCTATATTGAGCCGTTTGTTCGTTTTAAGGTGACTTTAATTTAATTAGGGCCAAACTTAATTTAATACAAACCAAATCTCACTCAAACACAACGACGTGGGACATACGTTAGAGATGACGTGAAGACTTAAAAGAAGTTGGAGATAAGTGGATCCTACTTTTTTCCCAGTGTAATAAGTCCAATATGACTCAAAGTCGTCAAGAGACACTAATCGAATCATAGCCTCGTCTCTTTCAACCTCAACTTAGAACGATCCACAAACAATACACACACACACACAAAACAAAAAGTATAAATAAAGTGTATAAACTCAAAGCACTAAAAATAATTAGTAACTAAATAATTACATTAAATATAACAAGCAAGGTATCCGAATTTTCTATTTGCTTTGCTACTTTGTTTTTTCTTTTTCGTTTGGCAAAACTAAAATCTTTTATATGTTTCAGCTGCATGTTATAATTAAACACTCTTCGAATATAAATTACTACGGCACTACAGTATAACGTGGATCAATATATGCATATAGGCATTGTATTACTTATATGTGACAATAAGACCAAAGAGTTTTAGATATTTTTTTATGGATGGGTTTTAAATGGAATGAGACATTAGATTAACCGGTTAGTTTAACACAAAGAAGAGGTCTTTATCTAAAACCTTCAACATCAAAGTTCGTAAATTTCCATAATCGTATTTGAGCAAGAAGAAGAAAGTTGAAAATTTTCTCAAAGAAAACAAAAAAGAAAGGCAAAACACGAACCCCATATTTATCTGTCTTTTGTCTTTATCAGAGAATTTAAAGAAAAAGAAAAGGAAAAAAAGGAAAAACTAAAAATATAGATTATACTATTCTTTACCAAAATTCATAAACCTAAAAATCTTTGTATAACCCTAATAAGACAGAGATAGTAAGAAAGAACTAAAATATTTTGCTTCGTCTTTGTATTTTGAATTAATTCTCAGCCATCGCCGCCGTTTACGGCGGTGCAAAAGATGAAGAACCGTAGGAAACGCGGCGGTTTAAACGGTGGAGACGTCGTTGTTTCGTGGAGAAGATTCTTCCAGTTCGTTGCTTTGTTCGTCTTCTCCTTCCTTATCTTCTCTGCTTTGTTCGTCTTCTTAGGTAATCAAAAAATTAATCAAAAGACAGTTTTACGTGGTTCTGAACCGGCGGCGGTTAAGGTGGCCACGATCCATGAAGCAGTTGTGTTTCCCGACCAAACCTTGATTTTCCTAAACTACCCTCCTTCTTCTCGTTTATTAACAAAAGAGGACCTCTTTTGCGTATTCTCCGACGTAAAAGATTCATCTAAGTCATATAAAGAGCTTCCCTTCGCCGTGGAAATCGACGACAATGGTCGTCAGATCGTACGGTGTTCCGCCGTGCCACGTGGTAGTACCGTATCCCTCGCCGTCTCGAGATGGTCGGTGGGTGATAATAACCTCCTCGTAGAAACCACACACCGGTGGGATTGGCTTGTCTACGACGCCGTGATCGACGACGACAATTCCACGGTGGTTTTTGTCAAGGGCTTAAATCTACGGCCAGGAAAGGTTGCCGACGTGTCGAGGTATGAGTGCGTCTACGGTTGGGATTTAGCAAAGCCTAAACTTTTGCTTAGGACACAAGTTATCTCTGCGGCCCAAGAGATCGTGAGATGTAAAACCCCACTAACAGTTTTAGAAGGTCCAAGAACGGCCCAACCCGTGAAAGTATCTGTGAGAATCAAAGGAAGTGGGATGCTTCCTTCTGTTGCCCACCCGATCAAACGTCCGGGTCGGGTCAAAGATTCGAAACCGTTTGAGACGTGCGTTTGCACCATGACGCGGAACGCAGCAAACGTTTTGAGAGAATGGGTGATGTACCACGGCGGAATCGGCGTTCAACGGTGGTTCATCTACGACAACAACAGCGACGACGACATTGTTGCCGAGATCAAGCATCTAGAAAACCGCGGTTACAACGTCTCGAGACATTTTTGGCCGTGGATCAAAACGCAAGAAGCCGGATTCGCCAATTGCGCGATTCGAGCAAAAAGCGATTGCGATTTGGTCGCGTTTATCGACGTCGACGAGTTCTTCTACATCCCGTCCGGTCAAACCTTAACCGACGTAATCAGACACCACAAAACAGCAGGACCATTGTCGTCGTCCGGCGAGATCGGTGAAATTCGAACGCCGTGTCATAGTTTCGGACCGTCGGGACTTAGAGATCCACCGCGTGACGGAGTCACGACGGCGTACACGTGTCGTATGTCGTTGCCGGAGAGGCACAAGAGCATAATTAGACCGGAGTCGCTAAACGCGACGCTGATAAACGTCGTGCACCATTTTCATTTGAGAGAAGGATTCGCGTTTGCCGACGTGGACAAGGGTACGATGGTGATTAACCATTATAAGTATCAGGTTTGGGATGTGTTCAAGGAGAAGTTTAAAAGGAGAGTGGCGACTTACGTGGCGGATTGGCAAAACGAAGAGAACGTCGGGTCGAAGGATCGGGCACCCGGTTTAGGAACCCGACCCGTTGAACCGTCTGATTGGGCGGAGCGGTTTTGTGAGGTGAATGACACTGGACTTCGGGATTGGGTGTTGGAAAATTACAGGGAACGTAAAACGCAGCGTTTAGTGTGGGAGAGAGAAGGGAGGAGAGTGGAAGATGAAGTTATAGTTCAAATGGGCTCGTGGGCTGATAAAAGGATTGGTCGGAAGAGGAAAAAACAATTGAAAGCCCAATAGGTTTTTTGTTTTAAATTTTCCATCGGTGAAAATAACAATGTAGAAATGATTTGTAAATAACGATTTGCTTCCCGTGGAAAAATAAAATAAAAAACAAATTTTATACAGATTTATTTATTTATTTTTGTTTTAACAAGAAAAAAAACATGGTGATGGTGATTATGATAATCAACTTATGATTGTCATAATATGGTGTACACTAACTAATCATCACTGTAATGTCATTAGTCGGCGTTTTGTTTCCCACATGGCTGAGCATAATGCAGCTTTCATTTTCTTGCAAAACCAAAAACACCTTTTCTATTATTTATTTTTTTACATTCATTCTTGATTATACTAAAATTTGTTATGCATGATTTAACTTATTGTAAAACTAAATCCGTAATGAACGTGATTATCTTCACTAACGTCACTATTTAGCTCACTTCTTCTTATTTACTCTCTTAGTATATTTAAACATGTACACGTATGTATAATTGTATTCTAGAATTTTTCCTAACTAAAAAGAATTGGCTTCACGTCTTTTTATTCTATTGCTTAACACAATCGAGATTTTAATTTTATATAATCCATAATTTTATTATATAATTTAGGAATAGTAAATGCTATATGATTCCCATAATTAAAGGTTAAATTGTTTTTGTGAAGCTAATGTTTACCTTACCTTCATTGCTTACTTACCCCATAAGAAGCCCATAAACAATAACATTCACTTTTAAAAACTTTAAACAAAGATTACAAAACTTCAATAAAACCCCATTTAAAACTTTCTGATTCTTCAAAATATTTACAACTTTTCTTTTTTTAAAAAATTTAATAAATAATTGGCCAATTATAGGAACGTGATAGACAGAATCAAATATAATCTTAAACAGCTGTCTTGATTAATGCATCAAAAGCCGGGGCCAATTCAACAAAATAAATAGAAACCAAAAATGAAAAATCTTATTTTTAGACTCAAAAAGAAAACAGTAATTTTTTAATTTTATTTTTTAAAGATATTGCAATTAATTTGCAATAAAATCATAGAAATATAAAAAAGTTTTTATTTTATTTTTCTCTCTATATAAACAAATCTCCACAATCCTATGAACACAACAAACACCACAAATCTTTTTTCTCACTTTCATCAGAACCAAAACTCATAACACAACAACGTTTTTGAGACATCTAACAATGATGATGATGAAGAAGATGTTTATTCAGATCGCTGTGGTTTGTCTACTGGCGACGATGGCCGTAGTCTCCGCCCACGATGGTCACCACCATGCTCCGGCTCCAGCACCAGGACCTACATCCAGCTCAACCGTTGTTTCCGCCACTAATATGTTCACCGTCTTGGCTGTTGCTGCCGTGGCTCTCTTCGTTGGTTCCAACCACTAAGTTTGTGGTTCATTACTTTCGTTGTTTTGGTTCAATTTCTTTTTTTTTTTCTTTTTTGATTAAAACTTCTCATTTGTTATAATGTTTATTTGATGATTTCATGAATAAATAACTCTTTTGAACGTGTTTTTTATATTTGTGGGATATGTGTAGATTTGGAATTCCAAATCTGTTTCTTAGGAAACGATTAAGCCACCGTTTAATTTTGCTACAAGATCTTCAAAAAAACAATTGGAATCTGTTATGAAAATACTTTTCATCAAAAGTTTTGTCTATACATTTTTTTTTTTTTAAATCCAAAAATATAACGAAAATCTTAAGTTTAATACTCCTCCCGTTTACGAGTTTGTTTTCAATGTTACTAAGCAGTATTAATTAAGGAGTACAAATAGTAAATTATAGTTCTTAGTTTTATTTTTTTTGGTAAAATCAAATGAAAATTTTGATAATTGGTAGTAATAACTAATAAGTACCAAAATATTATGATAAACAAATGAATCGTAGATTAAACTATTCTTCTCTATTTTCTTTACATCTAAAAAAAATAAAACAAAACAATCAAATCTGTATTTTGTTAGAAAGCCAAATATTAGAGAGCATTGCTTCTACCTGAGCTAGAGGTTTTTTACACACACTTGACACACAAAACAAATAGCCTTCCTCAAGAGTTCTTCATTACCAGCAAATCCAAGATAAATTAAGAAGGCCTTGTTAATTGGCAAATAACTGAAACTCCCTTTGTCTGAGACCAAGAGGCTTCAAATTCCCTAAGAAGAGAGTTGTTGAAGAACACACGTGTTCATAGTTTTTGTCTGATTCACGGCTGCTTCCTAATGCTCCATTAAAGCGGCTTCAGTTTCTGACAGAGGAGCTGCAAAAGGTAAGTGAATGGGTTAATAAACTTAATGAACTCTGTGAATGGCCCCAAATGTCAGATCCTAGATGCTGTAATTGTGCCATCTACGCATAATTTAGAGAAAATCTACATCTATGCCATTTCTAGTGCGTCCTTTCTATATAGATGATTAGATTATCATTAAACATATGTGACTATGAGGATAATTAACGTACCTAACAAGTCTTCATAGGCATCTGATAATAGGGACGAGTCCATTAGTAAAGGAGGGGAAAATACTTGATCATCAACGTCGTAAAATGATTGTTGTGCATCAGAAGCTACACTGTTTGATCCAACAACCGAGAGAAACCCATTACCGTTATCGTAATCTTTGAATGAATCTAGATCATCATACGTGTCAGGTATATCGCTGTACTTGCTTGGCGCGAAGCTATCAGGAACATTATGTTCAAGAAACGAAGGCTCGCTCAGAGAGGTAAGTGCCCTCGAGCCTCTGAGAGGTAGGCCTTTAGAGTCTGATGGAAAACGGGAAAAGCCAGTTGCAGAAAGAGGTACAAAATAATGCTCGGAGCCCTCATCTGATTGACTGTCCCGTGATGATCCTGCTGAAGAAGGAATCAATAATGCCGCTTCCCTCACAGATTTTTTCAGGTTTTGGACAAAAGAGCTGCTAGTATCTGAACCAAAATCAGAGTTTAAATTTGAATTAGAAGAAAACACATACTGTGATCACGTAAATGAACAACATTCTCTGACAAACCGATTTGACGAAAATGAGGCAGTCATAGATTAGTTAGAACTGGAATAGGCCTAGAATTGATGATTGACATCAAAACTAAAAGCGTGGAAATTTTACATCAGCAATTATATGTTTCGTTTTTATAGCGAAGGTAGTTATCATTTATGTAACATACCAGTTGGCAAGTTGTCTGGTCGAGCATTTGATAGTGCTTGGTCTGTAGAGTTCTTCTCAGACAAGCTTTCCATTTTATTGACCTGCAAAGCCATAGTCTGTCGCTTTTGTGCATTTCCACCTTTACCAGAAGAAGTAGGAGTGGAGCTAAATAACTGAGGAAGCTTTAATGTAGGACTAGCTGAGACCTTCTCGAGCTGAACATTAGACATTGTCGAGGTCAGCTCAGTAACATCATTGGATACACCTTCCTGTATCATAAGGAAAAAAGGTACATGAGCGTCTCAATAAAATTCTGCATCGGAAGATAATGTTAATTAAGTCATCCATTGTTACCATAATTCTCCCACTGCCCTGAGATTGTAAAAGTGAAGATGCTTGCCCATTACTTCTCGTAACTGGAGGTAAGGTCGGGGGAAGACTATTAACCTTCTCAGTACATTCTGATATGGACTTTTGTATGGCTGGAGAAACCTCCTTCAATTGGTTGATAAGTACCTGCATATAGTATGCCATCAACAGTACGAACATAGAGAGATTCAACCAGTAACTAAAATTTTGTGTGTATGCTCCAAGAGATCCTACAAATATCGTGGTAATATAAATGATCTCGCAACTTTTGATACTCTCCCAAGACAAGCTGAATCATAATAACCACAATCATAATGGAACTTCAGGGATCTCCTATTAAACAAAATGCCTTGCTTTAAACAAAATATAATTGTTAGGAAAGCAGAATTTTTTTAACAAAAATTGATACTGATGTGGGTTTTATCTATAAGCTTTGAGCATTTGACTTCCACAGTTGGCCAAAAGCGAAATCTAAACAAGGGAGCAAACAAGCTTACAAATTTACCTGAAAGCTAGCTAAATGTTGTTGATGTTCAGTCAAAGTTGCAGCCAATGATTCAACATGCCCACTTGTACCACCATCATTCGCAGTCCGTAAAATATCTGGACCATCCCCGTCATTTGCTTTAGCCTAGAAACATATACAGATGCTAAGTATAAATCCGTGGAACTAAACTCACAGAAAACAGAATGTAGAACATTAAAGCATTGCATGCCATCATGTAATTAATGAGAATGTAAAACATACTTCAGGGAAAAAAATCCCATACAACTCATGAGAAGACATACCAGAAGCAGAGACTGTTTATGAATACGCTGTAATGCATGTGTCCAGCGCCTTATGACTTCTGCTACATCGACTGTCTGGTTGATTTTTCCACCTCTATCATCTACTCGAGAAAGTGTTTCATCACTTGCTTGTGAGCTGGCTGATTCAAAACTGTCTACTAAAGAGTGGTCATTCATGTTTGCATATGATCCATCACTTAGTTCCTTGTCATCCGCAAGTGAAAAAGCTGAATCATCTGAATGGGCAGAGAGTAGTTCTGCACGAGGAACTTGAGAACTCTGATCCATCGCTGCAAGTAGGGCCGAACCTGAAATTCGGTATCTATAGATCAAAGAAAACCAGATGTCAGTAAATGGGTAAGTGGAATTCAGGCTGTATTTTTTACAAGAAGCCAGTTACCTATGCTCCCTGTGAGCTATCAAATCCTCAATGGGACCTGACGCAAGAACCTCGTGTTGACCTGAAGATAGTGACAAAAAAAACAAAAATATAAGCTATATAACACCTGTGTAATTCATAAAATGAGTACTTATCTCTTTATTGACTCTTCAAAACAAACAGAACACTAGAACAGCATAAAACCTTACCTTTACGAGCCATTATAGAATCCCATAACCGAGTTCCCTTTGAAACTAGATGAGAATTCTGACTGGAGCTAGACACAAGGTCATCCCATACTTCTCCTTCCTGCTTCACTTTGTTTCTCAAGTCATTAAGTTTCTCAAGTTCCTGTTGCAGGTAAGCCTGATGCAAACAAAACGTGAAATGAAATGCATCAATACAAGCCAATTATAATCAGACGAGACAATTGGTTACCTCTCACCAAAAAAAATAACGTCTTACCTCTTCAGCACAGAGACCACGGAATTCTGCAGTCATCTCATGGGCTAAATTAGACCACATGGCTTGTCTTTGTACAGCAGTCTCGGCATTTTTCAGAAACCGACGACGCTCAAGCACAATCCGGGCCTGAAAATCCATTTACACGCACAATTCTATGTTACCCCGTGCACCAGTCAACAAGGTTCACATAAACCAATGAAAGTATAACACACAATCTTGAAGGTGATACTTTTGGTACTACCTTAGTTACAGGAAGCAGAGTAGCTGCATGTGAGAAGGATACGTCTGTTAGAGAAGAAGGCAGAGGATTAGAAGCCACATCAGCAGGAAACGTCCGCCTATGAACCTCTCTTAATGCATGTAGTGAAAGTTGCCATAAGAGCTCCACAAATCTGCACTCAAACAAGAGGTACCACATATACATATTAGATCACATGTAGCAGAAATGGCTAACTAAGTAGAGAAATTATGCCTAAATATTCCCAACGAATACGACGCAGAAATGACTAATTAGTTGGTCATTATCAAGCACTGGAAAGAAACCTCAAATGGAACATAAACATAAGCATCACAATAGCGTGACCTCAACCAACCTTGGTCCACAGCAAGTGGCTAGTGATGAAACCCTCGAATTACTCCTTGGTAATGCCCCTTGTGATTCAAGCTCGCTTATAATCGCTTGAACAACCTTCAGATACATAATTCTAGTGTTAAGTAAACTATGAATTCAGCCAAAAAAACAAATTGCTCACAAACACCAAAGAAACATGATTTCTCAACTCCTTTACCTTACGGAAATCGCGAGATTGAGCCGAATCGAAAATTGGCCAAACCTTATCAAAATCCTGAGAGATCAAGACAAAACCAAAATCAAACGAATGATTCCAAAATCGTGCAAAACCCAGAATTCCAAAACCAATTTCGTAACGAGTGAGCCGAGAGAGAGAGAGAGAGAGATGGAGAGAAAGGGATAGAGTGAAGATAGAAATCGTACCTTTGCAGACTGAGCAGGGCCACGAAGAGAGGAGAGGATGAAGTAGAGAAGCTGTTCTCCGAGCTTTGGATTGGAATGGCGAAATAACCCGACCCGAGGCGTGCCATTGGAGGCTCCGAGTCCGATCACGTTCGGATCCAAACCTAAAAGCAAACAGTTTGTGTACATTGCACTCTCGAGCTCAAGTTCTCTCTCCTTTTCTCTGTCCATCGTCATCACCGTCGTCGCCTCCGATCTTCTTCTCTCCTCTTCAATTTTTCCTTTTCGATTTTTTTTTCCCCTTTTAATTGAATCTCGATCGAAATGTGTTGTTTCCGGCGACTTTTTAAATTTTAATCCCTTAGCATATTTATTTTTGCAGATATTGCCCCTATGTTTTATAAAGATCTCAACTTTACATCAAAATTCAAAAGTAAGTGACATTTGAACCAGCGTCATCAAATGAAACAAGTATGAGTAGGAAACAAATAGAGTGGAATTGGATGGAGCAAAAATACATGTGATAAACAGTGGTCATTGTAGTGCAAATACAATAGTTACAAATTTTAACTAATTTTTTTAATTTTTTAAAAACTAAAAATATTTTTTACAAATACAATTACAACGGATGATATTATATATATATTTCATAAATTAGTCTATATATATAGTTAGACAAACAACACGAAAAGAAGATATATATATATTATAAATGTCCTTTGTAAATATATAAATTATATTTTATGTTTTGTAAATACATAAATTATATTTTACCTATTCACAAACTAAACATATTGTGACACTGTAATTTATATATATTTATATATATATATAATAGTATATATGGGATTAGTGAAAATTTGGTTTTTAACTACGACATTTCCCAAGAAGATAAAAATTAGGAGATGTCGGAAACAAAAAATTTATAAACTATTCATTTTTGAAAAAGAAAAAAAAAGAAGATATTTATAAAGACGAATAGTAAAGGGAGTATAACGTGAGCTTTAAAAACTAGAATACCAATCTTGTAAAATACTTTGGACTTTATCCCGACGACACGTCAGTTAAAACCATAGGCATTTTCAAATGAGGACGAGAGGCTAACGCTAATGTACGCCTACGGCATTGTCAACAAATCACAACAAGCCACGTCACAAATGTTTCGCCATATCTGGTTTTTTTCTTTTAAAAAAAAAAACTCAAATGTTAGAAATTAAACCGGACACAACCGTGAAAGCAAATTTGTCCCTGTTAACCAATTTCGAGTATTAGGGGGTGTTATTCAACCTTGTATTTTAATTGATTTGGATGTATTTCAAAATCTAGCGTTATTTAACGATGTATTTTAAAAACCACAATAAAATCTGCTGTTATTGGATTTAACATTTGTTGGATGTATTTTAAAATATTTTAAAACAAGCGTTATTCAATTTTCAATGGATTTTGTTTTCTTTAAGATTTTAATGTATTTTACATCTAAAACACGTACAAACACAATCCTAACACTTTTCAAAGGATTTCATCTCTTTCATACCAAATCCATCTTAATTGTATTTAAAGGCTATTGAACTTTAAAATCCACCTGTAATTAAAATCCCTTAAAATTCTCCATCCAATAACACCCCCTTAATGACTTAAAACAGTTTTGTAAACTCCTAAACAGCCCCAAAAATAAGAAAAAGTTTAATAACAACAATTGGGTTACTTGAAACATTGCGAGTTTGATTATTAATGTAATTAGATGATACTACTGGATTTACTAATACTGCCAATAAGGAGATATAATAATTTTGTATTGTTACTAGACAAGATTTAAATATAAGAAACTGTAGAGTTGTACGCGTTTTTGTTGTTATTAAATTTTCGCATTATCGGTCCAACGGTCGGCTTTTGTAAATCTTGTGTATTGTATTTATATATATATATATATATATATATATATATATATATATATATGTTAATAATCTCTTATCCATGATCCTTGAATTTGAAGTTTTGAACCAAAGCAAACAAACACATTTGTCCGACCATTCCTTAAATTTAAAAATATCGTTGCATCTTCTTTATAATAATTTTATACATATGCCAAAACATTGGCGTATACGATAATTATATCTTAGATCTCTTCGTTCGTTGTGTATATATAAAGACAAAAAGAAGTCTTATACTCAGTTCTTATTTACAGTTAAAGACTTAAAGGTTTTCTTTTAGGTATATTAATTTGAAGCACTAAAGCTAGTTGATTTATAATACTCAACAAGGACCACAATGTAGCTTAGAAGCAAATCAAGGTTATATATAGGAAACAATCAACATAATAAATGTCAAATATTATCACAGTTTGTTAACCACAATAGAATGATATTAACAAACCGAAATACACACGTATCTTTAAGTTTGCCTACTTATTATATGGATTAGATGATTCTACAAACTCTTTATTCATCACAAAGGTAATTAATATACTGTGTATATATATATATATATATATATATATATATATTATTAATCGCCCCGAAAAAAACCAAAATAATAGTTCGCATATATCAATCAAACCATGTATGTGTAGATGAAAATGAAAAAATATATTAAAGGAACTTCAAGATGCATAACAAGTAGTACTTGTCAAGTACTTAGGCCTAAGATTTGTATCAAGCTAAGATTTGTATCAAGCTAAATATATTGAAACTATATATTGAGTAAATGTGTTTAGAAATTGAAGTGACGTGACCTCTACTCTATTAATAGGTTGGTCAATACAATTGGTATACATATGGATGCCGCGCTTTGGTGCATTCTACTCAATTGCCATAAGCAAACACAAAAGTGAATGTGGATTAAAATCACCACATATAGTTTGCTTACAATATTGCATAGCTCTCACAACTTCTGACGTGGTGTCGTGGTGACGTGAGTGTTAAGCATCTCATATTAAAAACAGAAAGGAAACAAAAGGAGCACAAGAGAGAAGTACGTAACCTTAATTATCTTATTCTTACGTTGGTGATGAGACTGATCTGAAACTGAAAGAGATGTGTCTTTTGTTTATTTAGCCAATCCTATTCTTACTTTTGAAGATCCTAGCTAATCCATGAGATTTGTTTGGCTTGGTAATGTTGATGATAGATACATTCAAGTAATTCCGTATATACCAAGGGAAAGATTCACGTTCGCTCTCCCATGAATTTTTATGGAACGTACTAGAGCTAGCTTACAATCATGGAGATAAAAGAAAAAGAGTGAGAGAGAAGCACCTTTTGATCCTCGCTCAAGACACAAACTGAGACGGAGACAACAAAGTTGTTCGATCGACACATTTTTAAGATTATGTGACATATTAATGGAGGTTTATAGATTGGTTCCTCGATTAATATTTTGAAATTTTCGGGGTTTATGATGATGGAATGAGAAGATCAGAGGGTGCAAAAAGTTTGACCTCCTCTACAAGGAACAACGCGTTTAAGATTGGTAGCAAACTAAATGGAAAGAAGCCAAAACAAGAAAGGTAAATATAATGAAACGCAGAGAAATAGAATCATACCAACCGTATATAAATACAAGTAATGTATTCTTTTCTTTTTATAATGTATTGGTGTAGTTTTCATTGAAACAAAGATGTTTGGATGCTCGGGAGAAAAATCAATATCTAGAGCCATACAGTTTTTGAAGAAAAGAGTCGTCGTAGTAGTGCATTGCCAGATGATTTTACAATGAAATATTCTTCAAAATTCTCCTCAACTGAAAGTTCTTGTCATCGACCAGGTTTGTTTATTTGCTACACATGCATGCATTAAACAAAAGGGCATGTTAGCTACTACATTTTCATTGATGCTGTTGTTCGCTTTGCTCCACACAGGAACCTTTCGAGGAGAAAGCTCTTGAGCCAGTACTAGTTTCGTTCAGCCAAAGTGATGATGTACCAATGTGCTTAATTGTCAACCAAACTCGAGGTCTTTGAGTGGAAAGCATATGGAGGAACAAGCCAAGAGAAACAAATATTAAGATACATCCTTGAAAATCTTTTGTAAGAGATCTTTAGCAATTGGCCTTTTCTTTTATTAAAAAATCTAAAAAGAGCCACCCCCAAGGCCTAAGGAAAAAACCTCTGATAAAGAAAGAAAAAATATAGAACTAACCTTTACACTATAACCATTAAGTCAAGTTATTAACAATCCTATACTAAGAGGAGACCTCAATGCCTTGAAACACATGAGTGGTGGTTAGGACTTATGACCTATAAATCCCGGACTTTGAGCAACTTCATCAAGGTCTTCCTAAATAGAAAAGGAACGGTTCATATAGGATCGACTAACATCACCGAAAGCATTGTGAAAATCCTTTTACGAGAGGGTTTTATCGAAAACGTAAAGAAATATCGCGAAAACAACCAATAATTTTTTATTTTAACCTAAAAACACCGACGAAATAAGAAATAATCTTATAAAACGATTTTAAATTTAAAAAGAATAACTCGACCGGGTCTACGAATATATTCTAACTCTCAACGAATTCCATGAAATTTAGGCGGAATAGGATTTGTAATTCTTTCGACTTCTCAAGGTATAATGACAGTAAATTTTCAAATATATATCAAATATAAAACTTGATCCTTAAAATATGAAATAGTATTCAATCAAATTTAATTGAATGGACGAAAAAAATCCTAACATACACAAAGCAGCTATTAACACACTTGGTATTTTTTTTTTCTTCCTAAATATTATTGTTTGGTTTAAGTTTAAATTTTTCTGTTTTCTTGGAAATTAAAATGGAAAATAAAACAAAAATGAAGTAACAAAACAAATTTGCTTTCTAATAAGACGATCCGTACGTATTCAACCAAAAAAATCTGAAAGAAAAGAAAATAAAAGTGTCAAAAAAAGTTGGAGAAAATGACGGTAGCCTAAAACCTCACCAACCTCCATTTTGGTAGTAGTTGAAGCTTCCTTCTTCTTCTTCTTCTTCTTCTTCTTCTTCTTCTTCACCTAAACCTTGTTTTCATAACCCTCTCTCTCTCGCTGATTCATCGTGCTTCTTCTTCTCAGGTTGATTTCGCCATTGATTCTTATTTCAGATCTCTGTTTTTTTTTGTTTTTTTTGTTTTTTCGTCCATGATCGTAATTGTGAAAGTGGAATGAGCTGAGGTTGTTCCACCATCCGTTTGATTTTGCTCTCGATTTATGCTAAGTAAATTATAGTTCGATTTCACTGTTTTTGTTTTTCGCTGATGAGATTCGATCTCTGTGATGATGAAATCGAGGCTGTGAACTTTTTTTTTTTTTTCTTTTCGAATTTTTCAGCTTTGTTTTTGTTGATGATATAATGATTCAAGTTCTTATACAAAACCTTTAGCTCATAAATTTGTTCACTGGTGCAATTTTAATTTTCAGTGTTGTAAAACTTTGACTAAGAGAGTTGACTTCTTTTTAATGTGTTTGTTGAATTTAAGATTTGTAGAAGATGGGATCTGGTCAATGGCACGTTGAGAAGAGGTCTACGTTTAGGAATGATTCGTTTGTGAGAGAGTACGGTTCAGTTCCAGAAACTGGTTGTCTTTCAATCGTAGTGCTTGGTGCTTCTGGTGATCTTGCTAAGAAGAAGACTTTTCCTGCGCTTTTCAACTTATACCGTCAGGTTTGTTCCATCTCTGCTATTGCATGAGTAGAATCTCTTCTGTTTAATGTATAATTGGTTTGTATGTAATGGTGAGCAGGGGTTTCTCAATCCAGATGAAGTTCATATTTTTGGGTATGCCAGGACTAAGATTTCTGATGAAGAGCTGAGAGATAGGATTCGTGGGTGAGTTTTAACTTTTAACAGCCATTTGTTTTTTTTTTTGGTTGTTGTACTGATTTGGTTATTAGCTTGAGTACCAAAGTTCATATTGAATAGTTTTTATGCAGGTATCTTGTTGATGAGAAGAATGCTGAGCAAGCTGAAGCTTTGTCCAAGTTTTTACAGCTGGTTAGTCTATTATGTTCAGGATGTTGGTTTCACGGACAGAGTCATGTTTTAGTGGTACTGAAAAAATGAAATTTTTTGGTTCCAATCTATGTAGGTTAAGTATGTGAGTGGCCCTTATGATTCTGAGGAGGGTTTCCAGAGATTAGACCATGCGATTTCGGAGCACGAAATCGCCAAAAATAGTTCTGAAGGGTCCTCTAGGAGACTGTTTTACCTTGCACTTCCACCATCTGTTTATCCTTCTGTATGCAAGATGATCAAGACGTGCTGCATGAACAAATGTGAGTTCCTTTCAGCTTGTGGGATTTTGATACCTGGATACAAAATGTGAACCTGCTTGATCATAGGACATGTATTGTTTCCATCTACGAGTTAGTAGTCTTGATTTCTGCTTGAAAAAATACAAGTTTCAGTCTCTTTACAATTCATGTATTTATATCATCCCATGAATTCCAGCTGATCTTGGTGGATGGACACGGATTGTTGTTGAGAAGCCATTTGGCAAGGATCTGGAATCTGCAGAGCAACTGAGTTCTCAGATAGGGGAGTTGTTTGACGAATCACAGATCTATCGTATAGACCATTATCTTGGGAAGGAATTAGTTCAAAACATGGTAACCAGCTTGACTAATAAAGTTTTAATTATCACGCAATTTTCATAGACTATCTCAGTGATTATCTTATCCCGTGCTTCTTTTGCAGTTGGTCCTTCGATTTGCCAATCGCTTTTTCTTGCCACTATGGAACCGTGACAATATCGAGAATGTGCAGGTGAGAGCTCCATAGCTAGGACAGAATAGTCAGACTGTTATTTAGAGTCGAATGCAAAATTTCAAATGCTTTTCTGGCAGATTGTTTTCAGGGAAGATTTTGGAACTGAAGGGCGTGGCGGATATTTTGATGAATATGGGTAATACTTTCTTTTTTAGTTTCTTCTTGTACTTCATATAGGGTGTTAATGAGATGACACCAGTGCGTTTCTGATGACATTTTCACTTCCTGCTTCACAGAATTATCCGTGATATTATTCAAAACCATCTGCTACAGGCAAGTATATATTTGCTGAGATATCTTTTCCTGATAACAAAACTTAATTGTAAATCTATGTGATTGATTTTTCAAAGTTGCTCTGCAAGTAAGAAAATGCTTTCATGTTTTAACTATCTGAGTTCGTAATACTGTAGGTTCTTTGCCTTATTGCCATGGAGAAACCAATATCTCTTAAACCTGAGCACATCCGGGATGAGAAAGTGAAGGTGATCAATATTTTTTTTGACCACTTCTAGCCATTCTATCGGGCTTCCCTTGCCGCTTTTCTTTGAATTCATATGATTGGGAACATCACCGTTTGATCTGGTTACATTTTCCTTAAAAATCACCGTAGCGAGTTTACATAGATTGGTTAACATTTTCGTTTTCATTTTCAGCCAATTATTTCACGTTACTGATTATGTTAGTGAACTTTAGGTGCTTCAATCGGTGGTTCCAATAAGCGATGACGAGGTGGTTCTTGGACAATATCAAGGATATAGGGATGATCCTACTGTTCCAAACGACTCCAACACTCCAACATTTGCCACAACGATTCTTCGCATACACAATGAAAGATGGGAAGGTACCATGTCCCACTTCCCTCTTTCTCTTTTCAATTATCAGTCAACTCGAGAAAACCAGTTGGACATAGGTCAACATGGTCAAGCACTTGGAACCAAATTTCCATGTTTTCATAGACACATAAACCCAAATTTGACATGTTTGCATGCACCTTCCAACTGTTTTGAATCATTACTTTTGCGTAAACATGATTGAACATCTTGTTATTGAATGCATATTAATCAGCACGAAGATGAGAAAAAGTGTAGGTTTAACATGTTCTCATGATCATATATGTGTCTTTAATTAACTGTCCATGCTCAAAGCCAACACTCCGAACCTAAAATCACATATAACACCTTAAAAACCAAAGACATTAGTTTAGTTCATCTGATTATCCATCAACTGGATAATTATTCTCGTCTGGTATTTACTCTATATAAAAGTCCATTTCCATTGATATGCTGATTGATACATATATATCTGCCAGGTGTTCCATTTATTCTAAAGGCCGGAAAGGCGTTGAATTCAAGGAAAGCAGAAATTAGAATTCAGTTCAAGGATGTTCCAGGGGACATATTCAGATGTATATTCTTACCCTGACACCTTCTATTTACTGTGGCTTAAATGCTTCTATTAGCTTTTCGAACTGAAAATTTATGTACTAATTAATACTCTCTTGCAACAGGTCAGAAGCAAGGAAGGAACGAGTTCGTGATACGCTTGCAACCTTCAGAGGCAATGTACATGAAATTAACTGTAAGTATATGATGAAGGAACAAACATAATTTACTATCTACTCTGACCCTAACCCAATTACAGTGAACCATGACGCTTTTGGCTATGCTTTCGCTTCACAGGTTAAGCAACCTGGTCTAGAGATGAATACTGTGCAAAGTGAACTAGACTTGTCGTATGGGCAACGGTATCAAGGTGTCGCAATCCCTGAGGCATACGAGCGCTTAATTCTTGACACGTAAGAAAGAATTTGTGTGAATTATATACTACCACAATAGTACTTTATATATCCAGTTGGCTCCTTCTGTCCCTCTATGTTATCTTCAACCTATCTGCTTCACATCTCTGTGCAGAATTAAAGGCGATCAACAGCATTTCGTTCGTAGAGATGAATTAAAGGTAGAAACATTTTCTTTCACCGCCGTTGAACCAAAGCAATCTTTGTGGTTACACTACAAGTGCCAGATTTGCTTAATCCCATATCCGTAGACACAATACAGACATGAAACTTTGCATCATACAATTTAGGAGCTAATGTGGTATACACATATTGATGATTATTACAGGTTGCATGGGAGATCTTCACGCCACTACTACACAGAATTGACAGAGGAGAAGTGAAGTCAATCCCATACAAACAAGGAAGCCGAGGACCAAAAGAAGCTGATCAGCTACTAGAAAAAGCTGGTTACCTTCAAACTCATGGCTATATCTGGATCCCTCCTACACTATAGAAGCCTACATATATACATATACACAATACATATATCTCCTATGAATATGTATAAATTATGCATCTCTTGCTGAATTGAGTTTGGTGTTTCTTGTACTTGAGACATACTACTTCATCACATGACACATCCTTGGTCTTGTGTTTGCGAATCGGCTTTGTAGAATAAATAAAATAAAATATCTTTTATCAATAAATTTAACTTTTATTGTCCCCGTTAAATGAATGAGATTGAAGACATGAAGACAAATGGCAAAAGAAAAATAGATGAGATTAGAAAACATCAAAACTGTAGAGTTTGTTGACGCACACAAGTTCCATCTAGAGTTATTTGACAGTTGACACACGCATATAAAGTTGTTCAGTCTATGCTTCAGTTGAAGCTATTCTTATAAGTTCAGCGCAGTGTAAGTTTGTTGACACACATCAGGATCCATTCAACCTAAACCGATGGGTTAAATTGATCTTGTTTACTGCTATGTCTCTAAACTTACTCTGTTAAAAGCAAAATTATTTTGGCTTAGTTTATTTACATTAAACACTCCTATGAATCCAATTCAAAAGTAAGGCTTGTTATAATAATTACAGTGTGTAAACAAACAAAGTAATTACAGTTTAATCAGAACCCATTTTTGGGACGTTGGAAGAAACACCAAAAGCATAAACCCATTTATTTGTTGAGAATTAGATACTCAAGCAAGATGAAGAACAAGAAAGATTTTTTTTTAAAGTAGAGTATAAAATTTGGCGAGATTCAGAGAACACAATAATGACAACTCAAACAACTAGTTTCTTTCCTTTTTTTTCTCTTCAGAGTTCATCAGAAAACAAAAGCGCATTTTACCTTTTTGATTCAATCAGATTCACAACTTGATCATTAAAATATCGCAAACGATCCCCAAACAACCTGCAGATACCACAATACAAAGTCTTCAGAAAATCACAAAACAACTTTATTCTATGGATTCTACCTTATAGATTCAGAGTTTAAGGTTTTACATACCATCATATCTGATCAAGATCAACGGTTCAGAGCAAAGAGCATGCTCTGGCCACCGGGTAAGTACGCCACATTAGGAGACCTAGCAAGTGTAGACGCAATCTCCCTTGATGCCTCAATCCTCCTGAGCTCAATAAGTCCCATACCTGCTTTAGCCGTAGCATCAGAGATCAACTGAGCAGCTTCACTCTCACCTTCAGCTCTTATGACTGCGGCTCTCCTCTCTTGATCAGCTTTCATCACCACAAACTTGGACCTCTCTGCCTCCTGTTGAGCCACTTGTTTCTGCTCAACGGCCCTTGAAAACTCCACACCGTAAGACAAGTGGGTGATGGCTACATCGTCAAGCACAATGTTGAAGTCCTTGGCACGGGTGATTAGTGACTCTCGAACAAGTGCTGAGACATGAGGACGCTCTGTGAGGAGCTGGTCAGCGTTGAACTGTGCAACCACAGCTTTCAAAACCTCATTTCCAATCGAAGGGAGAACTTTCTCGTCATACTCCACACCCAAGGTTTGGAAAATGTATGGCAGACGGGACACCTTCACAATGAGTACCATCACATAAACGATCCAATTACACAACATATCAGATGATCAAAGCAGAATAGAGACCAATTCATATCCTATCATAGACCTTTCTTTGAAAGACTTGCGCTTGATAGTTAAGAACAATACTAGTATAGTAGCAAATTAACAACGATTGTAAACTGCCCAGTACTCAATAGCATTGGTTAAACATATATCAATTGAAATGTGAAAAATTCATCGATCATCAAAATTTCAAAACCCTAAACCCCAAATCAATTTCCGAAATGAAAAGGAACATTTAGGTAACATCTCAAAATCCTCAATTCGGAGAATCAAGAAGGGGAGTATAATTCATACCTCAGGGCGAGAGAGAACACGAAGGGTGAGGTTAACCATCTGAAGATCCTTAGTACCGGAGATTGAAGAGAACGTGTGAGGCTTCGTGCGGATATCGAAGATGTGAGGCCTCTGAAGAAACGGGATCAAGAAATGAGTCCCTTCACCGACAGTCTGATCCATCACTCCTCTGAATCGATCGAAGAGAACAGCTCTTTCACCGCCGTCAACGGTGAAAAGCGACGTGTTCAGAACCGTCACCGCCGTTCCAAGACCGAAAGCCGCCTTCGCCAAGTTTGAGAGGAACGAAACCGCCGCTTGTTGGCTTCCCATTTTTTCTTGCGAGTGACTGAGATTAGCTTGAATCGGGCGAGAAGGACGAAAGACAGATTTGAGACGACGATGAGGAAAGAGTTTTTGCTAGGGTTTATGAAATGATGATTCTGGAAGCTACTACGCAAAATGACGTAATGGGCCAAATATTTTAGCCCATTAAGAGTTGTAAAAGAATATGTCAAGATGGCCCATAAGGATATGTTTTTTACGTACCAAGACAATATCTCTATATTAGTAAAAGAGAAGTACAAAATAGAATGCGAGTCGGATCAAAATTAAAAAATTAACCCGATTTAAACAATTGGATACTTCAAAATTGGATATTAAAATAGATTCGGATACATACATCGGATACTTTCCATATCTCATTTTAGGATTATATTACTTCCATAACTAATTTTAGGATTTCCTAATATTTATCTAACTAATTTAATAAAATATATTAAAAACAATTATCATTCTTCTTTCACTTTTATTTGATCTTATTTTCAATTTATAATATTATACTAAATATGAAAAATGTTTAAAACTTTTTTAATTTTTTCGCATATGTTGCAATTTGAATTTTTCAAAACGGACATATAATACTCAATTACACTAGGTTAAATATTTTAGACAATGATTTAAAATCATTATAAGTATGACCAATATTAAAATCATTGTTACATGAGCATATTTAAAATTTTAAAAAGTTTCAAAATATTATAATAAAAAGGTTCAAATATATAAAAATTTTAGATTTAAAATAGTAAAACTATTGTTTTCAATACATAGATGTAAATTTGGAGACATAAGTTTTATTGATAAAATATTATATATCAAACTACGTAAATTTTAGATAGTTCACGGTAGTTTTCTAAAATCACAATTATAATGGTAAAGCGAGTTGTGAATAATGTTTTTACGATATGAATTATGTTACGGGTTGGTCCTTCAAAAAATATATTGTAGTATGTAATTTTTACGTCTATTCCTACTTCTACTACAAAAATGGTCAAATTGAATAATTTATCGATAAATATTATTTCGTGCTATAAAATTTTCACCTTTTTTTTAATTGTAGCAAAACTCAATATATTATTATTTACTCGCTTTTTCATTTTATTATTTTATTTAAACTTATTTTTTTTGGTAATCTATTTAAACTTATTATACAAATATATGATTCATTCTCTTCATTGTAATCGACTGCACTGTAATAAAATTAAACTTTAATATATTTTAATCCGTTAAATTTTTTATTCTTTTTTAGTAAAAGATTAAATGAATTATTTTAATAATCCGTTAAAATTTATATATAAGTAATTATTTCCCCCGCGCTGTAGTGCGGGTCAAAACCTAGTATTTGTAATTTTTGAAGTACGTATATGTGAATCACTGAATGTGAGTATGTGACACATGGGTTTTTGGATTGATGACATATATTCACATTTATAACTCCAGAATGAGCAAGTGGCAGCATAATAACTTTTGAGCAACTAATTTTCTATTGTTACGTGGATGGTTCTTGGAAATATGATATTGTCGTTGTTGGTTTCTACAGTTTTTTTTTTTTAATGAGAAAACGGATCTTCTTGTTTACAAAAGAAATCGTTGGGATATATATATGTTGTTGAATCTCATGTTTGCTTCCAGTCTATGAAAAGTTTGTATCTCAAATGTGTCAAGTTCGAGTCCGAAGAGTCTTTAACCGCACTTTTATCGGCTTGTCCTGTTCTTGAAGATCTCTTCATCCAAAGACTTTGCAGTGTACGCAGTTTTGTCTTCTCCATATCAGTTCCTTCTCTTTCGAGATTATCTTTCACTAAAGAACAAAGCTATAATTATGACGATGAGGCGATTGTTGAAATTACTGTTCCTTCACTGAACTACTTAAAGATCTTTGATCGGGTATAGGTAGTTTCAGTTTTGTTGAGGATATGCAAAAATTGGTTGGGGCAGATGTTAAAGTCAATTTGTCGAAAAATGAGAAGCTTCCCAAAGTTGTTACTTCTGTTGAACGTCTTTCGCTAGATTTGTATCCTTCAATGGTATAAGAACTTCTTTTTTTTTTTTTTTGAATGTAATGTTAAATTATATTCAAAAGAAAAATAACATTTGTACAACTAGTGCAACGTTTGGTTGAGAAAATTTTAATTTGAGAAAATCAGAAAAAACTGAGAACAAGTTTAGCTAGAAAATTGGATCCATTGCTGAAACCCCGTATCATATCTTTGAAGACAACACTATATATAACCTTTGTTTTTCTTGTGTGGGTTTTTCATCTTAAGGATAGATTCGTCTCCAAGCAACTTGTTCATCTTGAATTAGACATTTACGACAATTTTATGTTACCATGTAAGCTTCACAATTCCCATTCTTTAGCAATCTTGTTTTGAGAACTTTGAAAATTGATCTTCGATAGACTAATACAACAATGTCTATATGTTGTACTCAGCAACATCCCAGCTATGATTTAGAGGATCAACCGTGTTCAGACTTCGAATCGAGCTCAGTTCCTGATTGCTTGAGTTTCCAATATCTGGAGACATTTCAGTGGATAGGCTATGCAGCAACGTATGAAGAGATACAAGCTGGAGTTTATGCTCTGAAAAACGCGCGTTGTTTGAAGAATGCTATAATCTCTCTTCATTCAAGAGGCATAGCGAATGATCTCATGATGATGAAGAAAGAGTTGGAATCTATGTCTTAATTAAATTTTTGAAAATTTCTCCTACGTATCTTGCAATTGAACTTTAGCAAGGCTGCAAGAGATCAAATTTATTATTCGAGTATGAATTTGCATTAGAACTATTAAACTTTATGAGCACACCAAAGTGCTATAGATTTGGCAGGAAAATCAGAAACTACAACAGTGGTTAATTTGTTTGTATATATATATATATATATATTATTTTTTTGTTATTGATTAATTGTAATAAGAGTTACAATTTTTTTTGGTCAATAATATCTTGGCGCTCAAAACCAGTCGTTGATAATACTATGTTTAAGGCGTAAATCCTCCTTTTCATTTTCGTAATCTTAAGAATAGCACAAACATACCAAAAAAGAACTTGAAACTATTGATAGTAAATCTCATTTCTTATATAAGACACTAAGAAAATGAAAATAACAAAACCAGGAAAAAAAAAAAAAAAAATTGTGTTTTGAGACAAAGATGAATAATAATAAAACATGGAGAGAAGGAATAGTACTAGTATGTGGCTATTGTGTCTTAATACTATTGGTCTTGTCCACTTTCTTCACCAGAATGGACTCCAGTAGATTAGCTCCTGGCGTCCCAGTTGTTCATTGTAGGAATTATGCCGAGACTAAGCATAATGTTACTCGACCGCCGTGCAATACGATCGCCGGATAGAGTATGATATGGCGGTGCGTGCGTGAGTGAACTATTTGTGTAAGCTGTGTGCTTGGCTTGCTTATACGACATACAAATACTACTATTGTTTATAAATAAACGTCACGAGGAAACTTACTAGTACATTCATTTAGTATCTTTGTTTCGCTTTAAGAATTAAAAAAGGTTTAACGTTTTTTTTTTTCTTTTATAAACTAACTAGTCGGTTATCCGCGCTACGCACGGGAGTTTATTATGTTGTTTATGAGTAATTAGTTCGTATTTTATTTTCTACTTATTTTTTCACTATACCATACTTTACTTTTTAAAAACTTAAATTGTGTTTGTATAAAAAACTTATTGAGTTTTAGCTTCATTAGTTGTTGAGAAATTAAGTGTGTATAGTATAAGTCGAAGTGTGGGCGTAAATGGAAGTGCGGTTGAGAATCATTGAGAAACGTGTGCTATTAGGGTTTTTACCAAATATAGATATAGATGTTAATATTTTGGCCCTTTTAGATGTTGGCATGAAATTTGAACATGATTTGTGGGTTTCAGACGGATTGTTATATTTTTAATTGTTTACATTATCTCTTTATATATTGTCATAATTTATTATTTTTTGTTTTACATTTTCCTTTTTTGGATTTGTCGTACTTTATATCTCGTAATGATCATTTATATACTATTATATTTTTTTCCTGATTTTATGTTTTATATATTTTTTTTGTTTTTTCATATGGAACAATTTTTAAATTTAACATATTAGTATAATTTATTTTATATTTAGTTTATTTCATTTAATAATGTTTTTTTATTTTAATTTTCAATTTTATGAAATATAGTTAATTTTTTATTTTGTTTATTAGTTTAACATATGTGTTGTATTGGAAAAAATAGTTAAATTCATATTGGAAACTTTTAAAGAAATATTATTTTTATTTTTACCTTTTTATATGTTTATAAAAAATGAGAATTCATGTTTCGGTCCGACCTATCTCATTTATGTTAGAAAATGTTTTGAGACATAAATTAGATAGATTTATATTTTCAAAATTTCTTACTTTTTGCTCTATTCCCGTTAAATCTCATTATATTTAGGTTTACATTGTGTAAATATAATCATATATATAATTTAAACATTCACTAAAAACTATAATCTATTATTTATATATTTGTTAGTATAATCGATTATTAGTAAGTTTTTTTAAATTTTTAATCAATTATCTTTTTTAGTTTTATAATGTATAATATAAAAAAGATCTTTCATATTCATTTTTGAAAAACTTATTTACATAGGTTTAAATATTAAAATTAAATGATAAAATGGTATAGTTAATTTTAAAAATTAAATAATAAAATGAAGTGGATGATGATGTGGCTTAAGGAGAAGAGAGAAAAAGTGAACTTTATATATATAGATAATAAAAAAATTTGTGAATGATTATGTAAGATTGATCTTTTTTAGCACAAAATCACATGAAAAAACTGTAATAAAAATATATATATATATTTCTTAAAAGATTCACACTCAAGGTATATATATATAAAAAGGACCATTTACATGACTTCTATAATATATATTAATGATTTGATTTTTCTCTAACTCAACAATATGAAAATCTTGAATTGGGATTATGAGATCAACGTAGACCTCCTAACTAGAGAGAGTAGAGACAATCTTTGTTATGTATGCATTCTTACAAAGCGTTAGGAGTCGCCTGATTTGATCTAACAACAACGACAACATCCATGTTGACATGAAAAACTTAATTTAGACCTATAACTAAAGTCTTTGCAATGTGTCATATATGATTTGTGAATTGTGATTACCAGAGATCATTAGCCGGCCCCAAAATCCATATTTCCTATTAAGTGACTTCTCAAGAGCAAAAGTTAGTACATGATGTGCGAACCAAACGGTTCAATCAAGAAAACCAAACCACTACAACACATCTATTGTACCGGAGAGATTCGGTTATGAATAAATTAAAAGAAGAATTGCGTTTCCTGTTTTCAAATTAGATCATAATAGTCGATCTCTCCTTAGAGATATAGGAGCTAGCTCGATCTCCATAACTCGACTTTATCATTTTCATTATTTAGTTTCCATGCTGTAGGGTCTATCAATTGTTATCCTTTGTTTATTTAAAGACAGTACATATTACATATGTAATCAAGATATACAGAAGATCAAGGCTGTTGAATATATATATATAGTAGCAGTTGACCCGCGCTCCGCGCGGGAGGTTTATTTTTTTTGTTTCGTTGATTTTGTATTCATATTGTGATATTTTATTATTTTTTAAATTGATTTTGAAAAAAAATATTATAATTATTATCTTTCAATACTCAAATTTGGATTAAAAGCATTTGATTCAATTTATGAAATATCATTTTTTTCTTTTTATCATGTTATAAACTAATATTTCACTTTCATTTTATTTTTCGTCTTTATAATTTTATATGTTAAATGTTGTTTTATTAAATGTTGTTTTAGTCTACCATAAATTTTAAATTTTACTTCCATTATAAAACTCAGTAACATATTTAAAATATTAAATTATGATCAATTTAAAATGAAAGTTAAATAATATTATTACCACTAATAAAAAAATTGAAGTATTGTTTTTCTTATTTTAACATTTCATTTTTTTTACATAATTTATTTTTATTTATATAAACTTTATATTAATTAAATAAATAACATAAATATGCACTAAATGAATGTTTTAAATTTATTTTAATGTTTAAACAAAAATGTGGCTTAGGTGGATGCTTAGATGGCATCATGAGAAGAGAGAAAAAGCTAACTTTATATATATAGATATATATATATTCTAGAACCTTGTATGGTTACTTGTATTATATATAAGTACTATGATTACACCACGGGACAGTTTTTATTTTTTTTACCCGTAAAAAAAGAGGACAATCGGATCCTTTAGTTTCAAGTAGGTAGGTGTGGAACCAAGAATTCGCACAAGGGGATCTAACCGGAATATTGGATAGATCCGATTGAGAAGAAGATCAGGTTACGTGATTTAGATTTCGGAGAATGTTTGAAGAAGAAAACTAGGGTTTTGAGATTAAAGGAGACGAGAGAATTGTGTTCTTTGTATTAGTGTTTCGATACCTAAAAATAGGGGACAAACCCCCCCTATTTATATGAATTACAAGATGCCATAATCCCAAGAATATAGGGAAAAATAAACCTAATTCGAATGGGAACTTGCTTCCCAAACTACCTTTGGCGACCTTATGGGCCATGATCCGAAGCCCATGTTTGAATGGAGATCGAACCGGTTTAATCGTCTGGGCTTTATCCGATTAAATGCGGTTATGTCGTTGGTGCTAAACCATGTACCAACAGTAGGTACGTAGGCGGATAGCAAAAGCAAATAAAGTCGCCATGCATGTACTTCATAATTACTCTCGTCTGTATAAAACTCAAAAGTCAAAACCTCTTTGTAACATTTTCTTCTAATATATCGATTGATAGAGTTGGTTGGTTGTGGAATATAAAAGAAGAAGAAAAAAAGAAGAAGCTAGCTAGAGTCTAGAGATTGATTTAGGGTATTCAAAGCGTCTGTTTGAGAACAAGAGAAGAAAAGTGTGGGTTCACTATAATTATAAAGACTACACAGTTAAGTACTTGTTGCTCTCTAATAAGAAACTGGTGCTACTGCTACCATTTTTATCTTATACCTTGTTTTCTTCTCCAATATATAAATTATCATATCTATCTATTTACCACATTCTCGAAACAAGTTATATGTATTACTGATCATGAACTCATGTGATCTTCTCCCTTTTTTTTGTTAGTACGTAATGATGAGAGGTTATTTGGTGTTTGTCATCTGGCAAATGATGATGATATGTACTGCTCTAGTCAGATCCCAGAATCCAACCGCCGGTACGTATATACGTACGTAACCTTTTTTTGTTTTTTGTTTTTTTTGTTGTTTTTGGTTTAAACTTTTGTATGTAACGTACAAAAAAAAAATCTAAAATGAGGATGGAATTATCTCCTAGCTAATTATAGTTAATTATGCTAATTAAACCATTAAGGAGGTGATCCACTTGTGGAGATCCCAAACTATAGCGATATGTCTAGTTGATATAGGTTCAGGCTCACCGTTCATAAACGTCTTGGAGCTTCGACCATTGGATCCAAAGACGTATCGGATTCCAAGTGGTTCACTCAACATGTTGTCCCGGTCCTATATTACAAATTCAACAAGTAGTACCATTCGGTGCGAACCATTAATTTTTGGTATATATATATACACATACTTAACCGATATATACTATTTTGATGTCATTCAAGATCTTCGCAGACACCCAGAGGATGTGTAGGATCGTTACTGGTCCCCGTTTTTCCTGGAAAAAGCAATAACTAGAGATCTCAGTGTAAACAATAGTAATAACTATAAACCGCCAGAGAGGGTAATGAAAGCGGCAGCAACACCTCTAACGTTGGATGTTGAGTGGACTGATGTAGAGTCTCCTACTACTACACAGTTTTATGTCTACTTACACTTTTCTGAGCTTCAGATCACTCTACAAGCAAACGATACAAGGAAAAGGGAATTCACTCTGATGCTGAATGGAGCGTTTTTTCATCCTAAACCACTAGGCACCATTACTATTTTTAGTGATTCTCCACATCGATGCACGGATGAGAAATGTGTATTGCTCAAAATAAGTCATAATCTATGGGTTATCATGAAATCGAATACTATGCCTTATTGGATATCACAAATATTTTTGTTTGGGTCACTTTTACTATAAAATTTGTACTAGTCAACGTTACTGAACAAAAAATATTACTGTTAAACTCTAATTTAAATAAATGGACTGTTTTCGTCTGAGAAAACTATTTACATGTGAACATAATTTCATACTTTTCAAATATCATGGCAGAAGAAGACGTTGTTGTTGCCTTTTTCTTTTTTTACTACAGAACTTTAAAACTTCAATAAACGTTTTTTAAAGTTTATATAAATAGAAATTCTGTATATCTCTTTGAAAATTATGTGTGACTATTTTGAGCAACACACTTTCTTATTTATTCTGTTCAAAATGAAAACGTATATATGAAAGAAAAAAACGAATATGGACGGTTAGGGTAGCATGAGAATAAAAACATAATACGAAAGCATTAAAATTTCCAAATATTTTATCCTTACTATTATAAGTTATGGAGTATAATTGTATAAATAATAACAAGAGTCATCAATTTAAGTCGTCTCGAATACTTGGAAGTCATAGAGGGTGATCTCACCACGTTATCAAAAATGTCAAATGTTTCGGTGTCGAATCTTGTACGAAGGTTTGAAAATACCAACAATTTAATAGTAATACTTATATTATACAAAAGTCCTTTAATTTTGATTACTAACTAAAATCTTTCGGGAAAAAAAAAAAACAAATTTTGGTTTCGAAAACCAAAATGTCAACTTATAAGATTGAGCTAAATTCAGTGATTTCAACATTTTTGACTCCAACCGGATTATGTCGAATGTCGTCATCAATATTATCCAAACAGGTAAAAACAAATTAACCCAAATGATGGCATCATGGCAAGCTGAAATTTCGACTTATTACCAAAAAAAAAAAGCTGAAATTTTGACTCTATACAGTATTTGCTTCTGAATTTTATTCTAAAATAAATATGGCAAAAAAGAATATTTTCAATATTTTGAATAAAACTTCTAACTAAGTTTACGACGAGAAACTGAAAAGTGAAAACGAAAGTGTTGAAAGCCAAATATTTTTATTCTAAATGTCGTTTTGTATTTTCAATATTAAAAAATTAGTTTTCTCTCCTAATATTTAATGTATATATTAATCAATCCAAAAAAAAAACATATAAATGCATTAATAAAGAGTAAACAATTGATATACTTTTGTGAGAAAATTAAGAAATGATACACGTTAACCAAGTCAAAGAACATGTTTTATAAATTAACATGAGTTCTTAAACTTAAAATTCCCGTTGATTAGATATCTAATGACAAAATTTTAGAATTGCCGATTACTTAAATACGAGTTTTGAAATATAAAGTGGCAACATTCTTTATTCAAAATTTCAAAGCTACATACATTGGATACAATGGATGCTCAATTGTCGTTTAGTGCACACAAATTTCTTCCACCAATACTAGTAGTGTATATATAAATTATAAATGATACGTAAGTTAATTATCACTTACATGTTCACATTAATACGATGATTATGACAAAAAAATACACTACGTGTCGAAGTTCAGATCGAAACTCTAGTTGGTGATTCACTATTCAATATTAACAATATTTATACAACCAATTTATTCCTTAAAATTTCATCTAATATTAGTTTCGTTGACCAATCCTTAGCGTAAAGAAAATAAAATAAATTTGCTCAATGCATACAAAGTGACACGTAACAAACCAAGTCAACTAAAGGTAAGAGACAACGCACGTAGGCCACTAAAGTTGCCATTTGTAGATTAATCGGTATGATTCTTCTTATATATTGAAGCAAACATGACGTTATGATAAACCCGAAAAATTTACGAGTTTATACGACACTAGATATACCATATGTTATTAGTAATGATATTCTAATATATGTAAAACCAACAAATATCAAAAGAAAACCAAAAGAAATCTAAAAATAAAATAAAAAACCATTTTAAAAACAACAAACATTCATGGCCTGATCAAGATTATCTTACAACTGAGTTTTAATTTGACAGACAGAAAATATATATCTGAAACAGTTTTGACTTTTAAACGTTTCAATAACATCTTAATCATTGTTATTACTATTATATATAAACCATAACATGTTATCACATAAATGCAACACATGCATAACCACGATATAATTAACGTATATTGGATCGGAGTTCCCTAGAATTAAAAATATCCATAGCGTATAATATTGGAGTACTACTGATCGGTGATGAATTTAGTCAGAATAACTGATATCATATGACAAAATCACAATGTATATATATCTCCGTGAAATCTTGTCAACTAGTTAATCTGATGATGATAGCAAAATTAGATTTAAGTTTAATTTTACGCATATTCTTCTTATATCATATTTCAATATAAGAATTAAATATGGACGTCACCGTAAAACACGTTCCAACTAATTAAAATACCAAATAATAAATATAAGTCAATGGAGGAAAGCCACTTGACCAAAAAAACGCAAGAACATGACAACAAGATAGGAAATGACATAATGATTTAAGAAAAATAGAGATTGTTAATAATAGTGAACCATACACTTCATTATCTCGATCTTTTCAATGACTCTATCATTTTCTCACAAGTCTTTGTTTTTTTGCTAATAAGATACAAAAATATCTCAAAAGTCTTACTTTGTTACTTCTATGAACTTTCCTCCTTCACATTTTAAACAACACTAACACAAATAAATCTAATTTGATAGATACAAACAATAAACAGTAGTGGAACAAGGACCTATCTTTTTTTTTTAAGAAAGTTTTTTAAAAAACATTACAAAGAAAAAATGAGTATAGCAAATAGATCTGATATATTTTTGGAATTTACGATGAATAAAGGGGAATTTCAAAATTTTCAAAGATTATTGATGATAAATAACAGTTTATAATGTACATATATAATGATAATCAAAAGGATTATTGGCGATAAACTATTGTTTTGTATTCATAAAAAAATGATGGACTCTAACGAAGGCGTGAAACCAACGAATACGCACACATGTGCATTGTGCACACGTAAGGGTAGCGTCGTAGCGAACCAAACTAGGTTTTTATAAATAGCTGTAGTGAATAATTCAACCTTTTTAGTATTTTCCTATGATTAATGAAGAACTCGTCTTTTTAACTGTATTTCAAATGTTATTCTATCACATTAATATAGTCATGATAGTTTTTAAGAGAAAAGAAAATTAAGAGTTTTCTGATATGAGTAGATGGATAATCAGTTTCATGATGAGTAGTGGAAATAATATGGTTTATGACTTTTCCAAGATATGGTTTGAGACTCAATCCAGTGTTTGGACAAAAAAAAATGAACTTTTGATTTTTAAAACAAGGTTGAAACCATACAAAGATTCAGAAGAAAACAATAATGCAGTGTTCGAATGGAATAAGGACTGAAGTTTCTTATCTTTCTCCTCAAAAATATATAGTTGTTAACCGAAATATTCATTTTTTTCTTATTTTTCTATCCATTATTTTTGGGTCTTTATTGTTTATAAATTTCTATTTAATTATGATTAAAAACGTTTATGACGATTTTATATAAGTTTTTGGGGTCGAGTTGAGAATACCCAATTGTGTTTATACAAATCATTTTAAATATATTTTTAAAGACAGAACAAAAATATAAATATATCTTATTAGGATCATACTATTTATTCAAGTTCAAGGTGATCCACTATATTTAACTTATCTTTAGAATATTGTGATATCTATATATGTAATAAGTATGTATTTTTCAGTAGTATAAACCTTCTTTCTTTTTTTTTCTGTTCGCTAAGATCACGAGTCTATAACTTGTAGACTTGTTGAGTGACAGAAAGCAAAAACTTTACTAAAACGACGTTTTGAGAATGCTCTCAAAATATCAGTGTTGGACTCTTTGGTGACAAGATTGGCGGCGGTCAACTCTACAGTTTACAAAACGCATTTTCCAGCGTTTCTGTTACATAGAATATATACTTTTCATTAATTTATATATCTTTAGTTGTCTTTTATATATTGAGAGCCTGACATTTAGTGTTCACATATCCATTACAATTCAAAGTTTTTGACCAAACTAAATGTAAATATTACTCGTATTTTTATTCGATTTTTAAAAAAAAATTTGAATAATTTTATAAACCTAATAAATACTATGAATATTTATCAAACCTAGCATTGACTACTGTCTCCTTTAATAGTTTAAGATTCAAGTCGTAGATTTTATATACAGTAAAACCTCTATAACTTAATAATGTTAGAACTATAAAAATCTATTAATTTATAAAGGTTTTAATTTATCGATAAATTAATAATTATTAATTGATAGAGAGATTTTTCTAATTTGGAAAGTTTTTTCAAAAAAATATTTAAAAATAATATTTAATCATGATAATTTTTATTTATATAATCATTAACAAAGAAAATAATAATTATTATGTCTTGAAAAAGAATTCTAACAATTTTTTATATAGTAAAATATTAGAAATAAACTCTAACAAAAAATAATGCGTCTATATATACATATATTTTAAAAATTTTACCTAATTATTAATTTATAATATTGATAGGACCATATATTTACAAAGGATTTTCAAAAAAATTATTATTTTATTATTTTATTGAAATGTTTCTAAAATTACACTGGTTCCAACTTAGGATCGGAAAAATTTATTAATTTGTAAAAATTATTAATTTATCGAATATTAATATATAAAGGTTTTATCGTAGTTGGATCGACTCCTATGACTCTAGCTCTGTGTATCGTCTCGTATGATAATAATATTAGAGACGTCGACAATAATTAAGACGAGAAAATCCAAGTGTGAACAAAGAGAAGAGCTTTTCTCTCCCTCTTTATCGTCTAGTCAATAAAAGATAACTTATAAAGCAAAACATCTTACGTGACTAGATTAAATGGTATATACTATAAACTATCCAAATTTGCAAAAAGAAAAAAAACATACTAAAATTCGAATAAATACAATAGCTTCACTGATTTGAGTATATCATCCAATCTAATTAGTAATTAATACACACTCTTATCCACACATATTCAAATTATCAATTAGCCAACCCTATTTAAGTTACAAAACTCGTAATGGAATTAAGTTTATAATTATAACACTTAGTAGATAAATTATTGGTGACTAATGAGTTATGACTATTAATTGTAAAGATTCTAATGTTAGATTGAATAGTATTAGTAGTATATAATAGCAGAGTCCAGCTAAGAAATCTTGTGCCCATCAACACAAGTAGTTTGTGAAGTCAAACAAAAACTTCCACTTTTTTTTTTCAATTTTCTCACTTTCTTTCTTCCTCTCTCTCTCTCTCATAATATTCAACTCAAGTTGCATATATATATAACGATGTCTCAGTGTATATATAATCTTCATGAGGAGCTCAATATATTTAACATAATATATCTCTCAGAAGTGTTGAGAACTCGTTAAGCTCTGATCTTCTCTCCTCTTTCGCTATCTATCAAACTCTTATCTCTCTCTCAATCTCACCATGGTAGCTCAAGCTCCTCATGATGATCATGTTAGTACCGCTCTCTCTTTCTCTCACCACTTTATTACCTTATTGTGAATTTGTCATTCAGATCTTCATTTTTTCTTTTCCTATAAACCTATCTTCATTGTTGTTATAAATAAAAATAATATTATCGTCATATCTTTTCTAAATTTTGGTTAAAGCAAATTGGACTTTTGAGTTAATTTCTCAGGAAAAAAGACTAAAGATGAAAATTGAGTCTAATTATCAAATGATAAACAGTACTAATTCTATTTCTCTCTTTTTTAGTCTCTGATCCCATGGAATTTCTTATAATATATATTTTTTTTAACAAACTATGAATAATATATTGTTTTATCTATCAAATATATTGCACAAAAAAAAGTTCAAATTCCTTTCAGTCTGTTGGATTTTTTCTTTAATATTTGTTTCATTTTTGAAATACTTGCAAAAAAAAAAAGTCATATTCCTTTCAGTCTTTTGGATTATATTTTTAGAAAAATAAATAAATTGAGATTGAGATAGACGTTGAGAGAATTTAAGAACTTAAAGACAGAAGTAATTTATTTGACTTGTTGACTTATAAACTTCTGACTCCATTTTAAAAGCTTACGATTTTTCTTCAATTTCCAATGTTTAAAAATGAGAAATCCCTTTGCATTCTTTTATTTTATTTTTCATGTAACTGAATTATTACAACAGCAAAAGAAAAAAAGAAAAAAAAAAACAGAAACAGAATCCAATAGTTGTGTACTTCCCTTTGTTGTTTGTAAGTTGAAGATCTTAACTTTTAAAGTACCGTACCCATGGGTCAGTTTCTAACTTTTTCCAAAATTTAGGGAACTCCTCTCTACCACGTAGGCAAGTACCAAACCTAAATCCACCATCGTCAGAAAAGACCAAAGAGATATCTTTATCTTCCAAAAATCCATCCTTATACTTTTACTTAATTTCCCTATTACCCCATAAATAAACCATATCTACATTTTTAGCCCACCAGCATGTAATTGCTGACTTTTTCTTCAAATTGGTTTTGTAGAATCAATTTGTTTCTTTAGTTTAGATCTTTCTTTTTTTTTTTTTTAATAAAGTTTGGTCTACCAACCTAAACCATGTTTACACCAGAGAGATCTTGAAAAGTCCACTCTTATTAGATCTTAACTTTATAGTAAGGGTCAGTTTCTGACTTTTCCAAACTTTAGGGACGTCCTACCAAACGTAGATCTTCTAAAATTCACCCCTATTAGACGTTTACTTTCTTTTATTTTTGACCCCATAAGTCTTTTTTTTGTTTTGGACAAAGACCCTAAGTCTATTTATATTGCTTTTTATCCCAAAAACACCCATTATTGACTTTTCTTTCAATTGTTATTTTTGTGAAAAAAAAAAAAACAGGACAAAGAGAAATTAGCAAGAGAAAAAGAGATCGAAGATTGGTTACCAATTACTTCATCAAGAAATGCAAAGTGGTGGTACTCCGCTTTTCACAATGTCACCGCCATGGTCGGTGCCGGAGTTCTTGGACTCCCTTACGCCATGTCTCAGCTCGGATGGTAAATTTCCCCTAACCAAAACCGGTTAAATTTCATCTAAACCGAATCTAACATATATTAACCGGTTTTGATTTGTTTATAATTCAGGGGACCAGGAATTGCGGTATTGGTTCTGTCATGGATCATAACACTATACACATTATGGCAAATGGTGGAAATGCACGAAATGGTTCCTGGGAAGCGTTTCGACCGTTACCACGAGCTCGGACAACACGCGTTTGGCGAGAAGCTTGGTCTTTATATCATCGTGCCGCAACAGCTGATCGTGGAAATAGGCGTTTGCGTCGTTTATATGGTCACTGGAGGCAAATCGTTAAAGAAGTTTCATGAGCTAGTTTGTGATGATTGTAAACAGATCAAACTTACTTATTTCATCATGATCTTTGCTTCTGTTCACTTCGTCCTCTCTCATCTTCCCAATTTCAATTCCATCTCTGGCGTTTCTCTCGCCGCTGCCATTATGTCTCTCAGGTAGAATCATTTAAACCGGTTCGGTTAGGTTTTGGTTTTATTTTATAACTTATCAACCGGTTCTAAATCAATTTGTTTTCTTTATCTCTAGTTATTCAACAATAGCATGGGGAGCATCAGTGAGCAAAGGCGTCCAAGAAGACGTTCAATACGGTTACAAAGCAAAATCAACAGCCGGTACGGTTTTCAATTTCTTTAGCGGTTTAGGTGATGTAGCGTTCGCATACGCGGGTCACAACGTGGTCCTTGAGATCCAAGCAACGATCCCTTCAACGCCTGAGAAGCCTTCAAAAGGTCCTATGTGGAAAGGAGTCATCGTTGCTTACATCGTCGTCGCGCTCTGTTATTTCCCCGTGGCTCTCGTCGGATATTATATATTCGGTAACGCCGTTGATGATAACATTCTCATGTCACTTAAGAAACCAGCATGGTTAATCGCGACCGCCAACATCTTTGTCGTGATCCATGTCATTGGTAGTTATCAGGTTGGTTTCTCTAAACACTTAAAAGAGTGCACAAGTCATTCGTGGTACAAAGAACCGTATTAAACCAAAGCTTGGTTTTGTTGTAGATATATGCAATGCCAGTATTTGACATGATGGAGACTTTATTGGTCAAGAAGCTAAACTTCAGACCGACCACAGCTCTTCGGTTCTGTGTCCGTAATTTCTACGTTGGTAAGAAAACTAATTAAACTTCTCGTGTTTATTAATTGTTTTTAATTTTATGTGTATTAACATTTTAAAACTGTATATCTGATCTTTTTTTTTTTTTATGTCATTTAAACTATGGTTTATATAGCTGCAACGATGTTTGTTGGTATGACGTTTCCGTTCTTTGGTGGGCTTTTGGCGTTCTTTGGTGGATTCGCGTTTGCTCCAACCACATACTTCGTAAGCTTTTCGATTTCTAAACGCTTGAATCTTGATTAATATAAATTATTAGAACTAATTAATTAATCTTTTTTTCTTTTTTTCAGATCCCTTGCGTCATTTGGTTAGCAATCTACAAACCCAAGAAATACAGCTTGTCTTGGTGTGCAAACTGGGTAAGTAACCATTATCATTTATCATTACTTTTCTAGCGTTTTGGATCTGCGGTTGCGTTTTGTGAAACTGTGTTTCTTTGTTAATTTGTTTGCTCTTTTTTTTCCAGGTATGTATCTTTTTCGGTCTTTGCTTAATGATTCTATCCCCCATAGGAGGGCTAAGGACAATCGTTATTCAAGCAAAGGATTACAAGTTTTACTCGTAAATTAATTTGCTATTATGTAATAGTATGAGTAATCAAGAAACATATTTTTATATATTTATATAAGTGTGTGAAGAAGTTTTTTTTTTTTTAAGAGATCAACACGAGACGTAGAAGAATCAAAATGGTCTTGTCTGATTCTAAGAATCGTAGCTTTAGCTTTTGTATTTTTGTGTGTTTACTACATATCATATAAAGGCAAAATATTTTGCTCTTTTCGTTTTTCAAAATGTTTGGTTTTTATGGTGTGATTGATTCTTTGTGTTCTCAAGATAAAAAAAAAAAAAAAAAAAAAAAAAAAAAAAAAAAAGATAGATGTCTTTCTCTCTTCTAAGTTACATTATTATAAGCCATCAAATCAACGATTAGTAAACGAATTAATTGAAACCACAATGATTAAGATTTAATATCTTCCATATAACGACAAAAACGAGAAGACTCACAACTGATTCAACGAAGAAAAATCAATTAGATTTATTCTTGATACATCACAAAACAATGAACTATATTGGCAGGTTGCAATGAAACCTTGTTTAATCAGTTCGATGTGAAAATCCAATCAATAGCTCTTATTTATCTAATTAACTCGAAGATTCGATTACAGTATTCGCCAGCCGGATCAGCACATGCTAAATGATTTTTTTCTAATAAACTTAATTCACAGTTGTACTAGAATATCGTTGTTAAAAGTCAAGTTTTTGAGTTGGATTTCTAAATTCGAATTTGTTCAAATGGACAAGAACGATATATAAATGATTACACCAAGGTGAAATGATTCATTCACTCTTTTGTAAATGTGGGTTTAATGACTTTTAGATTCGGCCTCTTAACTTAGTATTGGACCTTTGCTGGACACAATTTCTATTTGGAGAATATGGGCTAGCCGAACACTAGTGGCTTTAGTAAGTCTTCTAAAATCACTGCACAAATAGTGGGTTGGGAAACTCTTTGCCATGAAGGTACGATTTTCATAGCCATTTCAAGCAAATACTTGTCTTTCTTCACATGGACTAGTCACTTATTATCTTTATTTGAGAGTTTCTGAAAGTTGGAATTTGTATTAGCTCATTCTCATGGACTTAGAAGAGGAGTTGAGCTGAGAATAGGTGTTAAGCGTATTGAGCGAATTGTTGTCCTAGAGAGAACATCGATGATGACAACAAGATTGGATGAGATAATTTTACGTGAAGAAGAAACCTAAGAAGCATAATTAAGAAGCGGAAGATGGTTAAGGAGGTTCATTGTTGTTTAGTTCTACATGTGACTATATATTAAGACCAAAATAATGTTGTCTTTGTAAACTATCATAACTAATATTACACATACATTTATCTAGTAATGTGACCGAGTGTCTTTTCAAAAACACTGCCCCAAGAGATCTGCGTTGATATACTTTTTTTTGTTTTCTTGACAATAAGAAGCAGAGAACGAGCACAAATCCAGGGGACGAGACTACTTGATGTTTTTACTATATGACTTATATGTAACGTATAGACAGTTTCTTCCAGAAATATTATGAAAGCTAAATAAAATTAGGGATAGATTGATCTATATATAAAGGCTGTCAATTCAATTGACGTGACCATGGGCCAAGCCTAGTTCGTAATCTTTTAGGCTTTTAGAATTTCTGGGCAATAACCCAAACTGACCTTAAAGTTCGATTTTTAGAAAATAAAGATTCTTTTGTTGATTGTATTTCGCTTTTAAACTGCACTTTGTCTTTAGATTTCGAGTTTCTGACTAAGGATGATTTGATTTGGTGTTGTGTTTTTTTTTTTCTTGTCTAGATTCATATTAAGGATCATTTTGTATAGTGTTGTCTATAGATTCTGAATTTCTGACTAATTTTGTTAATGATTGAAATGGATAAAAAGAAATAAATAATTTTTTTTATAGAAATATTCAAGCATCGATATGAGATACCCATGAAAAACTCTCACATACTAACACATGTCATTTCTTAATTAGTAATTAGGTTTTATTGTACTAAACCAAATCTACAAAAACCTTAAAATCTTAACTTAATACATAGTTTATTTGTTATTATTTTCTGTATAAAAAAAAATTAGCTATCGACTTTTTTTTGCACAACACGTTATCAACATAAAACTTTAACTATCTAATTATTTAATTTGAACACAAATAGTCGCATGTATGTATTTTCTTATATTTTTGTTAGAATTTATAGAGTTGAGAATTCGAATTCCTAGAGAGTTGGATTACATAATCCAAATTTTTATGGGGTAACATAGAAGCGTTTTGCTTTTGTAACCACTTAACCCCCATGAACCTCCAAGTAGCAGGTACTGACCTTACTCATCAAGTTATAAGGCGTCAAATATTCCTAAAACCAGTCCATTATATTAATTAAGTTACATTAAACAATATGATGCTATTTGAAAGAGAGGATTTAATTATAACTATGATACTATATTACTAAATTATGTTATATACTTAGATGTATAAGTAACTATGGAGTATACTAGTATCAGATATATATTGATTTTGACGGTCGGGCCAATTAGGGAGTTTTGATTCCACCATTTCGATCATATATATTAGACAATGTTGCATATAATTAACAACCACAAGTGTATTAAAACAGAAATTACATATAAACAGAAAATAATAGACTTAAATTTAAATAGTATTGCATCCAGTGATATGTATGCTATATGCATGTGTGAGCTGTAAGGTTAAGTCCATAAATCATGGGTTTTGTCGTTAAAAGAAGAGAAAGAAAGAACCTTATTTATAGACAAGGACCAACCAAGACAGCCCTTTCTATGACCTCTCCTCCAACTAAAATTGCCATCTGTTCACTTATGATTTCTTCACTCTTCTATTTCATTTTTTATTTATATACATATGTGTTGTACTGTACGTACGCACATAAACAATAAACAGGAAGACATATTGAAATTTGGACCTTTCACTTAAAATAATGATTCAGAACTAAAGATATAATTGGATGAACATATTGATGTGTAGGTAACCAAATTATATAATTCGAACTACAATACTACAACAGCAGTTTTACTTACTTACGTGGGTCTGTATAGATCCTAACGACCGGTTAACGTCTAGCAGGTTTTGGACAATAACCTCGATGCATGCACTACTTATTTTTATTATTTTTTGTATTTTTTAACACCATATACAGTTTATAGAAAATCTATAAAACGATAAATGTATATCATATACTATTTACTTTCAAAATTAACCTGTCATATTGTTTTACTATTTAGAACATCAATTAAGAGTTCTGAAAGAAAAAGAAAAAAAAACATCAATTAAGAGTTAAAACGTGATTTCATGGTGTATTGTAGTGTTAATTTTAAGCTTGTGAAAATAAAAATGTCATTAATCTAATGAAAGTCTGAAATCATATTACTATCGTACAAGTTATCTAGTATTTTGGAATATTTCTCATAAATAAATAGTAAATCACAAATTAATTCAAACCTCATTTTCTTCTTACCTACACATTTTTCTACAATTATATGAAAAGACATCTACAACAAAGTAACTACATCCTATATATTTGGCACACGACATAAGAAGAAACCATGGTAATATTATATAAATCCTCTCATTCCAAAGCTAGTATTAAGACAAAACTACTAACGAGTACTAAAGCCGGATTCGAAGACAACTCTAATGCTAACTTATCACAACCCAAAGTTAGCTTTAACTTGTACGTATCACACGTTTGATTCTGTTAATATATATATATATATATATATATATATATATATATATATATATATATGTATGTATGTTGCTTTCAATGTAATGTCGCTTACCATCGTCAACAAAATATACTATTCCGATTTATTTCGTCTTTCCTGTTTCAGTCACACGCCAAGCCTTAGAGCTGATTCAACATCCAATCTCCAAGCAAACCCACCTGATCTTATCCTCCATACATCACACGGCACCGTCATCTTCCTCCACGTGGACGGCTCGTACCTAACCCTAACCCTGCACGTCACCGCACCGTATAACTCCACCATGCATGCTATCTCCTCCATAAGGTTCGTGGCCACCACCAGCCACACCTTGATAGCATCCACATTAGGAGCTCCCATCATCCCCCTGTAAGCCCGGTTTACCCAACAAACCCGGTTTGACCCGTCCGAAACTAACCACGGACACGTGTCAACCTCCAACATCTTCATCACTCTCTCCTCTCCTTGATCCATACGACCTAGCTGCTCAAGGATGTGATACCCTCCCAAGTCATTACACGTGTCACTCACACACTCCACCGTCAACCAAGACTCCACCACCTTCCGATCTAAAGATGACGACAGCCCTATGATAGAACCATACAATCTCTTCTTCGGATCCATATAACTCGGATCCGAACAATACTCACCAGCTTCATCTCCATTGTTTCCTAGATCTCTATCCTTCTCCGGCAGCAACTGAAGTGTGACCATATCGCTTCTATTATCATCAGCATCTATCTCTTTATGTAGATCGGTCTTTTGGTTCCCACCATCGCGACCATTCTTTTTTCCAAGTATCCTAGAGTTATTATTATTACCACAACTACTTTTTTTATCCCGAACCCTAACATACTTCCGTTTCGATCTCCTGTTCCTTCCAAGGAATCTGCTACTCTTCGAATCATCGGAAGATTCACCCACAACTGGTTTTGGCGCGATCGGTCGGAATTGTTGCATTATCTTGCTTATTACAGTCTTGTCCTCATCCGTAGCACCATCGCAAACAGAAGCTTGCCGTTGCGTTCCGTAGTTATCATTCATGACTTGAGTCTGCCTCAATCTCACTATCTCTCTCGTAGAGTTAAAAATTTGTAGGTGTTCTCAAATGGTGTTTTGATATAAGAAAATGCTCTCAATATTGTTGAAAAGAATAAGGAGAGAAAAAAAAAAAAGAAATAGTTGGAGAGATAGAAGAGGAAAGTTAGTACATAAACACGTGGCTAGGGCAAGCGTTTAGCACATTTTAGAATAAAGATTTGATGATTGGTTCCATATTTATGCAATGGGTCCCCAATTCTACGACTTTTTTTCAAGTTTTCAAAACATATTTACGTTGATACAAATCTTCATAAGAGCATGTACAATGGTAAATTTTGGGGTGTGGATCCTAAAAATAAAAAAATTTGAATTGCTTGATTTTGAGATCCAATTTTAGATATTTGTTTGTCTAATTAATATGCCTTATTTAAGACATTTTTGTTGAGTTTAGACATCCATTTTAGTCACCCATTTGTTTAAAAAATCAAATTAATTTTTTTTAGACAGCCATTCAAAATATTACCATTGAACATACTCTAAGTACTAATGTAATATAAGAGAACATATTATTAAATAACAGTCTTTTATCGAATTAAATGGAAAAATCATTCACATTTTAAAATGTGAAAGATAATGATGAGTAATATTAAAGTATTAGATTTACTGTGAACCGAATTATATATCACGTACTTTAATTTTTTTTTTTAAACATATCATATATATACTCTCGATATATAAAATACTAAAATAATGTAAATGAACATTGGTTTATTATAAAACAAATAATTTATGATTACGGGTTCTTACCATGTATAAATACAGTATCATGTACTTCAACTTGTGTAGCTTATAATTTAATTGACTAATGCTAAATTGTGATCAGAGTGTTTCCTGTACTTTAGGTCTTCGTCTATTTAAGTTGTTCTCCTTTAGTGAAATGGATACCAAACAAAAAAAAGTCTGTTGAGAACAATGGTTCATGACTTACAGATTTTTTTTTTTTTTTTCCAATTCTGGTTGGAAATTATATCAATAAGTAAGTACTAAAATGTAAAAGCCCTTATAAGTTGTTTATAGTAATTGTAAACTAGCTATCATCAATTTTGGTTGGTATAAAGGACTCAATCTTTTCAGTTTAAAACTCTTCAAGGGCTTATATTCAATAATTACACTTAAATACAATAATACACAATCTAAGTTTTTGTGTATATACTGTATATATGATCATAACTTAAGTATATATATGAGTGCATCGTACATCGGGACATGCAACCACGATTCGTTGGCTGTGTACATATATATATATGCTATCTGTGTAATACGTATGTATACACACACGTGTTCAGGATTATATCGAGCCAAACAAGGACACACACAAATAAAATAAAGTATAAAGCAAACGAATAGTAGTAATAATATTGTTTTGAAATTCAAAAAGGCACGACAAGATATATAGATATAAGCGTATCTATCGTGATGGGGAGAGATGGATTAGAGAGATTTTGGTCCAAATCAGATGTGCTGGACCAATCAGTCTCAACCATCTATTCCATTTCCACCACTACCTCTAAAAAAAAAAAAATCCACGTGGACTTTCTCCTCACCAATAGCGTCGCTCTTCGTTTTTTCCCCATCACACATTGTTTATTTTATAGGACCATCTTCTCATATAAATCTTGAAATATAAAGAAGAATATTTTGAAGAAAAAAAAAAAAGACAGAGAGATGCTATCAAATCAGAAGAAAAAAAAGAGAGATAGTGTGAGTGAGATGCTAATTGGGGTTTATATATTTCTTACATGCATTACAACAGTTTTAAACAGTCGAAAGTTTCAGATGTTGCATAACAAAAGTGATAAAGCTCATTTTTGAGGAGACTCACTGTAGGTCGACAGAATTTAAATTTCACTATAATATCACTATCATGTTTGTTACTATATAAATTCCAGTGATATACATATGAAACAAAAGAGTAAGCAAACATTTTTTGATTATTGCTTTTATAATGAATATAAATCGCAATAATGTAATTAGTCTACTGATCTAACACACTTTGAAGAATATACACTAACTCGACTCGATCGTGTTCTCTATATAACTCTACATGAAGATTTGAGAAACTTGGATTTGCTTTCTTCTTTCAATAGTATTCCAAAAGCTAGAATGCAGAAGACATGCAAGTACATCAACAGCATTAAAAATACATATAATGTTTCACTTATCGTGATAACTACTGTGTTTAGGGGTATTCGTACGTAATTCTTTTATGGGTTAATATTGTGTTTTTTTTTTATAAAGACTTTATAAAATAGCTCATTCGAGAAAAACAGACACGTGATATGCTCCTATTCGTTTTTCTCGTCAACCAAAAATTCTATCACTATTCACTACTGTTTACATATAAAGAAAAATCCAACAAATAACGTGACACCAACGTTACGGGTTAGATTCATCTCATACCAACACACATGAACGGCCACGATCGATAAAAACTGAGTGAGACCGAACCAAACCAAAACACTTCTCCCATCCCAGGTATGGCTTATTGGCATGGCGTCACTAGCTAATTCGACCAAACAAGACAATTAAACAGAAAGGGCAAAAACAAAAGAACAAAACACAAAACGTGAAAGCTGATTGGTTAATGTCTTTCTCTGATGAGACGCCACGTGTAAACAATATAATCTTTTTCTTTCACTGTGCGTATTTGAGTGTTGTTCCATAACCACTTTATTTATTCCCCTTCCCCGGCCCTCCTTCGATAGATCTTTTTGGGAGTTTTATAAATTATTTTGCTATTTTTTTCTTATAACTTTTTGCTTAGCCAATGACATGACTCCATATGTTGGGATTCAAAAGCCCACAGAAGATTTTTTAGATGTGATGTAATCATCATTATTGGCTACTGCAGAATTGGGTCTATCTAACATGCGCATATAGCATATCGACACTTCTATATAATAAAGCCATAAATATATACACCTAGCTAGTCTCATTCTCTCCATGAGCTACATTCACATATATATATATAACCCCAAAAACTATAAGAAGAGATTGTCCAATTCTATAGAGTAATAGAGACTAATTATAAGTACATATGTCGGTAAAGAAATCTCGAGGATCTTAAAACCACACACATCGGATTCTTCTCTCTATATACACTTACACTTACTCATATTACTAAGTACGTATAAGTATTTTGTAGGTTGGTTGCATAAATCCATATATAGTTTCAGTACGTTTTCTTAATCTAATTTTCACCAAATATACATACAAACATGTGTATGTTGGTGCATGAATGCATAATAGTGTCCCAGTACAGCTCATTTATCTCTCAACAATAAACCACATTTATATTCAATATAGATTAAGGTGGTCACTCTTTTTGAAATGCCAAAAATAATAGTTTTTATTTGTTACAATTTATGATGCTGGGTGAAATTACAGGTGATATTTCTTAGAAACATGCAAAATTTATATATATATATATATATATGGACGACTATGGTATTCCCAAATGAATACAAAAGCTAATTAAGCAATGACATCTTTTTTATTGATCTTTGCCAATCAATATTTGACATTATGGCAATTTCAAATCTATATATAAGGTTCTCTCACACACAAATTTATTCTGTAAGACTTGATTCTCAAGACTTCCCCCACATATATATTAGCATTAAACACGTTTCTCTTTTGTATTACTTACTTCCCAATACGCAAAGTTGGAAAGAGTGATTAGGGTGTGAGATTAGTATTATACACCTTAACCACAACTTGATCTTAATTAACCTTACCCATCTCTACCTCAGAGCCAAAGAGTTAAAGCTGCACTTGTATCCAACCTCCATGCAAACCCACCAAACTCCATCTTCCACACATCACACGGCACCGTTTTAGTGTACTTGGTCTCTCGCCACGTGTATTCCAGTCTTACCTTACACGTAAAAGTTCGGTAGTCATAAAACGTCGCCGTTGGGTCAACCACCAACCACACAATCACCTCTCTCCCGAACCCGCCGTCTCCGGTTACTATCCTCCGGTAAGCCTCGTTAACCATCACCACACGGTTCGAACCATCCGATATGAAACCAGGACACGTGTCTTTATGTAAAACATCCGTGATCTCTTCGTCCGTTAACCCTACCGCATGGGATACCGAGCCACCGTTAAGAGACTCCACTGTCACCCACGTCTCTACCGGAACCCGTTGCAACACGTCATCACCGCCGTTAAACTTGAGCCACGTGTCCGTTTCAGTTATTTCATCTCCGACCATTGTCTCCACCGTTGGATCGAGGTTATTATTATGATCCAAACTCAACGGTGTAGATCTTTCCGGCAAGAGCTGTAGCGTGACGATATCTTCCCGACCAATCTCCGGATCTGTCGAGCTAGATCTGAAGCCGTTGATCTTTGAACGACACGTGGCTTTATTATTCTTGGAAACCCTAACGTACTTCCTCTTCGTCCTTCTCATGGTACTCGTGTCTCCGACGAATGGTTGACCAGTAGTCGTCGGCTTTGGAGCGATCGGACGGTACTTGAGCATGAGAGTATTAACAGATGAGGTCTTATCTTGCGCCTTGCCTGCGCATCTTAGCGTCCGCCATAACTCATGATCTTGATCCATCTCTCTGATCTCTCTCTTCTCTTTCCTCTATCTCTCGTCAGTATACACACACTCTCTCTCTCTCTCTCTCTCTCTCTTTTCTATTTCTCTATATTCTTTCTGTGTCTCTCCGGTGGCCGAAGAGATTAACATTTGGGAATAGGAGAACGCCACGTGTTTAGGGCAAAAACATATGCGAGAGACCGTACTTGAATCAGTGGATGGTTTATGTGCGTCTCATTTATGTCATCGTTACACTAATTTATGTCTCTTTGCTTCTTTTGTTTTGTTTGAACTTTTATTTTCCGATATAACGAGAGATTTTTTATTTTATTTTTTAAATATTCGTTGTTTTTTTTTGCGATCTACATCTAATTCCTACGTTTCTAACCAATTACTCGTGACTAATTTTTTAAACCTAGGATCTGCTCTTCGTCCATTTTATCATAATTATTAAATAAAGCTTCATTTACCAGTAAAATAATGTCAATTAGATCGGGGTCATTGTAGTTGGTTTGTTTTATTGCGGATATTAATTCTATGAAAATATTATTATACAAGCTTACTGGTCATATGCGGGCGCAGAAGTTTGAAAAATATAATATTTGTGTTCAATATATACACTTATTCTTCGACCCATAATTTTTATTGATAATTAGTTACAACTTACAACCATATCATCTCTTCATCTTGTAAATGTATTAATATATGAATATACGTGTGCGTTTGGTTCATGAGTTCATCTACATGCGTGAGTGATCAAATCCAATAAAGAAGCCAGAAAAAAACATGTAAACGTTGTATATTTGTGACAACCATATTTGATGATTACTTGATGCATGACTAATGACTGCATAAAATTAAATCAGTATAGAGAAGTTTTAAAAGAAGGTTAAATAATTCTTCTATCATAAATGAACGAAGAACTATTGAATAATTTGTTTCGTCACTATAATATATTTTATTATCTATGTGTTTTTTAAAAACTAATTTAAGGTAGAAATTTAAAGGTTGCATAATTTGCTTTCACGTGATGTATTAAGTTAATACTAGTTACATTTCGAAACAAAAATCGTACTAAGTTATGGTGTTCAATGCAGCTTTTATCATGCGGTTTTGGTTCTTAATTATTTTTGTTTGTTCTATATTATAAACTGTACGGACACTAAGATGGCTCGGTTTTGTATGATAGTAGTTCCAGCTATAAATGGCATGGTAGAGTACTTATATAGTATAAAATATGACTGTAAAAATCTTCTGAGATATCTCGGGCTCGAATCCTATAAAATGGGTGTTGAGATTCGAGATTATATCGTATTAACAAAAAATAAAGAAATATGTATGGTCGACACCAATTTAAAAAGCATGTATCTATCTATATGACATGCATGTATCTATCTATATTAACATGCATGTATCTCTCCACATAGGTCGATATGATAATCTAATTGGATGGTTATCCAAAGCAAAGCACCCAATAATTCTGGGAACTGCGATGTGCGATTTGATTGGCTATTTGCTCTTTCTATTATTGTTTATGAAATTTTGTAAATACTATATGATAAAATTAGGTGTATGGGTCCCGTGATCAGGCTAAAACAGCATCTGGTGTTTTTATTTTTTTAACCTCATTTTCAAGAATACTCTTATATAATATATGGTCCTTCACTCACCTCCCAACCAATCAAATTGTATGAAGTGTCCTCCATTTTCAAAATTGATAAAGCTGGCATGTCAGTGCATATTTGGAAATTTATTATATATGCGTATAGTATATATCTCTATCTGTTAAAATTATGCATGTGTCTATATTGTGTCTCTATTTATGGGAAGTGTTAAAAGCAATGACCCATAAGGTCTTCTCATTGTTCGGTGGTCGGACCTATGCATTCCTGGTTCTAGGGGTGTGCCCTCGTTCAGATTTGGTTTTTAAAAATTAACTGAACTACAGCTAAAGTAAAATGGGATCGACGATTTGTGTGTGTGTCATTAAGGTGTTGTAGTTGAACTCGATTTAATTTTAGCGTCGGTTCATTTGTGTCTTATACTTTCTATATATTGTTCAAGATTTTGCTTTCTAAATTTGTTTTGGTTCATTTGGCATCATGATGTCCTAAATCTAAAATCCAAAATTAGAGATATTAAAGATTTATAATTGTTTTATTTGCTTTGATAAAGAACAGTTTAATAACAATAAACCTATTATATGTATTCATCATCTTTACGAAAAACAAACACCATGTAAAGCAAGTAAATATTTTTTTTGGGGTTGAAAGAAGGTGAAAAGGGGAAAGAAAACTAGAGCATGTAGTATCCATTTACTAGACATGTATATAAAACCAATCTAATTGAGTTCAAATTCCTTTCAATCCTATTATATACAACTACAATGACTTAATGTAGAGCATATAGTTATGCATTCCCTTCATACGTACTTGCAATAAAGCATCATTATATGTATTATCTAGCCTATTAGACTAGATATTAGCGTAGCTTTTTGAAAAAGTTGAATTAATGGTCCTTGGATATAAAGTTATGAGCTAGAAAGGAATTTGATAACATTCAAAACCATCTCGTATTCATCTCACATGTAAAACACGTAAACATTACCTACAACACTTAACAACAAGATCCAATTTTATGTACTATCTATACTATTAATTGGGAAGGACAACTTGAAGCCAAACACCCCCTAATTGAAAAAAAAATTTCATGAAATATATTCCAATTGCCAAACAGAATTATTGAAAGCAAAAAAAATAAAAATAAACAACAATCTATATTTATGGAAATCATAATAATCTTTTACCATAAAAAGTGGACAATTAAATTCAAAATTAAATATATGTAAACATGTCTATTTTGAATATACATAAACATATTTAATATTAATTTATATTTTAATATAATTTCGAAATTAATAGTATAGATATAGAATGAAATCTAATAAAACAAAATCATC
>NW_006238917.1:15804714-15805688 GCF_000375325.1 Capsella rubella | reverse complement strand
GGTGTACCCCTTTTTAAAAATACCCCCTTTATCTATCCATTTTCAAAATTACCCCTTTTTAAATATAAAAAATTATAAAGTTTTATATAGTTTATAAGGTACTTCTATATAATAACTAATACTGGGAGATTCGATACAAATATTTTAAATTGTTTTAAATTGTTTTAAATCGTTTTTATAAGTTTTATAAGGTTTTTAAAAGAGTTTATACGGTTTTTATAAGGTTTTTATAAGGTTTTTATAATTTATTTTTACGCTATTTATGAAAGGTATATAAAGTTTTATACACATATAAAGGTAATTTGTGTATATATTTATAAGCTTACACACATATTTAGATAAATTTCAACATTTTAGTGGGTTTTTTGATAAAGTTTGAAAATGAGGTATTTTTAAAAAGAGGTATATGAAAAGGGGTATTTTTGAAATTCCCCCTATTTCAAAAAGCAATCTAGCAATTATAGCACAAAAGATATCTACAAAATGTATCATTAATTCAATTAGTTAATGATTTTTTATTTGGTCAAACAGTTAGCTTATGATTATTCTAAACTTCTTTGTTCTTATTAATTTCACACAATCTTAACAAAAGAAATCTTCATCCATTGACAATTTGCATATCATTACTATTATCAAATATTAAATAATTGTTTTATCAAATCATTAACTACATTTTGAGATTATAAACATATATAATTTCTATTAAGATTAAAACTAAATAACAAGTGGATATATCACATTTAAATGATTTTAACGACTTATTACCAATTTTTAAATAATAAATGGATTATATTTTATGATTTAATCTAATTGAAAACAAATAAAATGTCAAATTGGTATGATATAATAAATAAATATCTACAAATATTATCTCACATATACATACAATTTTAAACTATCCTTGAAAAATATGATATATAAGTTTTGGATAACCGGTTGAAATAAAAAAAATTGGTAGTTATATTTAATTGTCA
>NW_006238917.1:15759188-15804614 GCF_000375325.1 Capsella rubella | reverse complement strand
ACGATTATATGAAATTTTACATATATTAAAATAATATTTAGTTACATGTAAATGGTGTTATTTATTAAAAAAATATAAACTTATAGGAATGGATACAAGACGAGAACATATAATTCGAAAACAAACATTATCTGAATTATTTCTCGTACAAAAAAACATGATCATATATAATTGTTATGAGACATGGTTATAAAGTTAAATTCACTTTCAACTTTCAAATATAAAACTATGAGTATGATACGGGGACATGTAATTTAAATTGCTAAATTTAATTTCCACTTTCCTATTTATTTCAAATATTAAGACATGATATGACGGGTACAAGAAGATAACGTATACTTTGGATAACAAAACTACAATAAATCCATGTATTAAAAAAATAGAAATACCTAAATCTTTAAAAAACAAAAAGGCTAAAACATGAATCTTTGAATTGAAGAAAGTAATGAGAAATAAAGATGAAACGGAAAGATCAATAAAATTAAAAATCGAACAAGGATTGTGTATGATAGGATTACAGACAGTCAGTGGCGGAGCCAGAAATTTTTATCATAGGGGTCATATATATTTAGTTATATTTATTTATCACACTAATATTAAAATATATATTTAAAGTATAAATTTTTGTTTAAATGGTATAGAAAAAAAAATATTTTTCACAAAAAAACATATACATATATAATTATATCAAGGAAAATATTTTTTTAGTAATTTTTTTTTGTAGACCATTTAAACAAAATTTATATTCCTGCAGTATTTATATATATATACCTGCTGTATTTAATATGTTTCATTTAACAATGAAAACTACATGTAGTTCACCTTTTTTATTTTATATCAGCTGTGTTAAGTACTTTTTATTCTCAAAATATATATTTTTGTCAAAATATTAATTATATTGTACTTAAACATATGTAAGAAAAATTTGGAAAAAACTGTAAGGAAAAAAGAACAAGATGTTTAATGAAAAGAAAAAATCAATGTGTAAGAGATATACAAAATAGTTATTTTTTAAGAAAAAATGAATAAAAAGTGGAAAAGAAATTAATGTTATATAAAATATAGAAATAATGAAGGGGTCAAAGACATGAATAGTCACATAGCATGGTGGTCAATATGAAAAATTTATACTAAAACATCTAATAATATTTGATAGTTCATCTTAATAGTTAAAAAAATTTAAAATTCCATGGGGGTCAACTGACCCCCCTCCTATAACACTACCTCCGCCTCTGCGAATGAAAATGGTGGGAGCATGTGACTTAGATTGATAATTAGATTTTTATTAGTTTGATAAAAATAAATATTTAAACGAGAAATACGGGTATCCCGTCTAAATATTTTACCAAGTTTGTTATAATAAACATTGGCAAATGATTATGTTTTAAAAAGAAACGATTACGGGACAGAAATTTTATGACCGATAGAAGACGGGACGGGACGGTTCAGGACAAGACGGAAAGGGACAGGACGGGTTTTCTATTCTAAACTACACATAAAACAGTTCAAACTAAAGCGAAACCCAAATCCGATTTAACATCTCTAAGCAAACAGTGAAATATTTTGATTAGTTTAGAAAATAAACAAGTAATATCATTTATCATTTTCATTTAAATAATTTTAAAATTATATTATGTAATACAATATCTATATTTTACAACTGTGTGTCTATATATAGTTTATCAAATAAACTCATATAACAAAATTTTACCAAAATAGCATTTACTTAACAAATCGTAATTTTGTAAAAATAACTCCGCACGTACGTGCGGGTCCATCACTAGTAATTCATAAGTAACATTCGGAATACATTCATAAGAAATTTTCATATTTAGATCTTTACCAAGTTATCAACATTTCAAACATATTTCTATACTAGCTACATTAGTTTTTTTGCAATCATAAACTGCAGAAAGAATCTTAAAAGTCAAATAGAAAACAAAACAAAAAAAGAGATATTTTGGCGCTTTTTTTCTACAAAATTTTCAAACTATGAAGTATATCTTTCTTTTGCAAGATTGATTAAAACTTTATTATACTGTTGAATAATACACTACTGATGTTGCTGATATTTTTTGTTGTTGGGTCTATGGATAGGCCTATAATGGGCTTTAATAGATGATGTTAGGCCCATGGCACTTAAAAAATCTGAAAAGTGCTGTGTTTGTATGTCACAGTCGCGTCATCTGGAGACATACATTTCTCTCTGTGTCTGTGGTATCTGTTTACTTCTTCTTCTTCCTCCTTGTGTTCGTCAATCGCCGATCTCGTTGCTTCATTTTCCTGTGAGTTTTCATTTTTTTTTTCTCGTTTCAGCATATCTCATATCCGAATCTGCCATTTCTATATTTCAATTTTTGTTTACTGGATCTTTGGATCTTTATAGAGAATCGATTTTTTTCTAGGGCTTACCTTTTTTTTGTGTGTGGATATTCGTGTATGTGTAATGGCATCAAATGGTTGAGATTCGTCTGTGTTTGTTTCAGCTAGGTTGATTGGTACAAAAGTGTTCATCAAATGGTTGGAGGAGGAGTTATCCGGCAGCTTCTTAGAAGAAAACTTCAATCCCAATCAGTCGTGAGTCTTTTTTTTCCTATGGATTTCTTTTTTTTCTGTTATCTGAGATTTCAGCTTAGGATCTGTTTGAAGAGAGAATCTTAGGATTTGTTTTGGTTCTGTGTATATAAGTCATTGCTCCGAGAGATTCTTATTGAAGAATTGTATCTGGAATCGTTGTGGATATGGAGATTTTGGAATATAAGAACATAGATGTATTGGTTTGTGCTAGAGAGTAGACTTTTGATTCGTTAAGCATATAAAGTACTTGGTCCTGGCCATTTTTTTGTCTTACTTGTTGTTCTGTGTTAAAATCCACCACAGGCAACTCCAGTGTTGTCATGGTTGTCTTCGAAGAAAGCTAATGAAGACGCTGGGTCTGCTGGTGTAAGAGCATTTGCCCTTATGGGTGCTGGTATTACAGGGTTGTTGAGTTTTTCTACAGTTGCATCTGCTGATGAGGCCGAACATGGCTTGGAGTGTCCAAACTACCCTTGGCCACATGAAGGCATTCTTAGCTCATATGACCATGCTTCGTGAGTGTTCAGTTTTATAGATTTGAGCTTTTGTATGTTAACCAATATAAATCACTAATGTCAAAAATTGACAAATCCTTAATGAGCAGGATTCGTCGTGGTCACCAAGTCTATCAGCAAGTCTGTGCATCTTGCCACTCGATGTCTCTGATCTCATACCGAGATTTGGTGGGTGTTGCCTACACTGAGGAAGAGGCAAAGGCAATGGCCGCTGAAATTGAGGTTGTTGATGGACCAAATGATGAGGGTGAAATGTTTACCCGACCTGGTAAACTTAGTGACCGCCTTCCTCAACCATACTCTAATGAATCGGCTGCAAGGTTCGCCAATGGAGGAGCATATCCACCTGATCTAAGTCTTGTTACTAAGGTTTTCTGCTGTTTCACTTAATTGGTTTACTTTTATCGAATTCATCTTCTGTGATCTAAACAGTTTTGTTTGTTTCTGCTAGGCACGTCACAATGGCCAAAACTATGTCTTTGCTTTGTTGACTGGTTACCGTGATCCTCCTGCTGGAATTTCGGTAAATTTCTCTCCTATTTTCGCATCAGACTTCTGATTACAACTTCAAATTGTTGGATGTTAAAAAAGACCCTGTGACAACGGTACAGATCAGAGAGGGGTTACACTACAATCCTTATTTCCCTGGTGGAGCAATCGCTATGCCAAAGATGCTTAATGATGAAGCTGTAGAATATGAAGATGGAACTCCTGCAACAGAAGCACAGGTTTTTTTTCCTCTGCTTAAGAAAAGATTTACAGGCCATAGAGGCATAGAGCTTTATCAAATTTGACCTTTCTTCCAATTAATACTAGTATATAATTTTTCTTTGTTTAAATATGATGCAGATGGGTAAAGATGTTGTATCATTCTTGTCCTGGGCAGCTGAACCAGAAATGGAAGAGAGGAAATTGGTAAATTTTTTGTTTGATCATATGATTCAATTGTTTAAGCAGTCCTTTCCATATATACAAGATTGCAATAGGGGTGTCTATCTGGGTTTGGGTTATTTGTTTGTTCAGATTCAGTTTTAGAAAATTGACACCAAATTAAAACCTCATACTCGCTTAGTATGGATTGGTTTGGTTTTAGATATAGAAAAAGTTCTACCATTTTCGTTGTTCGGATCCTTTGGTTTGTATTAGCGGATTGAATTCCTATAGTTGCATGTTTCTGTTGACCACAACAACGCTATTGTCTTTAGGCTTCTAATCCTAGAGCATCACTAAAACATTTTAGATACTAGTCTGCTATTATGAGACATGACCTTGACTTAGGTATGATCTATAGCGTATAGGTTCTCTTATTAAAAACTGTAATGTTGGCTCGAAACCAACCCAAAAGGAACCTGCTATATTCGGTGATCCAACTCTTTGTGTTTAGATTTCTGTTAACGTTTTTTCTATGTGTGTGCAGATGGGTTTCAAATGGATATTCTTACTATCTTTGGCTCTGCTCCAAGCTGCATATTACAGGAGACTGAAATGGTCAGTACTCAAATCCCGTAAGCTTGTTCTCGACGTCGTAAACTAAACTCCCGTCAAGATCAGCTTTCCTCTGGGTAATAAGTATTGAATCTTGAAAGGGATATAATGGTGAGATCCCGCATTTTGTCTCCAGAGACATGTTTCCGTATTTATCCTTTAGAGAGTCCAATGAGGGGAAAAAGAAGTAAAGTTTTTTGTAACCTCATATTACACAATACACATGATTTTGAGATGATATTATTTCCCTTTTTGTTTGTTTGTCTCCTAAACCGGTCTCGGTTTGTCTTAATAAAAATTGTGGTTTTACAATCTCTCCTCTGTATATCAATGTATCATAACATGATTTTGTAACAATTGGAATTGGATAGAGAATAAATCTGCAGAACAGCCGACAGATAATAAAACTTCTGCATCAGCTTAGATTAATTTTATATTTGTAGGATCTCGATTTTGTATAACTTTGAAAATGTAAGCAAGCAATCGTACAAAGCAAACAAACCATACAGAACAAACATACAGGAATATATATTTCAAAAAATATGATGAGCTCCAAAAAATTTCAATACCTATGAAAAGGTCAAAATCTGAATTCTCCTGATTATAGAAAAAAGGCTCAATCAAATCCTGGCAGGCTTCTGCAGAACAGCCGAGAGATAAACCTCTGCATCATTTTTCTCTCCAACAACCCATTTCAGCTTCTTATACCCAAACCGCTCTATCAAACGCGTAAGAACTCTCTTCTTCTCGTCATTACCGCAATAGAAATTGTCTAACCAGAACAATCCACCGGGTTTCAAGATCCGATCAAGATCAAACATCAAGAACTCCAGTTTCTCGGGTTTACTACTAGCCGCTAAATCCAGTCCGTTAGAAGCATGAATGAGATCGAAAACATTGTCGTAGAACGGTAACCTCTGATCCAAACTCATGAACAACGGAAAAATCCCTCTCGCAGCAACGAATTCGCTGAAAGGAGCACCTATATTCAATGTATTACTGATTATATTCACATTCTTTTCAGCCATCTTAGCAGCAAACGTACCTGATCCGCTGCTAATATCGAACCCGATTCGGACATTCCCATCGCCTAAACTCAAAACATCCTCTATCAAGAAATCAGTCTTCACCTTAACCTTAACAAACCTATCTTTCTCATGACTAGTACCTAGATCAAAGCAACCAACGCAATCCCGGCTCAGTTTCTTACCTTTCAAACATTCGAAACTTTTGCAACCAAGACCACTCCAGTTAACACTATTGTTACTAACAGGTCTCCACAACGAATCAGGAAACAAAGCAAGACCTGGCTTATGTACTGTTTTAGCCAAACAACGACGTCGTGGCAACGGTTCACAAGCCCGGAGAATCAACTTCTGCGCTAAGCTCCAATCATCAGGACATTTGTCAAACACATTATACGACATATACTGAGACAACAAGTCTAGAGACAATTCACAGGTATGTCCAACAGATGCAACCATCTGTGTAATCCCAGTACGAGAATCTTTGCCAAGAGGAAGCTGATGTTGCTGGAGGAACAGTTTAAGCTCTTCGGGAACTTCGGGATGGGAGAGATCGAGAGATTCGTAACCAACCATCTGTTTCTCCATCTGAGAGAGTGTGCGGTGGGAAGAATCGATTTCTCTGAGGATAAGGGAGAGATGCTGAGAAACCAAAGAGACGTTGTTGGAATGAAGAGGATGTGGCGTGTTGGATTGGGAACGAGATGAGAAAGCGTATAGTGCGAAGAGATTTGTAGTGACTACAGAGAATAGCATAAGGAGGTTTATAGCTGATGAAAAGAGTGTTGATCGCTTGAATCTTGCGGTTCCATCGCCAATCTTTAGCGATACAGATCCCATCTCAGAAAACCAAAAACCAAATTTGGAAGTTAATGTCCGAAAGAGATGAGATCCAAATCAGGAAACCAGAACATGAACATATGTTTCCAAAAATCCAAAAATCAATTGACGAAACAATCAATTTCTGGGATTTAGTACAATCAAAAGATGAATCACACAAAAGCTAAAAAGAAGAGAGACCCAACCCAACTCCTCCTCTCTGATTCAGTCGAGAGTGGGAGAAAGTAGACAAGACTGAGGATCGCCGACACAACGGAATTATTATTATAAAGTGATTTTTAATAATTTGTATTCGCTTTTTTCAAATTAATGAAATGGGCTTAAAGATTAAAAAAAGCCCAAAATACATAACAAACGGTCCAATACATCTGTCTTGATCAACTCGTCAAATTGTTTTGGGTTTTGGCCTTTTGGTAACGATATATCAACCTTGTTGTAAAGCACCGTTAACAGTAAGATCCTCTACGTAGTCTAGTTGTCTACAAAGGTACGTAATATGCAATCACGATACGCTCCAACCTTGTTGATGATGATGATGATGATGTTACGGGCCTTTGGTGGATTTGAAATTGAACCTACTCAGACCCAATAAGTATATGGGCTTTTCTAACCAACCAAGAAGATTTTGTCATTAGCATTGTGTAAATCTTTATATCCCGCATGTTCTACTTTTTTTCAAGAAGAGGACACTTTAGTTTATATTGTGTTGAACAAAAATACCAGATAGAGAAGCTCATGAAGAAAACTAAACTGACTCCACTGAATCAAAAATCAAAATGTAATGCAGATTTGGAGAGTTGGCTGTAGGCAATGGATATTATGAAGTGGAAGGGTATGGCCTAATAACATGTCCATCTTTCAAATTCCACTCCACAGACCTTTATTGGCACTAACTCAGGTTTCGGATCGTGACAAGAGAAGTAGTTTAAAGGTCGGATTTAGACTACATTGCCTCAAGCTCGAAGATACTTAAAAACATACTTACTTTAGATCGTCAATCATTCATACTAATAAATTAACTTGAAAGAACAAAGCAAAACTAGCTATTTTGTTAAAAGATACTAAAAGCTAAAAAACATTAGCCTGAAACCTAACTGAAGAACTCTGAGGAATCTAAGTGAAGAAAGTAGCCATTTTTTTCAGCAAGCTTCTTGTTGTCTACTGAGCGGTGTGAGAAGAACATCACCATATGGATGATCTTGCTTCACTTCCAAGTACCCTTTGGTCTTCAACACCTGCAAAATCAATTTCGGAGAGTTCTCCTATCTTAAATTTTTCATGGAGACAGGTATAAATAGAGGAAAATATGAGACTGTGATATTTCTTTTGACATACCAAAGTCTCATAGAAGAGTCTTGCGCTTTCCTTCTGTATTCTTCCTCTACACAGCTGCAACAAACTCACCTTCTCTTCTTCTTCTCTTTCCCTCTGCTCCATAAAAGTCTTTTCCAAGAATTTCGCCACATTCCTATAAAATCTAGAGTCAGGAAACCAGGATAATCATCTAAATGTAGGCAAATCAGAGAGGTTGATATCGTAAGTGTGAGTTTGTAACCTTGTTCTTGCTGACCATGTCTCTGCAAATCAAAATATCCATAGTAAGACGACATCACGATGATCACACACAACAAACAAACATTTAGACAAGATTTGGTCCTAACATATGTAGTGTATATTTTGAATTTTTGATTGTTGGAAACTTTTCACTCGAAAGCTTTCAAAATCTTCTTAGTTTTACCTTGTTGCAAGTCCTGTCTGTCATCTGCATTAACCTGCTGAAGCAGAAACAAAAAATCAATGCCTTGTAATTAAATACGATAGGCTAAAAGAACTATAAAAGCTTTCCTTCTGCTACTCTGATGCAGCATAGCAGTACCTCGTCGTTCATTAAAATTGTATCAAGATCTCTGTTTTCCACACGATACACAGACGGGTGCTCATTCAAAGAAGTGAAGGGACTTGCAGGTCTGGTTTCTTTATAATAGGTCTTAGGGTCCTTGAAATATCTTGTCGACATTGATTCCCTCAGCGGCGTTTCAGGTGCAATCTCTACTTGCTCTGACGTCCTCACTGGTGTTTCTGGAGCAAGCTCTGTGTGCTCTGATGTCCTCACTGGTGTTTCTGGAGCAATAACTGAATGCTTCACTGGCGTCTCAAGGATATTTTCTGTTTGATGAGCATTTCCAGAAGCTATGGAACAAGCTTCCATCTCAACTGAAACCTCGTTAATATTTCCTACTGTCACTCTCAGCCCAGAAAGAGCAGCAGCCTGAGGTGTCTCCATAATTTCTTGAGCATTCTGAGTCTGATCAGAAGATAAAATATCCCCAGGAACTCTAATGGAGCCACGAGAAATTTTTTCCGTACGTCTGGCAATTTTAGCTTCTTCAGGAAACCCTGTGGTAGCCCAGTTTTTAAGCTTGATAGGCTGACAAAAAAGCGACTGGAGTTCCACAGAACCATCTGTGGGATTACGGCAATCAGTAAACACAGGAATACACATCTATATAAAGCTAATTATGAGGTTTTACTTACACTGAATCAAAGGGTCCAAGAAACTTCGTACAGCAAAACGTTTAGTTCTCCTCTCAGGATAGTCAGTATGAGATACATTTCTCCGTTTCAAAAGCAATTTACTTGAGTCCTCTATCATTTCCCTCATAACTCTACAATAACAGAAATGCCAAGTATTACACACTTGTATGGAACTCTGCAGATGAATAGATTTACAAAATAGTTCTCTTACTTGTTCGGAATAATCACTTCATCATCTATCAGACATTTTCTCTTCCGTGAAACCCGAGAAGACTCCTTTGCAGCCGGTGTAGGAATGATCGAGAACTGGGGGCTTGTTTCCCCTGTATTTCAAAGTATAGGTTAACACGTTAAAATCATAGCTAAGTATATTTTCTGAAGCTTATTTCTAAAAAACGTGCACCTCCTGATTTTTTCAACTGCGAAGGTGTTTTGGGAGTGACAGCAACTGGAATATCTATTGCATCAAACCCTCTACTGGGGTCTTTCGAAACAGTCATGTCAGAGAGAAAATCTTTCTCAGAACCATTGAGATTTACTTCAGGAGTCTCAGATAGCTCTTTATGAGACCCATGAAACAACTCAAAGTTCGGCATTTCCGCTTCATTACTGCCTCGACATTTCTCTATGCCTTCTGGCAAGTCTCTGCAACCAGTCACAGATACTGGTTCTGGTTCTTCAAGCGTACTTATCGCCGGGATCTCTTTCTCCCTATCAATGCTTGTGGCAGTAGAAGGTTGCTCCTCAATCCTGTGAATCGCTTCAGGACTTTCACATTCAGAAAGAAGGGACCCGCTATGCTGCATCTTTCCGCAACATGTTTCCACTGAGGTTTTCTTCGATTCTGAATTCTCTGCGTGCCCATCTCTGTGTAGATTATCTCTTGAGAGTTCACGAGGATCCACTAGTCTCTGCACAATGGTACATATGGCTTCTCTAACTGTATGTTCTTCTTGAGTTTTTATTATATCTTCGGACATTTGCGGTTCCACAAGTATTTCATCTGATTCTGGATCCTCCCTATGCCTAGATGCATTCTGATTATCTCTGGATGATTCTAATGATTCATCCAGTGGCTCCACTTCAACGACTTTGACTGATGCTTCTTCAGTAGTATCTCTGACATATTCTGCATCCATGTCCATATCATGAGCGAAACTCTCACTGCAACAACATTTTTAACCACAGAAAGTTGGGATTGTGTCTGTTGATTACATGTATAGAACCAAAAAAATATCGTACTCACTGCTTGGATTCATTCTGATTGGCAGAGAAAGTTTCATGAAACGTAAACATGAGGTCCTCATCCATGTCAAACTACAACACCACAAAGCATTACGTTCATAACATGTATAATAACGAAATTACTGGAATAAAAATCAAGAAATAATGTCAACATACGTTGTAGTAAAACCAAACAGTTAGACAGTCAGTAATCTATAAGGTGAGAACTGAGAAGCCATACCCTTTCCATCGAGTACATGTCCATCCTCTCTGTTTCCTGACTTCCATCTGATTTATCGCAGAGAAGTGATATTAGTACATGAACAATAATGAGGTTCACTTCAAACGACTTTAGTAGTTAAATTACCTTTAAGTGTAATATCTTCCTGCGGCTTAACATTTCCACTGAGAAAGAAGAAACAAAAAGTGAGACAACGAAAAAAGTCTCTGAAAGATACATTCTGTATAGGAATAACAAGCATACCCATGAAAATCTTCCAGAATCCCAAGATCTAATTCAAAAGCATCTAGTTCGAAGCTCCTAGGCAAAACAATGGAAAAACACCCAGCAGATGCAGGCAATGGCACGGCTGTCTCCTCTCTGTTCCTCTCCTTAGCCACAAACTCCTTTACACCGATCAACGCTTTGTTGCAGTCATCGAACAAAAAGTCCACCTTCTTGGAATATATCCTTACAACACCCAAAAGAAGATACGCTAAAACTCTGTATGTCAACGCATCTAACTCCTTTTGCAAGATCTCATCTGTGCTTCCAACAGAAACCCAGAAGAATTAGATAACATAAACGGCTATGAAGTAATCAATATTCTTGAAATTTCAAATGTTATCGAACAAAATTCCATCTTCTCTAGGATATAAGGAATTTAGAGACCAAGCGAACTAAATGTTAGACAAAAAATTCATCAGCATTTTGATACGCAAAAAAGATACTTTTGTTCAAGCAGATGTATACCAGAGATTCAGAGTCTAAAAGCGTCTGTAAAAAATACCACTGAGCACAATCTCTGAGGTTCATTCACGCATTTTATCAAACAACTGATGAACAAAATACAACAAACATAAAAAAAAACCCCAAAAAACAGTGATCTTTAAATTGACGCTTCAATTGATAGAAACAAAACCCTAAAATTTGCTATTTCAGGTAAAATTTCCACTATAAAGCTACAAACTTTCACCCAAATCAATCACATTATTCCAAGTCTACTCTACACCTTGAAATCACCGGAGAAGAATTAAAGGAAGAAGAAGAAGAATGTGAAGAAGGAGACAAACCAACGGAGGAAGGTATATGAGTGGCTTTGACTTGAGCTTTCTTAAGCTTTTTGAAGAAATACGCAGCGACCCAAATAGCTCCTAAAGGTCCTTTTCTCGATACGAGACATTGCGAGTAAAACATTGTGCTCTTTTGATCCCTTTTACTACACTCCCAGATTCTGGGTTTATTAGACTAAAAAGGTTGGTTTTTTAAATTAAGAGAGAGTGCTCAGAGTCAGAGGCTTCGTCTATACTGAAGCGAGGGAGAGACAAGAAGAAATCGAGTAGAACAAAAAGGAAACGGTCAAGCGGTGTACGAAACAAGCTTCTTCAAAACCGAGACAAAACACTTTTCTTAATTTTAAAATTTTAATTTAATCTTCATGTTAAGTCACGCTTAATCTGTTTTTTTTTTTGTTTCAATTCATTTCAAATATTTTTTTTTTATAATAAAACCTATATTGAAAAGTTATACTATTTTTTAGGAAATTGAAAATGTACATAAATTTTAGGTGTCTTTATAAGTCATAAATCTAAATCTTCCTAATTAGACGGTGACTACAAAATCACACCTTCTTAAATTATGCATTCCCTTTTATGTATAGTAGAATTCTTTTTTTTTATTTTTAATATCTATTGTGGATCCCTAAATTTTCATTAATTTGGACTAAAAAATATTATATATATACAAGCTAAAATAGGTAAAAGAAAACCTTTTGTTATAATTAAGCGACAAAGCTAACAATTGAAATACAATAATGCTGATTAGAAAAAGAAGATTATTTGTGATGTGAAAATTATAAATACCACTAATATCGTATTTACCTTTTTTGTAGATCCTAAAAAATTAGAAGTAAATAGTAAATATAATAAAACACAGTGAGACTAGACTAGAGAGGATAATAACGACTAGTTTTTGATCGAAATGTGAGCTGCCTGGTCACTTTTAATAGTACATCGCATCGTAAACAGCGTTTTCAAACGTTTCTTTTCTTTTTTACCGCGGTCGGGTCATTTTGTATTAACACGTGTTCAGTTAAAAGTCTACGTGGCGTTGAAGTGACATCGACGAATCCACGATCATTGATCCGACGTGGCAATGCAGGTTTTAAATGGTGGGCTTTGATGCCCAATAGGCAATAGGCAATAGAGATCTCAAATATATCTCCCGACGACCAAAACTAATAAACCATTTAAAGCCCAATAAAGGCCCAATTAGTCAATAGTCCTGTAAACACACAAATCTCTCCGTCTCTCTCAGTCAATAGGCCCAATTAGTTATATAAGACCCTGAGATTTGTTATTTTCTCTTCATCGTTATAGCCCACGGCTTGAGTTCGGAGAGAAGGGAGTCCCAACTCCCAAGTCCCCTTGAAAGCATCAAAGGGTTAAGTAACCTTTTCGAAGAGAAGTGTCCTTTCGTCTTCAGAAAAAAGTATGAAAATATTTCCTACAAATACTAGACTAAAAATAATGTCACCAACACACAACACAAATACATAAATCTACATGTGCATATTTGCCAAAAGCACACAAGTTGGTGTCAACGCTCACTTTTTTTGTGCCTAGAGGCGTGTGTGTGCTCATTGTTGAATCTTCCCCATTCTCCTCATCCAAATTCCGACACATCTCTCTCTAGCCGCCATTACAAAATCCCCTGCAGTTTACAAAAACTCACTCTTTCTGGTCCGATCTCTTCCTGTCGCTCGCAAATTTCTGATCTTTAATTCACAGTTTCTTCTCTTCTGTGCTCGGAATCTCTAATCGCCGGCTTCCAGCTCCAGGGTGAGATTACTTTATGTGCTTTGCTCTGCTTCGGAACTTTAAGTTATGTTTCTTTTCTCTGCCCAGGTTCGGTTTTTGAGCTGCGTTGATGTTTTACTTTGAGACTGAGACTGAGACTGAGACTTCTCTTTTAGCTCTTTTCTTTCCTTTCTGAATCTGTTATTGAACTCTTTGTCAGAATCAATAGTACCCAGATCGTAGTTCTGTCAATTTCATCTGTCCTTTTGTACCAATTTAAGGAATATTTTTGTCATAATTACATTTGGGTTTGTTTATGATGATGTTGATGTTTTAATGATGTTGATATGATGATGATGATGATGATGCTAATGATGGATCTAAATCTTGTGCAGGCTTGTGTTGTTGGTTATTGAATGGCTCTTGTCCAGAGGATTCCACTTTCCTCCTCTAGTGTTCGGAATTGGCAACTAGCCAGGACCAATTTGAGTCCTGTTTGTTGTTTACATTACAATACTGCATCTTCTTCTTCGCCATTTACAGAGAAGCACTCAGTGGAGAGATACCAGAGGGATCAATGGCTGTACAAGGCTGTTGAACCCACGCCACCATCAAATCCATCTCCATCGCCGTTTGAAGATGAAGTCTTTGTTAGGGAAAACGACATTGCAACGCAGCTGCCTGAGCTGAAGAAGCTCTTGGCTGTGCTTAGAGAGAAGAGAGTTAAAGGCTGCAAAGGTGGTGATTGTGGACCGGGAGATGTGTATCTTGTGGGGACAGGACCAGGAGATCCTGAGCTTTTGACTCTTAAAGCTGTCAGAGTTATTCAAAGTGCCGATCTTTTGCTTTACGACAGACTTGTCTCTAATGATGTCTTGGAGTTGGTTGCTCCTGATGCTAGACTTCTTTATGTCGGCAAAACTGCTGGTTATCATAGCAGAACTCAGGTAACGCCGAAGTACTTGTTTTGATTGCTTAGCCAGATCATATTGTTACTGATACGATCATTGTTTTATGAATTGGTTGCTTAGTAGTAGTATTAAGCCTTTTGATGTTGTTACAGGAGGAGATTCATGAACTACTCCTAAGTTTTGCTGAAGCTGGTGCCACTGTTGTCAGGCTTAAAGGTGGAGATCCTTTGGTAAGCTTTTATCTGCTTCTCATATTCTTTCTAATTTCTTGTATGGCTCCTTTTTATAATGTGTTTGCTACTTCTATTTGGATATTTTAGGTCTTTGGACGGGGCGGGGAAGAAATGGACTTTCTGCAACAACAAGGGATTCGAGTTCAAGTTATCCCAGGTAATGTTGTAATTCTTGTCACTCTTTTCCAATTTACCATATCAGATTTCATTTCTCTAAGTAACAGCTTGGATATGTTTGATTTGAGTTGCACTTCTCTGATCAATGTGGATATTACATTCTTTGGGAACTCAAATGATTGTGGTGACTGAACTGGTTATATCTTACGGGAAGTTTGCGGTTATGGTTGCAGGGATTACTGCGGCATCGGGGATAGCAGCAGAGTTGGGGATTCCGTTAACACATCGAGGTGTTGCAACAAGTGTGAGGTTCCTCACTGGTCATTCTAGGAAAGGAGGGACGGACCCTTTGTTTGTTGCAGAGAATGCAGCTGACCCGGATACAACACTTGTCGTTTATATGGGTTTGGGAACTTTACCTTCTCTTGCACAAAAACTGATGGACCATGGTCTCCCGTCTGATACACCAGCTGTTGCGGTTGAACGTGGAACCACTCCTCTACAGCGTACAGTAAGCAACCAAATGATACTCTCTTCTCTGTGATTTTTTCCAGCGCGTCTGTTACTAGAGTGAGTTTTCAAGGCTTTGGGGATATTGTGCAGGTTTTTGCTGAGCTTAAAGATTTTGCAACTGAGATTCAGTCAGCTGGATTGGTGTCACCAACGCTCATCATCATAGGGAAAGTCGTCGAGCTCTCGCCTTTATGGCCGCATTGCACGAAAGAATCGTCCTCCTGCCTTGTAGAGAGCCGTTAGATGCTTCTGTTGACATTACGGTTAAATTTTAGGAGCTATGAAGGTTGAGAGATGTAATAATCAAAAAGGACGGCTGATATATTCTTATGTCCATGTCCTTCGATTAATTTGGGCAATGCCAGTATCATTTACAAGCCTCAAACAGAGCCAATATAATGTTGGGGTAAAATTTAGGAAAAGCTAAGTTTCGACCCAATTGTCCACTAATTTTTGGGAAGAAAAAGATTAGAGAATAGGCCAACTACAAGATCACATTTCATAATCACAGTTTACACATTCTCTACTTCATTAAAATAAGGTTAACATTGTTCTCTAAGAACCTAATACAGTAAAACCTCTATAAATTAATAATATTGGGACCATAAGATTTTATTAATTTATAGTGATATTAATTTATCTCTATAAATTAATATCTATTTTATAGTGTAAATTAATAATTATTAATAACTAGTAGTATTTTTAAGGAAATTGTTAAGAATATAATTTGGGATAATCTTACAAAAACAAAAATAAATTTCAAATATTATAGAAAAATTCACTTATACATATGATATACATAAATTTCAAATTTATGATTAATAACCTCAATTTTCATATTTTAACATCCTATAAAACTAAAAAATATGAATATGATGTATATCTAGAAATTTAAAACAGAAAATAAAATTTGGTTATTTTATGACATATTATGAAGTATATTACAAGAGTATAGTATACAATATAACATAATTTTTTTTTATAAAGATGACCGGTAGAAGAAACTCATTTTACAAAAACCTAAAGCATACATTAATATATATATAGTAATTATTAATTTGTGATATTATTGGGACTATATTTTACATGGAGATTTCAAAAAAATTATTATCTTATCGAATTTCGTTCATTTTTACACTGGTCCAACTTGGGACCAGCAAAATTTATTAATTTATAGTGATTATTAATTTATAGAGTATTAATATATAGAGGTTTTATTGTAGGTAGAACAACAAAGCTGGAAATGTAAGAAAATGACCAGAAAGCTACAAATATGAAATCAAACTTGAAGTTATCAAGTCCAAAAGAGCAAAAGATGCAGTCTTTTAAGGCCAAAAGGTAGAATCGAAGCTTCATATATCCCTCATGGTTTATAATTTTTGGTAATAGAAAGAGGTTGAGTGAAATCAAAAGGGGATTAGATAGAAATATTATTAAATGGGATTTATTCCTTAGTTAATTAAACGACGAAGACAACAAAGGTTAAAAACTTAAACATAGCTAAACCAGCTAAACCAAAAGAAATAAGTAATTAAACAGAGAACATTAAACTAATACGACTAAGCACAAATCCTAATTATGGCCATTCTTCTTCTCTGTCTAGCCACCGATCTTCTTCTCTTCCTCCTCCTCCTTCTTCATCTTCTTCTCCTCCTCCTTCTCCTCCTTCTTCATCTTCTTCTCCTCGTTCTCCTCTTCTTCTTTCTTCTTCCTTGCCTCTTCTTCATCAGCTTGATCTATAAGATCCCACAGTTTCATACTCACAACTTTGGATCCTTCAAAGTTAAACGAAATATCTTTTCTCCCCAACCAAACTTCTACTCTCTGCCATCAGATATCCCAAACATCAATAGGGTACCCACCTCTATCTTTTCTCCAAGCAGATACTCAGGATCCAGCTTTCCCATGGAACAGTGGCTGTATCCATTCTACTCCTTCTGACTCACGTAGTGGTTGAACCTCTTATCTTCTGGAAGTATGAGAGTCTTCACAATCTCAAAGAACTACTGAGCAAACTTCGTTACCTCCTTCTCGGCTTCCTCATCTTCCTTGTGTGATTCCTTGTTTGATTTCTCTTCCTCAGCCACTTCACTCACTTCATCTTGCTTTTTTCCTCAACCACTTCACTCACTTCATCTTGCTTCTTTTCCTCAGCCCCTTCACTCACTTCAAATAGGATTAGGACTCTTACTGCCTTTCACTATCAAAACTTGGCCTTCGAGACAACCCAAATTACAAGTTTTACAAATTTTGTGCAAAAATATCATATCTCATCACTCTCTCTTTGTTCTTTCCATTGCAGATTCTCTTATCAATCATACTGGGGAGGAAAGTTGTTCTACTAGAGTTTATTATTGTAGAGGTTGTTTAGGCAAAAAGAGAACAAAGCTGTGGGTGGGATATATATACTTTCGTTGACATTGTCTTTTATTATTTGGATTGTGATAATAAACTTACTTCTCGAACATATCTTTCTCGAAGCTTCTTCTATCTTATACTTCCAATTTATTCTCTTTAACCTCCACAAGGTTGGTGAATGTTAAACATGAAAAGTGAACACATACAATTTATGTTGTAATGAAGCCACATATTTATGCATGGTTTTTTGTTTTTTTCTATGTGGATCTTCAACTTCTTAATACACATCATTTTTACCTTTCTATCTGATAGATTATTAATATATGAAAATGAGGAATGTAATTTATATATCTTCCTTACGAAAAATTCTTTGACAGTTTTTATAATATATAGTTTCAAATAGTCTACATATTAAATAACCTCGAAACTACAAAATTACATCAACTAAATATTAATTTTAAGCACATCAAAATTATATATACTCATACTTTTCTTAAAGTTTAAATTGATATGATAAAATAATTAAAATAAATCTGTTTATAATTTGAAGTATTGTTTCAATAAATAAAACAAAAAAAAATTATATATAAATTACTATATACGTAATTGATTTTTGTAAGCCATATATATATGTATATGGGAAATGAACCACATAATTTGGGGTTAGTCAAAACTCAAAATATATAAAATAGTTTAGGGATTTTATGGGTTTTAAAATTAGGAGAATATTTATCTTTATTTAATTCAAAACAGATACATAACCCCACTGTTAAATACTTAAATTTGCTTGTCTGGGTCAAAGGAGTTGTATTATGGCAATGATTTTTACAAAGTTTGGTATTTAAAAATAAGTTAAAAATTTAATGAAAAGTTGGTGTTTTTTTAGTTTTTTTTTTATGTGTAATATTTTTACAAAGTTTGGTATTTTAAAATAAACTTAAATTTAATGAAAAAGATTGGTTTTCTTGTGTGTATACAATTAAACGGTGTGTATATTTTTTGTGCGTAGATGATCACTGAAGAATGTAATTGAGCAGTAAGAATATGTTCTTACTTATCAGAGACCTCTTCAAAAGAACGACTACTAAAGATCACCAAGCAAGTAAGCGAATCTCCATAGGACAATCAATGACATTCTTAGTTTTCGAATCAACGCATATACCACACACACAAGGAACCAACATATTCAAAATTTTAAATAATAAATTTATATATTTTCTAAATTGAATAAAATATTTTAAAAATGAGTAATTAAGATTTGTATTATATTTGAAAATGTATAAATATTTTTAAAATGAATAAAATATTTTAAAAATGATTAGTTAAGATTTGTATTATGTTTTTAAAATGTATAAATATTTTTTGAATAAATATTATGAAAATGAATATTTAAGATTTGTATTTTGTTTTTAAAATGTATAAATTTTTTAAAATGAATAAATAGTTTTAAAATGAATAATTAAGATGTGTATCATGTTTTAAAAATGTATATATATATATATATATATATATATATATATATATATAGACATCTATATTGGACATCTCCATTGGATGGGTAATCACTTAAGAGTATCTAAAAAAATTAAATTTACATAAAATCTAATAATTAATTGTTTTAGACATTCTTGATGAGTGTCACCATTAAACATGCTCTTACTCTCTTATCAATTTCACAATCGAACAGAGTAAAAGTAAACAAACTAGTAATTAGGAAATGTCTTACCAAACAAAGTCAACTTAACGTTATAGAGACTTGTTCTATATAACAACCACGTCATTCCAAAAAGAAGACATTAAACGCACGAGACCAACGTGAAGTGAAACAATAGCAACATCGTGTCTTTGAGCCACGTGATAAAGGCTGATTGGGTTCCATAATATATTCATAATACGACCCACAACAACGTTTCTTCGACTAAGTTTTGATGAATCATTGGCCGGCCAAATCTCTTACAACATGCGTGCGAGGCAATACGTGTCAACGTCAGTTTTCACGAGGAAATCAAATCTTTTACAAAGTTTTTGCGTTTTTAATCGATCCCTTAAAATCAGAACGTGTGCGTCCGTGAGTCGTGAAGTTACCCACTATGATGAGCAACGACTCATCTCCGGTGAATCATTCACCGGAGACGGCTGAGGAGAACGGTGGGGTTATTGAAAAACCAAGTGTTCTGTCTTCCTCGACTAAGAGAATTTCTGGTATTAATATTTATTTTTGTTATTGGATTTACTTATATCGACCTAACGAGGGATCATGTAGGGATTCTAAGAAATAATCAAAAACATGTAAAATAATTTATGTGTTATGTAACGAAATACTTATATAACGATTTCGTATGAATGCGTGTGTATATATGAATTTATTCATATTGTATTCTCAGAATCGCCGGTAAAGGAGAATTTAGCTCCGGCGGATACTTCAACGATGGTGGATAATGGTTTAAGTGCTCATCAAGTGAAACCTCGTTGGTCGTTTTCTTCTTCTAAGAGAAGCTTTGGTACTTGTTTTCACAATTTTTTTTTGTTTTTTTGGTTGGTTTATTTTTAGTTTAACTGAGCTTTGTAGTAAAACGATCGATATTGAGCTCCTTGTAGTAAAACAATTATGATCAGATCATCTTCTTTATTGGATTTAATCTCATCATTGGCTTTTGTTCCCCGTCAAAATAGAGAGATTTTAGGTGTTTCCTAATTGGATTTGTTTAAATAATGGCTGCTGAAAATAGTGATTCAATAATGAGTTCTAAGTTCAATAATGACTCCTAAAAATAGTCTTGAAATAATGAGTTCTATAAAATTAGAATTGTTTTTTTGCAGGTTAATTGGAGATTTATATCCCTTAAAAAACAAAAACAAAAAAGCGATTTTATTAAGAAAAAATTGGAGAATTCATAGTTAAAGATTTTAAGAGTGATTTATTTTTGGGACAAATAAAGACTGATTTCTTATACTTGGTGTTCTTTTTTCTTTTTAATGAAGTCTTGAAATATGTAAGTTGTTCCAATGTGACAGGGAGTAGTAAAGATGATACCTTTTATGAATCACATCAATGGCTGCAATCTGATTCTGAAGACGATTTCTACAGCGTTCATGGCGGTTTGTTACATTCAATTACACTCTGATATAACTTTGGTTGATATCTTTATCTAAACTTAACTTAATTAAGATTTGAGATTTGGTTTATGCATGTAGATTTTACTCCATCACTTGGTAACACTCCAAAGTGTAGTTTCTCTGAGAAACTTCCTCGCTTTCACAACCCTTTATTTGAAGCAGAGAAGCCTCGAGTATCATTTTCGCATTCTCCAGCACCGCGGAGGAAGAAATTAGCCGAACTTTTTAGAGATAGTATAAGAGAAGAACGAGAGTATATTTTGGAAGAATACTCATCGGAAAACCAAAGTGAAAAGAGTAAAAAATCATCAAGTGATCACTCTAATGAGCTCAAGGTCATTGAAAATTCTGTAAAAGAAAAAAAGATTCTTAAGTCTTTGAATTATCATCATCGATGTCTTCCGAGATTCCCGTCTTTTAAAGGAAGTTTAATGGAGAAGAGAAAGAAGAAGAAGAAAAAAATTCATGTGAAATGAGATTGAAAATTTGGATGCTTTATTATGAAAAATCTATAAACTTTCACCTGGAAATTTGGTAATTTTTACTTGTTATTTGTTGATTTATGTGATGAGAAATAAGCAATGATTTAGAAGAAGAGAACCCTATTTACGATCTAGTAAAATGTAGTTTGTGGATAATTTGGTAATGACATTGAAAACCTGTTTCTAAGTTGGTATATTAAACTAAAAATCTAAAATTATTCAGTACTGCAAATGCTCAAAAAAACGTTTTTTGATTTCAAATCGTTTTTAAAAACGCTATGACACAAAAAAAAATTTGTAATTAAATTTTAGAAAGATATATGTACAATCGCAACACACCTACTTAGCCCAAAAAAAAAATCTAAAATATATGTTATATCTAAAATATATATATATATATATAAAACCATAGATAAATTTTAAGATAACTATAATTGAAAATTTTAACAAAACATTTATCATATGTATTCATATACCAGAAAAAGCCTGTCCTACATTTGTTTATTTTGGTCTCAGCTACATTTTCTGATAACAAGTGGGGGGCTTTGATTGGTAAAAAAGTGGAATATCCTTTATTATTTATTTTATTTTCACGTGCCCATTATAATTCCTTCTTATTTGTTATTTTTTTCATTGAATTATCATCTCCACATATTTTCTTATTTATTTGTATCACATCTATCTTAACATTTTTGAAGTACATTTTATACTAAAATCTATTTTGGCTTATAACCTTTTATTTTGTAATATTTGCATAATCAAACTCTTGCCATTTGAATAAATAACAAAACTTAAAAGTAAATTTTGTAATTAAATCACAAGCAAATCCCAAAATTGGAAACCAAATATTTATTACATAAAATTTTTTCCTAAAATCCCTCTCTAATAAACCGAATCTCTCTCCAATATATTTATATAATCTTATGTGTTTTAAATTTATATTATTACATAAAATATGTTTATAATAAAAATACAAATTTTTTTTCACACATTTTGCAATTTAAAATTTTGAAAAACGGACGTAGTTAACTCAATCAATAAAGAAAAGAATATATGTATAACCTTTACATAAGATATAAAATTTTAGATAATAGTTCAAAACCTTTATAAATAATATGTTTACAACTACAAATGAGCATGAACTTTGATTTCACAAGTATCCAAATTAAAACTTTTATTAGCTTAATCCGGTTCTTTATTTAAGGAAAATAAAAATTTTAAAAAGTTTCAGAATATTATAAATTTTAATTTTTAACAAGTTTAAAATGTGATAAATATTAAAACTTTAAAAAGCTGAAAATTCTGATATTTTATTTAATTTTTATAGAATATTAAAATAATGAAAAATATTTAAACTCAACAAAAATTAAAAGTATTACTAATATTTTAACTCTACAAATATTTAAAATATAATAATATTGGACATAATATGCTTGAACGGGTTTTAGTTTACATAAATATGATTATATTTTTCTGCGGGTTGTCTATATTTAAAATCTTTTACGGGTTAAGTTAAAATATAATTTTTTATTTACAACAAAATTGTCTCGCGATGTACAGCGGGTTTACCAGATATATCTATGAATTTACTTATAATACAAATTTATAAAATTATATTAAATTAAATAAAATAAACATATACAAACCTAAATTATATAAATCAACTACGAAAATGATCATATATTAAATTATGGACCCGTGGTGTACCACGTGGTAAATCCTAGTTGTCAAAAGAATATAAATAGAAATTTATATGCCTAAAATAACACAATCCTGTATTTAAAATAATATTCCTAAAATCCTAAATCCTAAATATAAGTACACAAACATTATTATAAAATATAAATTTATAAGTCTTAATTAACATAACATATATAATATTGATTTATCCCTAAATGGCTAAATCCCCAAACTATAAAGTACAAAAACATTATTAAGAGGGAAGTGAGACAAAAGGTTTGATATTTGCTGCGTTGAACAGATTCGTTTTGTCACTTTTGTCAGTCTTCACTTCGGTTCTGATTCGACAAACGCTTTGGTTCTTCGCCGGTAACAAAATCCATATTCCGCGACCATCGGAATTTCAATGCCGGAGGATTCTTCTTCGATAGACTACGCGATGGAGAAGGCATCAGGGCCTCACTTCTCCGGTCTTCGTTTCGACGGCCTTCACTCTTCTTCTCCACCCAATTCCTCCGTCGTCTCTTCCCTTTCTCACCTCCGATCAGCTGTTTCTTCTTCCTCTCCTGCTTCTTCTGATTCCGACGCTCCCAAACAGCCCTTCATTATCGGTGATTTTCCCAAACTACGTTGTTTAGGTTTTTATAATCAAATTTGGGTAATTGGGTTCTGTCTCTCTCGATTTTGGGAGTTTCTACTGCATTGATTTCGTTTAAATCTAGGGTTTTGATTGTAGAACCTTTGACTATGGTAGCATTTTGTGCTTTCATGGTTCAATCTATAAGATTATCGATATTTGCATAAAGTTCAGTTCTTTATTTGCCTTTTGACAGGGGTTACTGGTGGTACGGCTTCTGGCAAAACTACGGTCTGTGATATGATAATCCAGCAACTTCATGACCATCGTGTTGTTCTAGTTAATCAGGTTTTGGTTCTATTGCTTCAATCTTGTTCTCAGTGTTCCAGTTTCTTCTGTATTGGTTTGGCTGAGATTCACATCATTATAGTTTGAATTAATGTTATTTTGTTGATTTAGGATTCCTTTTACCGTGGTTTGACATCTGAGGAGTTGCAGCGTGTGCAAGAGTACAACTTTGATCATCCAGGTAAACTTAACTTAAATGGGGTTTTCTTGAATTTTCTCACTCTTTGTATTTTGGCCTAAGCTAAGACTAGTGAGGACTAACATATTGGTAGCATTTGGTTAATCTGTCACCTTCTATTTTTGTTCCTTTTGCAGATGCCTTTGACACTGAGCAGCTTTTGCATTGTGCTGAGACTCTCAAGAGTGGGCAACCCTATCAAGTTCCAATCTACGACTTTAAAACCCATCAACGTAGATCTGATACTTTTCGTCAGGTTCATACTCTTGTTTCCAAGATCATTATGTGGTTTTTGCCTAAAGCTGCGTCTCCCATTACTATACCCCCATTTGATCTGATTCTCCTATAATTCTGGCTTTTGATCTGTTTCTCTTTTTACTTAACGTGCTTGTTAGCACCTCTTCGAGTTTGATCCTGTGTTGCAGTTGATGACAGTTATTTATATATCATATTAATATCTTTTGGGACCCTATGTCAGGTCAATGCTTCTGATGTTATTATTTTGGAAGGGATTCTAATCTTCCATGATTCACGAGTTCGGAATCTGATGAATATGAAGATCTTTGTTGACACAGGTAATGACCAACGTTATCTTCAGTTCAATCAACTGCTATGTCTTTTCGTTTCCCCAAAGCATGCATATATCCTGCGCTACTCATCGTCTTTCACTCTTTTTACAACCATTACTTATTAGTTTTGTATACTGGGAAATGATATTGTAATCAAAGTTGACCATCTCCTGTTCTGTAGCTGATGCCTTGATAGGTTCTGTACTTCTCTAGCTGATGCCTTGTAATCAAAGCATTTGCTCATATTGTAATCAATGTTGACCATCCTATAGTTTAGTGTTCTATATCATCCTTTAAGCACTGAATATAGAAAAAATGCTTTTTATTTTTAAAGCTACTGAATTTGTCAAATTAGAATCTATTTCACATTTTTATAGTCCTCATCTTAAGCTATTAAATGGTTTCAGATGCTGATGTAAGGCTTGCTCGCAGAATCAGGCGTGACATAGTTGAGAGGGGTAGGGATGTCAATTCTGTGCTTGAACAGGTTAGTCCTCTTTTTGATATATGCTGTAGGATTGGTCTGCATAATTTTATCTAACCTAGTTAGGTGGCTTTATTATATCTGTGAAATCGGGACCTGGCTAACAATAACACATGGAAATTCTGCTCTATTTAGCTACTCTGATTTTTTTCTTACTTTTCTGCTGTTATTTTTCCAGAGAACTCTATATGTTCTTGTTCCATCCTTTGAGATGGTCCTACGTAAAATATCTATTTCAATCTTCTGAGCTTCCCTTGTGTTCAACTTTCGTCTGAGGATCTTATGTTGATTTGCAGTATGCAAAATTTGTGAAGCCGGCATTTGATGACTTTGTGCTTCCCACGAAGAAATATGCTGATGTTATCATACCTCGAGGAGGTGATAATCATGTTGCTGTCGATTTGATTACGCAACATATCCACACAAAACTTGGGCAGCATGATCTCTGCAAAATCTACCCAAATGTTTATGTTATCCAGTCAACATTTCAGGTATTTTCTTTCTTTTTCCCTCGTTGATACTTGATTTTGATGGTATGTGTTTGTATAATCACTAGAGGATCATGATTGTAGATAAGAGGCATGCATACACTTATTCGGGAGAAGGACATATCAAAGCATGATTTTGTGTTTTATTCAGATCGACTCATCCGTCTGGTATTTCTCTGCCTTATGTCTTCTCTTTCAACGCCACTCAGCTTTCAGGCTTTCTTATGTTAACTATATCGGTTTAATTTCAGGTCGTGGAGCATGGTCTTGGTCATTTGCCATTCACTGAGAAACAAGTAGTTACTCCTACAGGTATGAGAAGATAATGCACGAGCTGTAACAACACTGTACACTTTCTTATAGGTCGTGGATTTAGAATTTAGTTTTTTGTGCCTCGTGGAAACCAAAATGAAAACCTCACTTCCCGAGACAATTAGTACCACCTTTACCAATACCACATAGATTATTTAGAGTTAGCTGATTCAACTAGTTAAACTTCTTATCTTTTCCACTCCAGGAGCTGTATATACTGGTGTTGATTTCTGCAAGAAACTTTGTGGGGTCTCAATTATTAGAAGGTGAGCATTTGTAAGGTATTGTATTTGGTTAAGTGTGAGATGATAAGATGCTGATTCTTCCAACTGTTTTACGTGATGGAAGGCATAAGTTACTTGGTTGCGATTAAATTATCTATCCTAAGAGTTTTCTGTTTTGTATGTCTTTTACCTAGTGGTGAAAGCATGGAAAATGCATTACGCGCTTGCTGCAAAGGAATTAAAATAGGGAAGATCCTCATCCACCGTGATGGCGACAATGGAAAACAGGTCTGCTAATTAATATTCTGCTCTTTTCATAAACAAGAATTTTAACGTTTCTCTTCTCTTCTAAATCAGCTTATTTATGAGAAGCTTCCTCACGACATCTCTGAACGCCATGTCCTGCTTCTAGATCCTGTCTTAGCCACAGGTACCTGTCTCTTTACGTATATATATTGTAGTCTTGCTGATGGATTTTTGTTTCTCTGAATCTATCTCGTGATATTGCTTGTTCTGAAAGGTAACTCTGCAAATCAAGCCATTGAATTACTCGTACAGAAAGGAGTTCCTGAATCTCACATTATATTCCTCAACCTTATCTCGGTGAGTGTATTAAGCTAAGATCAATCTTTCTCCCTCCCTCCATGAATATAGAAGCTGATCTCTCTCTCTTCCTGGCCTTGATTTCTGACAGGCGCCGGAGGGAATCCACTGTGTATGCAAACGTTTTCCAGCATTGAAGATAGTGACGTCTGAAATAGACCAGTGTCTGAACCAAGAGTTCCGAGTTATACCGGGCTTAGGCGAGTTTGGCGATCGTTACTTCGGCACCGACGATGAAGACCTGTAGTCACCACTCAACACTGTGACCGGTTGGACCAAAAAAACAGACGCATTGGTTGTCCTATTAGCCTAAATTTATGACTAGAGACACCAGAGGAACTTGTATTTCTCGTCTTAAAAGAACCTTCATAAGCTTGTGCCATTAATATTTATGTCTCTCTTATGATTTTTGAATTGAATTGAAAGAGAAATTGAATTTATGATTATTTTAGATTATTGATTTGGACCATCATTAAAACAAAACATTAAATGAACCCACGAATGATGGGCCTAAATTAAGTCCAATAAAAAATTATGGCGTAACCGCCACGCTCATCCATCATTTATAACTCTATAAATACACAGTTCCCCTGCTAACCTTTTTTTTTTAGATCATTCGACTCGTTACCTTTTTTTTTCCACCTCCGTCTGAAATTTTCCTTTTTCTTTTGGCTCTCCCCGATCGAGTTGCAAAGCGTTGTTCCTCTCTCTAATCGAAGATCTAGATTCTACATACGTTTGATCTCTCAGGTTTGCTTCTACTTCGACTACGCTTTTCTCCGCGATTATGATGATGTCTTCTTCGTTCCTGCTTTCACACATTGGGTTGGGTTTCTCCGTCTTCTCGATTCTCGATCCTCCTATTCGCATCGACGCCCATAAATCTAGGGTTTATACCGATTGGGATGAGTGAAAGCTAGGGTTTCACCGATACGGATGATGGATTCGAGTTTTTCTTCTTATTGTACATTCGTCGGAAGCTAGATCTCGCTTCTTGGGGATTCTTCGTTGTTTTTGTTGTATTTTAGGGTTTTGATACTATGAAATCATCGAAGCCTATCGATTTCAGTTTGTGAATTGGAAACTCGGATGAACGATCGTTCGTCAGCTATGGCTTGTTTGGACTGAAGAGATCTATTGTTTTTAGTGGTATTTAGGTTAGGGTTATGAATGGCGATTTGAATTTAGGGATTTATTTGGGTTTTCTGTGGACGTGGTGCTCTATGATACCTGGATTGAATTTGGGGTTACAGTCAGAGGATTGGTGAATTCAGAAACTCCTTTACTTCTGGACTTGTTACCCTTCTGAAAATTTATGTATGGATCATCATGGATGAAGCAACAATGCTCGACTCTGTGGTTCAGTCTTCTAAAGTTGGTATTTTCTCAATGTTTAGTATGAATTACGAGGCGCCAAGGAGATACTCACAGGGAAGGCATTATGGAGTCAAGAGACAGCAAGATTTCGCTGCAGATGTAGTTTCGAGAGGACCTTATGGCCCTTATGACAATACAATGAAAGGTCCTTATAAGCGTTCAAGGAATCTGGTTTGGAAAGCACCAGGGGGCAACAGGCCAAAACAGAATGAAGTCAATGGGTCAACAAAACCACCAGTTTTAGGCACAAGATGTTCTGTGTCAAACCAGCCGAGAAAAAATTCTGTGTATGGGCCTAAAAGCTCACCTATCTCAGACACCAGAGGCTGTGGGTCCAGGGATAACAGCAGTACTAAAAAAATTGTATGCAAGTACTGGAAAGCTGGAAACTGCAATAGGGGTGAGCAGTGCCAATTCTTACACTCTTGGTCTTGTTTCCCTGGATTAGCCATGGTAGCTGCTCTTGAAGGACACACGAAGGTACGTTTCCAGTATTTGTTTGTATAATCATATATATGGTGTTTTACTCTCGGCTAAATATAGTTTTTTGCTACAGGATATAAAGGGGATCACCCTCCCTCAGGGTTCCGATAAACTCTTTTCAGTCAGTTGCGATGGTACATTGCGAATTTGGGACTGCCATACTGGTCAGTGTGTACATACCATCAACCTCCAGGCAGAGGCAGGATCTCTAATCAGTGAAGGCCCATGGGTCTTCCTTGGATTGCAAAACGCTGTAAAGGTTAGCTTAATCCGTCTCTTGACTCAAATATACTCTCTCTTGTCTTAATTCCATCCACTAAACTCAGTGGGACTGTCTTGTTGCTTCTGGTGCTAAAGTTTTTTGTTTATACAATCCTGCAGGCTTTTAATGTCCAAACCAGTAAAGATTTGCATCTTGACGGGGTGGTTGGTCAGGTGCATGCAATGACTGTTGCAAATGGAATGCTATTTGCTGGAACAAGTGTAAGCATTATAACTTCCATCTCTGTATACATGTTTTTAGTTCTCTGCCTCTTTGATGGATCTAAATTAAGTTCTTTTTCATGATTTTGGAATTGCAGTCTGGCAGTATATCAGTCTGGAAAGCTACTGACTCTGAGTCTGATCCTTTCAAATATCTCACATCTCTCGAGGGACATCATAGTGGTGAAGTTACTTGTTTTGTTGCTGGAGGTCAACTACTATACTCTGGTTCTGTCGATAAAACTATAAAGGTAAGAATCTGGCTTCTACTAATTGATTTCAGCTTTAATCTTATTCTGAAACAACATTCCAATCAATTATGTTTCCTGTGATTCTCCAGGTGTGGGATCTCAACACCCTGCAATGTATTACGACCCTGAAGCAACATATTAACACTGTCACGTCACTCTTATGTTGGGACAAGTGTCTGATATCGTCTTCCTTGGATAAGACCATAAACGTTTGGGCATGTTCTGATAATGGAAGCTTGAAAGTTACTCATACACGCAGACAACAACAGGTAAAGTTTTGTTTTTCACTTATGCCATTCTTCATAACAAATTAACAACTACACTTGGTTTTAACAAAATAAACATTTCTGATTGTTTGGAACAGAGTGTCCATGCTCTTTGTGGGATGCACGATGCAGAGGCCAAACCGATCATATTCTGCTCTTACCAAAATGAAACAGTTGGCATCTTTGACCTACCATCGTAAGTGAAGCTTAACAATCTCCAATTGTATTGTTCTCTAAACTTGAATCAAAACTATTTTTACTAATTCTTCTTGTATCTTTTGGGTTACACACAGTTTTGAAGAAAGAGGAAAGATATTCTCTACGGACACAATCAGCACACTCACAGTTGGTCCTGACGGGTTGCTATTCAGTGGAGACAAGAGTGGGAACTTGCGTGTATGGAGCTTAGCTGCTGGCACCAAAGTTTAGTCATTTTCGACAAATGAATTATGATTTAATTTGTACATAGATTGGTGATAAGAGATAAAGAGAGTTCTCTTTTGTAATGGTTGATAAGAAGAGTCGCAGAATTATCTCTTTTGTAATGACTCAAAAGATAAATTTACTAAATTTAATTTCCAAATCCTTCCTTTAACATAATATCTTCAAACCCCATACTCTCAGAAACTGATGAGCACCAAATTCAAAACACGAGTTTGTAACTCTGCTGAAACTTCAAAGTTTTGTTCTGTAATCAAATTGTTTTTATTTTTCTTTTGAGACTGATGATGATGTGAGGGGAAAAAAATATAGATTTACAAGTAGAAAACACAAATCTATGAAACAGTATAATTTGTTTTTTTTTGGTCTTCAAGAAAGAATGCAAGCAAAACTGGACAGAATAAATATCAACTAAGAATGAGGAAAGAAACACAAATCACACAAACCAATGAGTGAACCTTCTTTACTTGTTGCCTTATTATTCATCGAGCTTTTCCACTTTTGTGTTTATCCAAGTGAGGAAATGCTTGTAGAATGTTATAAGCCCTTAGATCTTGCCTTGTTAAGATTCCTATCACAGGTGACATCTGCAAATACACGAGCCACATTTTGATCAAACTAGGAACAAGTTTAGTAGTGGTCAAGAGAATGAAAAAGAAAACTTACCCCTGAAGCTTGAATCTTGGGAACAACCAACAAATGTCTGAGACCCACTGACCGGAACAGTACCAAAGCCTTTGCCACTGACATACTCTGCACCACTGTGTAAGGTGTAGTGTTGGTCAAAGGATGAAGGTCAACATACAATTGCATCTCTGAACTTGTGATTGCCACATCGTCGAAATTATCTTCTCTCTCAGCCAATTCAACTGGTGTGAACTTTTCCCTAACTTCCCACTCTTCTGTTCTCCTTTTCTCATCCAAGAACCATCTCTTCTTCAGAACTTTAACAAGATGAGCTCTTAAGATCAGACCATGTAGCTCTGTACCAGTGGCTTGGTCTGCTCCATCCAAGACCGGGAATGCGTTATGCGTTGTGTTCCTGAGTACATCGACTATATTTGCGACTTTTTCTACTCCGTTGAGTGTCACAACCGGAGGCTTAGCGTCATTAAGCTCACCTACTGTGAGATTCCTCATCCATGGCTCTGGATTTGCTTCCAAGAAAGGTAAGCCCTTTAGATGGAGAATGATCTCGTAGATACTCAGATTGAAGCTATCTCCAACTGTCTTAGCTATCAAAAGCACAAACATTGTAATGGGCAACAAAAGAAGGTTGTTGGTGAGCTCCAGAAATATAACACAGAGTGAAACAGTCATTCTCATTGAACCAGCCATGAGTGAAGCTGCACCAAGAACTGCGTAAAGACCTTGATCTATGTTTGTGTAAGATCCCATTGCTGTGCCTAGCATCCGACCGTATGCAGAACCCATGAGGATTATCGGTAAGAAGAGACCCGAAGGTGTCGCTATACCGAATGTGATAAGCCCCAAAATGCAGTAGAGGCCAAAGAAGATCCAGAGAGAAACCATACCAAACTCATTAGGAGTGTTGGAAGAGAAAATGTTTCTAACTGCATCATCATTGGTTGTGAGAAGCAGAGTAGATAGATCATTGTAATAACCATTTGGACAATTGAATTGCTTGAAGTTTCCTGATCTTCCATTTGTTGGACAGGTCTCGTCTATAGAAGGATCACAAGGCTTGCATTCCGCTAAGAAAGGAAGACCGAACAAGCAAACCGAGGTGAATAGAGATACCGCAAGACTCAGAAGAACCTTGTGAAGCTTACCCTTCCTACACAAAATTTAACCAAACAATGTTAAGTAGAAACAAATCTTTGTCATTCTTGAATGTTGTCACTGATCATAAACACTTACTGGTTGATGAGATTGTAAAGCCGGAGAATTTTATGCAGAATATGATTGTACAAGCTTCCAAGAATGCCACCAAAGACTCCAATCAATGTGACAGGGATTATATCCGCTGCATGGTACCTAACCTCTACATGACTCACATCAAACATAATGAGTCCTCCTGAGCCAAAAAGCCCGCATTTCCCGGAATTGCAAATCTCAATGAAGGCTCTCAATACAACCACCACAACAGCTGTACTGAAGAATGTCCTCCACAAGAGAGCGCTTCTCCACCACGTAGCAACTTCCTCAAGTGCGAAAAGAACTCCTCCTACTGGTGACCTGAAAGCTGCACATACTCCAGAGGCAGATCCACAGGTAATAAGATCTCTTCGATCTCTATCGTTGTTGAAGTAACGAAGCCATCTCCATTTGATTCTGTGGTTATCTGGACCACCTTGACCAAGCAAAGAAGCAATGCAGCTTCCAATATGAACCAAAGGCCCTTCTTTACCAAGATCAAGTCCAGCTGCAACCGCTCCAATACTTCCAACAATCTAATCAAAAAACCCGCAAAATCCATCAGTCAAAACAAAAGATCTCACATTAACTTTGCCGGAAGATTCAAACTTTAGAAAACAAACCTTAACCATCATGGTGGTAAAACCAAACATATTGGGAGTGTCAATGCCATTAAGATAAGCTTTAATCTCAGGAATCCCTGGACCAGCCGCTGTAGGAGCAAAGCACACAACAAGTACTGTTGCCACCAATGTCAGACCCAAATTCGCACCCGTAAAGACCATCAGACCTGTCCAAAACCTATTTCAAACATAGACTTAGCATACAAGGTAACTCAATTTCTTGATTTTTTTTTGTTCTTTTTCAAGATTATGGCTGACGAGTCAATCACCTATCTTGAGCGATATAGTAGCCAACTGCAAGAAGTTTGTAACCGGCGATGTTTTCGACGGCGAGGTTGATGAGAGTAGCGATGAGACCAGTGAAGAGACCGACAAGACAAGCTAATGTCCATTTTAGAAATATGTATTGAAACACTTGAGTCTTTGATCTACTTCTCCAGTCATGCTTGAACAGATCATTCTCGTTTATTCTGCAGTTAAAAAAAATATATATACAGAATTATTGCAATAGTGGTGCATGTCTCTATCACTGAAGATTTATTTTCAAGTTTTAATAAAAATTGAAGATTATCCGAAAACAGAGTAAATATTAAAACTTTATAATAAAGAGATTTGAGACCAAGACTTATCATACAACTAATAAAACAAAAGGTAACCCAATTTTCTTGATCTTGTTCAAGATTTTGATGATGATTGCTTGCGGCAAATTGAAAATGTGAGATAAAACATTGAACAGTTTATATGTCTCCATCATTAATAATTTCATTCAATTTTTATGTTCTGAAAATCAGAATAAAGATTCTTAAACCTTTACATAAAAAAAAAATATTGTGACCACTAATCCATACAATTTTATTTATTTTCTTAAATAAATATCATCTGAAAACAAAGCAAGATTTAAACCTTATAGAAGTTTCTTTTTCAAAACGAAAATTTATCTGAAAACCATGTAAATATGGAAATTTTCTGGAAATAGATTGAGACAAAAAAAAAATGTATCCAGAGAATTATTTTAAAGTGAAAAATTTATCTGAAAAAGATTGAAAATCAAGAATACTACATCCAACTTCTTAAATAAAAGAAGAAGTAGTGAAATATATGAATCTGATATCAAGATCTGAAAGAAAGATAAAAGAAGACATACTCGTAATCTAAACTCTCGATGTGTGAAACTTTGGCACCGACCAAAGCAAGAGGAGTAGAAGAAAGTGTTCTATGTCTTTTAAGGAGAGGTTGGTTCAAAGCCATGTTGTTCTCTGGATCTGCTTCTTCTTCTTGATCTCCATTGTAATTGCTATTACTAATCTGCAAGTTCCCATCTTCATCCATCGAGATAACTCAAAGAGACAATAGGACCACACTCAGAAAAAGAAGAAGTAGAAGAACAAAAGTAGCAAGGTTTTGGTTAGATCTTAAAGAGTTTTTGATTTGGATTTCTATGAGAGTTTTTGTCGTTTCTTCTAGATGAAGAAGCGCTTTTTGTGAAGCTTTATAGATCTCTCTCTTACATATAGTCACATAAACACATGCATGCATCAACCATTATAATGTATGGTTTGTATAAAAACATATAACATTTTAATTTAGATTTTCTATTTGTTGTGAGGAGGAGTCAAGTCACACAGTGGGTGGATGGGTTCCATATGCGTTTCTCACTAAAGATAAGACAATCATTGGTCTATATTATATTGCCTACTCAAAATAAAAATATATAACCACTAAAAAAAAGGCAAATTACGGCATGATATGTGGCGATTAAAAATTCATATTGGTTTGAATAGGATAGATATCTATTACTCTTTAGCTAATCTTTCGAACATAATACATTTATAAGAAATCTAATTAAAATTCTATATACAACCCTATATATTATCTTTTTGTTATGTGTAGAAAGAAACTACTAGAAATCAACTTTTTTTATAGCTATATATACTATAATTTTACTCGTTTTAATGAATTTATAATGCAGAAAATAAATTTATGATTTTACGTAAGTTGAACAAGAACGGAAAAGAATTAAATTATTATACTACATTAATGTGTTCTTATCCACTAAAAGGGATATAATCCATTTTTTGTTTGTGTGTGTGTGTAGAAGAAATTGACTATTATCTAGCCAACAAATACAAATTACAAGTCGATATGTGATTTTGACGTAAAGTTGAAAGAAGGAAGGAATTCTAATTTCACTTGTATAATAATACTGTTCTAAATCACTTTTATCCACTATTTGTTTTACTTTTTTTTTATATAAAATATATATATATATATATATATTGTCCACTATTGAGGTGAATTAAGAGTGTTGTGGCAGACAAAAAATGGTTAATGTCGATAGTTCCAAATTCTTTGGGGCATGGTGACAACTCTTTCATTACTGGAAATGTGGCATAAGATTTTCACAAGAAGTTTCTCGTTTACACTTTACATTTCTAACATTTCACCCATTTTCATTACAAAGTAATAGAAAGTATTGTGCATATTGCTCATTTACAAAAAAAAAAAAAGTATTGTACATATTGCATAATCACAATTTCTATTATAGAAATCATCAGTGTTTATGACATTTTCTTTTTCCCTAGAAAACACTTTTACACTGTTTATGACAGCATACAGTATTATCATTAAAAATATATGTAGACAACTAGACAATCATATTGTATGATTGTATTCACATATGCTATTCAAGCAAATAGATCTTATAACAAAGACCATTTTCCTAAATTTATCTAACATAAGTTATTTAATTTATCAAATATATATGAGCATCATTCATCAATAATTGAAAAGTAAAAAGATTATACATATAACAAATTTTCATGAAGTTCTTGCACAAGACCAACCAATCCAACGCTCCCATACTTTTCTTTTTTTGGATCGACAAAGACGGTTTGCATGTGGATCTCCAAGGCACCACCATAGACAAAATCTTTTTCTGTTTTCATTTATAAATTAATGATATTCAAACATGCATCGTCCATAAATAAATCATACAATTTGCACTAGAGGACATAAACAATACTTTGTTTTGGTTGCTTGTGTACACATGGTAGTTAACCCCAAAAAAAGAAAAAAAAAGAAAAGAAAAGAATTCGACAATCTTCTCCTAGTTTCCAATTCCTTTTTCATTTTAATTATGGTATTACACGTTACCCAAATAAGTAGCTTCTCTTAATGTGAAATAATAAAAGCAAATGACAAAAATAAGATTTCGTAATATCTTTTTTTCTATAAATTCGTAAACTATAAATATCCATAGAGGGATATATCAGGGATGAGCCAATTTGGTTGCGTACAGACCAAGTGACCAATATATGTTCTGTTAAACAGGACAACTCAGCCATTACATCTGACAGATCAGCAGAAACCTTTGTGACCAATAAGATCTAAACACGTATACTAAATCAACACTCGTTCGATCATGACAAGATCCAACGTTCAGAATAATTCCGACCTTTGAGATAATCTGAAAGCCACTTTTAAAATTAATTTCTCTCTTGTACGAATATTTTATATCTCTAATCATTTATTCTCCAAACACGTGATTTAAAATATTTTGCGGTCCCTTAACGTCCAATTGTAAATAAATTATTTGACCATGTCAAAAAGAAAATATAATATATTTTTCTTTTCGTAAACAAGTATCGACTAATCACTTTGATGGGTTTAATTCGTTTTAAGTCCGGATACATTATTAACCTTTTAATATTATTATATGATTCTTTGTTTTTTTTTTTGTTTTCGTAAAAATATGATTTTTTTTGTTTAATACATCGTTGTCAAATATTATTTGGTTCTTGTAGATATACGTATGTGAAACGGATAGAGATTGGAATATCTCATAACTAAAATATGAAAAATATACGAAACATATATCACATCTATATAAAAGTAGGAGTGGCAAAACACATAAATATTCGAATTATCAATTATGAGAAAGCCATTGTTTTTAGTTACATTTGTAGATTTTACCATTTTAAAATACTTTAGATTTCAAGATTTAAACACACGTTTTTAATTATGAAAAAAAACTTCTCAAAATGTGTAAATGGCAAAAGAATGACAAGTTTAAATTATTTGAAGCAAGATAAACAAATCCAAAAATATTGAGCCAAATATTGCATATTCTATAATAATCGCTAAATATACAATCCAACAAAAAAAGAACTGAAAACTATACTATACGAGAAAGGTATACTATGAGATCAACTATTAGGTTTTTTGGTAATTCAACTAGGATATATACATAATAAGACAATTCAAGATTACAAAAAGTATACAAATTCGAAAACTCTAGTTAACTGATATATAAAAAAGAAAAGTCTTGGTTAGAAAATAACTATGAAATTAATGAATAATCGAGCCAACCAAATAAATGTGTTGTACATAAGTTTTGGTGAGAGGAATGGGGACAATACAGAAAGAAGCTACACACACACACACACGTGGCGACTGTGAAAACCATGTGATCCATATGTGTAGAGTCCCTATTCGACGACGACCTTCTTGATCAGATCTAAATCCAACTGGCTGGTCTCTTGAATGGAACACGTATCTAGTCATATGCTTCATGTGAGTTTTGTTTTTCTTTTTTGCTTTTTTTATTTATTTAATTTTTGAGTTCTTTCCCCTCATGATTGAGCTGAGCAGAGATGATGAAAAGAAAAAAGATTACTGACCGTCACAACATAAATACACTTATAGTTACAAATATAAATTATATATTAGAAAACACAAGTTAAACAAAATGCTTTTGATCAATTTGTTCGGACCAAACAGTATTGAACTAAGATATGTATATACAAACCAAACAGAAACAATATTAGAACATTGTAAGAGCTCTCGCAACATGATAAATGTTGAACGAACCAGTCACAGAAGTAGTAAAAGATACATTGAAAACATATAATCAAAACATTAACATGTCATGTGCAATGATTTTTTTGTTGTGGAACAAATCCGCCGATCTTAATAAACCAACATGCATGTTTCTGTATATATTCCGGAAAAAAAAAATGCTAGGTTGGATTGTTAGTTAACGTGACAAATTTATTTTATAAGTTTAATCAATGCGAAATTAAAGCGTAACAACAACGTATGATCAAATTCATGAGTTTAATTACAAACACTTATTAATAGAGATTTTATATGAATGATGAATAAGAAGTCTTTTTCATGCAAAATGCGGTATTAAAATAATTAGATATCGAGATTTGCATATTTTTTTTTTTCTTTTGAGTATGAAGTTAGGCAAAGATATTGACGATTTTAATATTTGGGAAAAAAAAAAAAAAAAAGATATGGTAATATTGAACACGGTGTCGACTCACCGCACCGCCTATGGCCGACCAGATGCGTACACACACTCTTTTATATGTTTTGTTATGTAATTCCTCGACTTTGGGGTTGATACTTGATAGTGACCAAAATGATTTTAAAACACATGAATACTATTTGTTAAGAATTTGATGAATTAGAAAAACATTAGGCAATAAAGATTTTATTTAAGGATTAGGTAGTTTTGGTTTATCAGAATCTGCAAGAGAGTGGACCAGTTTTTTTGAGTCTTCGGATCATACTACCCAATTTCTTTTCCCCAATAATATGATTAATTAATTAATAATTCACGATAATAGTGTGTTGAGAAAACTTGATATATTGTCATGGCATTGACAATACTTGAGATGCATATGCACTCAATCAGAATGTATAAAATAATCAAATGGTTTGAGGTTTATTTGTAAAATTTATATATGGGTGACAAAAGTTTAAATAACTGAAAATGTGATTTTACGCATTGTTTATAATAATTGTTCATTTAAAATATACACAAATTTCACACTATTTTCTTAAAACATATGTGATCATATCATACACTATCCACTTATTCATGATTTTGCCATCTTTTCATGTTTTCAAATAATCATCCCACACATATGGTCAAATTTTAAAGAAAGTTGAAATATAAGAAATAATTTTCTAATATTCATCTGTTTTCTTCTTTTCTTTCTTTTACAAATGATATAATAAAATATACAATGTTACAAGAAAACGAACCTATATTTTTAGTATATATAGTTGGAGCACCAATTTTGATAGCTTACTTGTTTTTAATTTGTGTGTGCAAAAGCTTACTTGGTTTCAAGAACTCTTTTTGGGAGGGGATTTGAGTCTTTGTTAGTTCGTTTTTTTCTAAGGGATAATATATATGTTTTAATACTTTAGTCAACATTGTTATAGAAAGAAAAAAAGTGTATATTCGTAAGACTAAGATATCAAAAACTCAAAGTTGGATTAAAGAAACAAAAGGTCGAAGTCGAACATTTTAAAAGAAAACGAATACGTTCAACATTATATATATTGTTACATCGATATCCCATTTCTGATGTGTCAAATCTTATCAACATATTTTTCATTGCTTATTTGGTTTAGCAAACCAATTTTTAATAATCAAACCGGTTTCAATATTTCGGTTTCAATTACAAATGATTGGTTTTGCTTCCCCTATTGGATATTTGTGAAATGCCATATGTCACTTTCTCTATTATATATTGCAAGATGTAATTTATATAAACATAAGAAAGACATTCTGATGGGTGTTTGCAATCTTAATTAGGGTGAGAATAGTCAACCATCTTTAAAACTTTTGTAAGTAATTCAATATGTACTTGGAAAAAAATCTGAAAATCAGGAAACCAATAATAAAAAATGGAAGTAAAATTTAGATAAAAATATCTCTTGTAAAAATCTATAATTGAGTCAAAAACAAAAGTTATTTGGGTAATAAATTCTGAAAAGGTGCAAAATGCATTAATTTGACATAAAAGATAGTATCCCAAATTTCCAATAATGTAAAATCTAACCATTTATTTACTTTACAAATATGGATTTGGAAGCAAAAGGAAAATGCTTAATTATAATCAGATTCTGCTGCATGAACCCCTTCTTCTCTATTCAATCTATCCATCATAGTATAATCACCATGAATGCACAAATATAACAAAAGAACATATTCTAAGATTGTGCAGTCTAAACTCAGAAGAACAAAAATGCAGATTGTAAGGATAGTGAAGTTACCATACCTTCTCATATGTTTCCTTCTCTTCATCATCCTTTGGTTGTTGTCACATCCCTCTTGTGCTCCATACATGAATTCTATCAGAGGAACACAATTCTCGCATCTTCAACCTGTAAGATCAAAGATTACTATCCCATTAGGTATAATGCTAATTTAATTTTATTCAATAACATTATTGATAGATTTTGTATTTCCTCGTGGTCATAGGAATCTTCAAGCTTATCGAGACTAGTCAAAGAAATAGCTACAGAAGACAAGATGGTGATTATTACCATGGTGGATCGAGAATGGGCAAAACCTGACTCTATTCTTGATCTGTTCCTTGAGAGTATTCGGATTGGAGAAAGAACCAAATACTTGCTGAACCATTTGATCGTTGTTGCTTTAGATGATCAAGCTCTTCGATATTGTCTTCGTGCCCACCCTCATTGCTACCTTCATAGAGGTTATAGAAAAAACTCGGAATCTTTGAATCCGGATGGTCTTGTTACCGGTTGGAGCAAGAAGTATTTGGTTAAAGAGATTCTTGAACTCGGTTACAACATAATGTTCACAGTAAGTTAATTCTCTACAAGAAAACATCATGAATTACTACGAAAATTTTGGTAGGAAAATTACATAAAACACTGATTAATATAAGATTTGGTCTGAAAATATGGTTCTAGGAGGCAGATGTGATATGGCTAAGCAATCCAATATTGCATTGCAACCCACTAGATCCAATCCAAGTGGCTTGCGGGATCTCACCGAGTGATCATTTAACAGTGGAAAACACAGGAGGTTTCTTCTATGCCAAGTCTAATTACGTAACCATACACTTGTTCAAGACCTTGGACGTAGAGAGGGTTGTGTATCCCGCAACTGGAAACCAATCCTTGTGTGACATTGTCAAGCGCCAAGATGTAATCCAGAACCTTAGTATGAAAGTAACCTTCTTGGATGATGCTAACTTTGGCAGGTTTTGTCAACCAAATAATTCACAAGATCGAAGCAAGATAAGTACAGTCCATGCAAGTTGTTGTAATGATACAAAGAGTAAAGTGCATTACCTAAAGCTTATACTCCAAGACCGGAAAAAAATGAATCCGCAATGGATCATTCCAAGCCAATGCAGAGGATTTCATCCGCTATAAACATTTTTAACATATGTAACCAAAAAAAAAAACTATTTACCAAAAACACATTTCTGTCAATGCATGTGTTTGTGAAAATCATCTATACGACAACATGGGAGTAACTTACTTGGGCTGACTTTAGCGAAAGCCCACAAGGCCCACTAAAGCCCTTTTTAGCATTAATTAAAAAACATAAAATTAAAATTACAACCGTAACGTACGTGTGATTTCATTTCCATTTGGATCGTCCAACATCAGAGAATGAACAATGTCGGGACGCAAATCAAAAGAATGCAAACCTAACTCGCATAGTTCGATAATCCATCTGCTAGACAATTAGTTTCCCTATACACGTGAGAAATCCGGACCAACCAGTTCCTTGAAAAAAAGTCATGGCATAGCCGTACCAGGAACACTAGCGGATGGGCTGTATTAATCGAAGATTTTAAAAGCCCAACTACTAACTCAGAGTCCAACTCCAACTCCACCCGACAAAAACCTTGATCCCAGGCGAATAGCAGGCCATAATAAGCTCCCCAAAACTCCCCCATAGGAGCCGAACACTCCCCTATATTAAGTGCAAAGCCTCCAAGCCACACACTGTTCCCGTCTCGAATAACCCCTCGTGCGGTCGGCAACCCCGGATTTCCCCTTGACGCTCCATCTGTCGATATCTTTACCCATTCCACCAACGACTTCTCCCACTTAACCATTTGTACGGTCCAGTGTGCCGTTAACGGGCGACCATGAACCTGCTCATGTCCCCGTGTCACCTCCCCTGCCAAATCCTTCAAAAATTTGATCCGATCCCGACACGTCCTTCTCTCCCCAAAGACATCACTACATCTCCATTTCCACCTCCACCAAACAGCAACACTAAACAGTTTGCCCATCTCATCCTCATTATAACCTGAACCCAGATGTTCAAACATCCACTCAAGTAAAGATTGAGCAAAAAACACAGTCAGCCTCCGTCGGGGTACTAACCGCCGCCAAATCCCTGCCATGGCGGGGCAATCCCGCAGAATATGAATTATTACTTTTAGAGTGACACGACTTATGATTTTATTTGCCTTCCTTAAAATTTCGTTGTGACCGAAGAAGATTTTTGTTTTGTTTGTTTTTGCAGTTTTAGTAAGAATGCAAAGCTAATTGCCAATCAACAAAAGTCTATCTCCATTGTCCAATTAACTTAAACGCCACACCCCAGCCTAAAGGAACATTTGCAATCACAAGTGCAACACCAAGTTTCTTCCATATGTTTGTGTTTATAATTATATCGTAAACCCGAACCTCATTTGAAAATGCTTCAAGCAAGTAAAGGTTGTTGTTGGTCTCTGCAGTGAGGAGCGGTGACTGTGAAGGCATGAACGTCATGCTTTCAGGCATGCTTGGGATGAGTGTCCAAGAATTTGTCACCTCATCATAGCATTCTCCACAAGTAAGGTATTCATTATTCACATTTCTACTGCCAATCACGTGAACTTACCGCACAAGAAACAACCTGAGTCGAATTTGCGTTTATTATGCATTTCCGAATCGTAGACCAAATTTTGGTGTGAGCATTTTATATTTCTATACATTTCTTAAAACTTTGAGAATCAAATTCCCATTTACTTTTATACCGCTGACAAAATAAGTATTAAACTCATAGCTCGTGACAACGTACATGCAACATGGTGTGGTCTGTGGTCATTGCAGGACCTTTACCCAATGATGCATCTTTAGCTCGTAACGCCACATTATCATGTCTCTCAGCTCTTTTCCAGTGACGATCAAATGTGTACCCGCACAAATTGTTTCTTAATCACTAAGAGAGAAGAAAACGTTAGACGGAATTCTTGGAAGTTTCTCAAAATTCTCAAATTTTTAATGAAACATCATCCATCAAGTGTCACCACTAGTTAGCATAAACATGTGAGGTTCCACGATCCCGCATTCTCGCCATCTTAAACATATCATAGCTTTTTAGTAGTTGTAAAATTTAATTGATGAGACGTTTTTGTCATTATGTCGACCACTAAGTGGAAAGCACAACGTCTCAAGCATCAATATTTACAATTGCCAAAAAGGTATGATATGTTTAAGATGAGACGAGAATCCGGGAACGTGGAACCATACATGTTTATGTTGATGAGCGGTGACACTTGTTGGACAATGTTTGATAAAAATTGAGAATTATGAGAAACTTCCAAGAATTTCGTCCAAAGTTTGCTTCTCTCTTAGTAATAAATAAACAATTTGTGTGGGTACACATTTGATCGTCATTGGAAAAAGCTGAGAGGCATGGAAGTTTGGCGTTACAAGCTAGAGACGCATCATTGGGTAAAGGTCTACAATCACCACATCACGTTTCATGTACGCTTCCACTAGCTATGAGTTTGATGCTTATTTTTTCGGCAACATAAAATTTATTGGGAATTGGATTCCTGAAGTTTTAGGAAGTGTAGAGAAATACAATGCTCACACCAAAATATGGTCAACGATTCGGGAAATGCATAAGAGAAGAAAATCCATCTCAGGATATTTCTTGCGGGGCAAGTTTTACGTGATTAACGGTAGAAATGACCATGATGAATACCTTACTTATGGAGAATGCTACGATGAGGTAACAGATTCATGGACACTCATCCCAAAAATGCTTGAAAGCATGATGTTCATGCCTTCCCAGTCGCCACCCCTCATTGTAGTGGCCAACAAAAACCTTTAGTCGTTTGTAGCATTTTTAAACCAAGTGCTAATATCTCAATTGGTAAAGATCTCTAGAAAAAGCTTAGAGTTCGCCGGTTCGAGTACCGTTTGGGTCAATACCATATAACATGCTCTGGTCTCAGACCTGAGGGGGTGGGTTTTGACCCGGAACCTCTTTGATTATTCAAAAAAAAAAATGAGGTCCAAGTTTATGATATAAACACAAACTCTATTATAAAGTAACATTTGCTCTAAAGCTACTATATATCTTATCTTACTCTAAAATAGAGTAAATGATAAGATTACTCAATATTTAGAGTAACTCTACTCTATTTTCTTACACTAATTTTATTTTAGAGTAAGAAATAGAGTGATACATTAAAGAAAAATGATGCTCTAATTTAGAGGTACTCTATTTTCGAGTAAAAAATAAAGATTTACATTGGAGATGGTCTAAGAACCTATGGTGGGTTTTTAAGAAAAACCATCTCCAATGGTAGAACACATGAGGGGTTGTGATACCCCGGTTTCAGGAAACGCGGACAGGTTTACAAGAATTAATTTGGCTACATATGTCAAAGGTTTTAAGAGAACTCTATAATTAATAGTGCTTATGCCGGAGTAGTCTAAAGATAGGTGACATTCTAAAAAGTGGTTATCGGAACTGTACGCGTGAGAATTAAACATGGGGAAAGATCATGGGTGGACTCACATACTAGGATTGGACATGGAGCCAACTAAGAGAGATGGGCCCATGGAGTGGGAGTGGACATGGAGTGGGAGTGGACATGGAGCCCATTAAGAGAGATGATGGTCAGAGCGTTACAAGGGTTCTTAAGATTATTTTTTTTTCTTCAAAATAATTGATGTTTGGTGTAATTGGTGTTTGGACAGTTCATAAACACATCAAAAACTGTTAGATGCAAAATAGAGATTTATGATCTACTCGTGAATATATAAGTTTTGCACACTAAGCTAATAACAACCAAGATAATTATAAACTATAGATTTCCAAAGGCCTAGAAACGGGCAAGTTGTTCGATAGTACATTAACGGGTCATTCATGATCTCTATTAACTCAAAGCATAATTATTTCGAACCTGATTATGATCATCTCCACTGAAAGAAGCGCCATCGTAGTAGGGAAGCTTAACTATATTCCAGGTCTACATAAGAAAAGCACATGACGATGAAAATCAGTGAATTTCAAAACTTCTTGCATGTACAAAATTTAAACGAAGATTAAGATGAAACCATGATTTTCTTGAGCTTTATCACTAAGGATTCCTGTAAACTGATGCTGCTTCTCCATATAGTTAGAGAAACCATGTCGAGTCTTCTTTTGGTATACACATGTTATAATGTTGTTGCACCATCCTCCTTCATGTTTCAAAAACATTAAATATTCAAAGAAAAAATTTAAATTAATGCTTTCATCTAGAAAAAATCTTTCACTAAAACCTCCAATTGAATAAGCCAGATATTAGCTATTAGCTCCAGATCCATGTCCACGGTGCAAGTGGCATCCAAGTAATATTCCGTCCAAAAAAACTGTGAACAAACACACATAAATATGTAAAGGCTCAAACATAACTAGTTTCAAACATTCTTTACACAAATACACTGCTTCTACCAAATCATTTCTTTGTGATCATGTGATCAAAGTGAGAAACATAGGTTATGCAGGGACAAAAACTAAAAAATAGTGTAATCAAAAGTGTTTACATCAAAGCCCAATGGTTAGGTGCCTTTCAAAACTGATTGACACTAGAAAGAAATTTAAGAAATACAGAAGCCTTCAAACTAAGTGGAAAACCATGCTCTTTCACTCAGACAGTTCATTCTTAAGCTAAGCGATCAGGAAATTACGCATTTTCAGGATATGAATGAAGACCAGTAATGAGTAATTGAGAAACCATACCAAACTATCACTCATTACATATACATATAGATCTAAATCTCAGCTTCATTTCTCAAAACACATAAAAATCTATAAATCTGAAACATTCAATTCTTATCAAATGTTCAAAATTTCTTAGGATATTGGGTTTTCCAAAGGGATAGTATAAATCTCAATTAAAAAGGAAGGATCTTTAATAACCCAAATACCTCAACCCACAAATGATTGAATTAAGAGATGAAAAGGATTTTAATTACCGGAGACAACGAGTTGGTGTTTCAGCTTTAGATTGTGGAGACAATAAAAGAGAACCTTGAAGCATTTGAATCGGAAATCAAAGGTGAGAGAGAGAGAGAGATAGAGAGAGAGAGAGAGATATATATATATATATATATATAGAGAGAGAGAGAGAGAGAGGAGAGAGAGA
>NW_006238917.1:15705969-15758946 GCF_000375325.1 Capsella rubella | reverse complement strand
GAAGAGAGAGAGGAAGGTCACGCTCTCTCTCTCTCTCTCTCTCTCTCGCTCTCTCTCTCGCTATATATATATATATATATATATAGAGAGAGAGAGAGAGAGGGAGAGAGATAGAGAGAGAAAGTGAGAGAGAGAGAGAGAGAGAGAGAGAGAGAGATAGAAGGAGGAATGAGAAACACACAAAGACATTTTTCTTATCATATCAAAACTTTCATCCAAGCGGACACCAACACGTTTCTTATCATATCAAAACTTTCATCCAAGCGGACACCAACACGTTAGCATCTCTTAGACCACATCCATCTGACAGATAATAAGGTTGTTTTAAAATAAAATGTAAATAAAATAAAAAATGTATTGAAATTGGGAAGATGTATGTCTTCCCATAAACATCGAAAGCACTCTAAGACACTTATATGTTAGTAGGCTACTGGTCAACATTAATATTTATTCTTTATTTTATATTTCATTTATTCATTAGCCAAAAGCAAAACCAAACTTCTCTCTCTTCTTACGATCAAACCGATAGGAGGACAAAAATTAATAAGATTCTATAATATATTAATTTTATAATAATTTTTGTTGAGACACTCTTAATGAGAGTAACTAATAAGGATGTTCTTAGATATTCATAAACCTCCTTAATAAGAACTGGTTCTTCTAATTATTCCTATTTTTTATTTGATTTGAATCACATTTATGCTGAGAACTCTTAATAAAAGCTCCCTTTGGAAATGCTCTTAAAGCATCTCCAACACTAAATCCCTTGAGAGAGTTCATAACAATATTCAGGAGTAACAAATCCAACACCAATCAGGGAACAAAACCAATATATAATTAGTTCTGAGAATGTTGTCGTCTGCTTGTACTTGTCATCTCAACTTGCCATCCTCAAGTTGCCATCTTCTTGTACTTATTATCTCCTGCAAAATGACAGAAGAAAAACAATTACACAAACACAAAACTGATTCAAGACATGCACTAATACATGACACAAACTGATTCATGACCAAAACTGATTCAAGACATGCGTTCATTCATAACACAAACACAAAACTGATTAAACAAAGACACAAAAGTGATTTAGGTCACAAACTGATTCAAGACATGTATTGATTCATGACACAAAACTGAAACAAAACAAGATCAAGATCAAACAAAAGTTATACATAGTCAAATACTCCATTCAAGGCAGCCATGTGAAAAGCAGTGATTCCCCCATCAGCCACCATCCATACCGCAAATCAAAACTGTAAAATGAACAAAGGAGGAAGAGAAATGTGAAAAAGGTAATACCTTTCGCGGAAGTAAACCACAGATGATCCCGTATACATTGAAAAGATGACGGCACCGATGATCCTAACCGGAGCTGAATCGGCGGAGAGAGAGAATATCGGCTAGATTCTTACCTTCACGAAGAGATTGAAGATACCTTATCAAATTAGATACGTTACGTCATCCGAAAAACCGCACCTTAAGCTGCCTAGTTAACGATTGATCTTTAGCTTCTTAATTGTTTTTGATTTATATTAAATCAGATTAAACAGATGAACTCCACTAATATCTCTCTTTTGGAGATGCTCTTAGGGGCCTTAGTGTTGTTGTTACTGGGCTGACATTAGCAGCCATAAGGCCCATTAAGCCATATCTCTTGAAACTGGTTATGCTCAAAGACAATTGATCAAAGCTTTTCTGACTAATACTTGATAAAACTGAAACGATTACAACTTGCTTCTTTATATAAAGAAGACTTAACAACTATGGAAGCAAATAACAAGAAGCAACTAACTCCTACAAACTAGCGATGCCACTAGACTCGTTCACACGATTGGCAATTATCCAAAACAGAACAAAACCACTATCTCCGACAACTATGGGAACTTATTCTTCTAGCTTTGACCACTTCCCAACATACCTTCCCCCAAACTGAATACGGCTACGGTATTGCAGTTTGATCCTTGTTCTTCTGCAATTCCTGAACTCCAAGCATTCTCCTCAGCTTAACAAACGTCTCCAACTTCAATGGCTTTGTCATGATGTCTGCGACCTGTTCTTGAGTTCTGCAATGAACTAAGTTCACCTCTTCTTCTTTCACCAGCTCACGCAAGAAATGAAAACGCACCTTGATATGCTTAGTTCTCCCATGTAAAACTGGATTCTTTGACAACTTAATCGAAGAACTGTTATCACATAGAATGGTAACACATTCTTCTTCAGCTTGATTCAAATTGCTAAGAATCCTCTTCATCCAAAGACATTGGGTTGCACAGAAAGACGCAGCAACATATTCAGCTTCTGTTGTAGAGAGCGTCACAATCGGCTGTTTCTTTGAACTCCAAGCTACAGCTGCGTTGCTCATAAGAAATGCATATCCAGAAGTGCTTCTCCCACTGTCTATATCACCAGCAAAGTCACTGTCTGTATATGCTGTCAACGTCCCTTCCCCAGCGTTTGTGTAGAGTAACCCCATTTTCATAGTTCCTTTGATGTATCTCAACACTCTTTTGACAGCCACAAGATGAGCAGCTTTAGGTTGCATCATGAATCTGCTCAAAAAACAAACAACAAACATGATATCGGGCCTTGTAGCTGTTAGATACATCAAGCTACCGATCAGCTGCTTGTAAAGTGATGGATCTGCATCATCTACTTCCATGTCCTTTGACAATTTTGTACCTGGAACTATCGGATTGTTTACAGGATTACAATCCTCCATTCCATACCTTGACAATACTTCAGCTGCATATTTCTTTTGACATAGAAATATTCCTCTTTCACTTTGATCAACTTCCACACCCAGAAAATAGCACATCTTCCCCAAATCTGTCATTTCAAACTCTCTCATCATCGAAGCTTTAAATTCTTCACACATCTGCAGATCGTTTCCAGTAAAAATTAGGTCGTCCACATACAGGCTTATGATGAGAACTCTTCCTCCCGACTCATTCTTTATGAACAACGTGTGTTCAAGCTCACACTTGTTAAACCCCTCCTTTGTAAAATACTCTTCAATCATGCTGTACCAAGCCCTTGGAGCTTGTTTAAGGCCATAGAGTGCTTTGTGCAGCTTATACACCTTATCCTCTTCACCTATCTTCTCATATCCTTCTGCTTGCGCCACAAACACTGTTTCTTTTAACACTCCATGAAGAAAGGCGCTTTTGAAGTCGAGCTGATACACCGTCCACTTCTTCTTAGCAGCTTCTGTTAACAACATTCTGATGGTATCCCAACGTGCTACCGGTGCAAAAACTTCATCATAGTCTACTCCATGTTTTTGTGAGTATCCTTTTGCAACAAGTCTGGCTTTAAACTTATCAACCTCTTCTTTTTCATTCACCTTGGTCTTGTATACCCACTTAACCCCAATCTTCTTTGATCCTACCGGTAAGTCAACGAGCTCCCATGTATCGTTTTTCTTAATGGACTCAAGCTCAGCATCCATTGCTTCTTTCCATTTATTTTCTTCGGCGGCCTCCTCGTAGGTGTAAGGATCTTCATGAGAAACATACAAGGCTACATAATGCACTTCTTCTTCGTCGTCAGTTGACGTTTCATCTTGTACGTAGTCTTGTAGATACCTTGGTGGAGCTCTGCTTCGTTGTTGAGGCAGTGGATCAGTTGGGGCGTTTGCAGGTGGCTCAGCATTTGGATCTCCAATAGTTACCTCAGCATCAATATTATCTGTTACTGCTTGAGTAGTGACATTCTCAGGAATCTCCACATTTTTTTTTGCATCCTCAATCACCAACTCATCAATCTGTTCTTCATCTTCTTTCTTCTCCCAGCTCCATCTTTGTTTCTCATCAAAAATCACATCCCTGCTAACAATGACTTTATTTGTCACAGGATCAAACATTTTGTAAGCTTTGGAACCTTCACTTACACCAAGGAATATGCACTTTTGACTTTTATCATCCAGCTTCACTCGTTTCGGACTCGGAACATGAGCATACCCAACACAACCAAATACTTTAAAGTGATCAACGTTCGGTTTGATTCCGGTCCAGCACTCTTGTGGAGTCTTGTCTTTCACTGCTGAGGTAGGACACCTATTCAAGACGTGAATAGTCCTAACTGCAGCTTCTCCCCAAAAACTTTTTGGCATCTCCTTTTTGATCAACATACACCTCACCATCTCCATGATCGTTCTGTTCTTTCGTTCAGCTACTCCATTTTGTTGTGGCGTGAATGCAGCAGTGATTTGTCGCTTGATTCCATTAGCCGCACATAACTCATTAAATTCCTTTGAGGTGAATTCACCACCACGATCGCTTCTTAAACATCCTATTTTCATTCTCGCTTCATTCTCAACCATCACTTTGAAACTTTGGAAGAATGTGAAAGCTTCACTCTTCACAGACAAGAGATAAATCCACGTTTTTCTACTGAAGTCATCAATAAAGCTCAGAATGTACCCCTTTTCTCCAATAGTGTTGGGCTGGATAGGTCCGCATAGGTCTGTGTGTATGAGCTGGAGTTTTTCTGTTGCACGCCAGTTAGCTTGCTTTGGAAACGTGTCTCTGTGTTGTTTGCCTTTTACGCATACTCCACAAACAACATCAGATTTCTCAATTTGAGGAAGCCCTACCACCAACTGTTTCTTCCACAGGCTCTCAAGACTTTGCTGATTCAGATGGCCAAACATTTTGTGCCACAGAGCTGGTTCTTCTTGTGAAACTTGCAAACACGTCGTTTCTGATGCGTCGGCTAGCAAAACAAACATCCTATTTGCTGTCATAGATGTGTTTATGATTAGCCCTTGTGTTTCATGATACACCTTGCAGCTTCCTTCTTTAATGAGAATCGACAGCTTCCTTTCTTGTAGTTGACCAAGACTTAAAAGATTTGTTGTTAGCTCAGGAACATAGTAAACATCTGGAATGATGTGACTTCTTCCCTTTAGAATCACTTTTACGCTTCCATGACCTTGTACTCTCAACTTCGAGTCATCTCCCAATCTCACGGTATGCATCAGCTTCTCATCCAAATTTGTGAACCAACTTCGATCTCCAGTCATATGATTTGAACAACCAGAGTCCAAAAACCACACATGATCTCTCTTTGCTTTATTCTCCTCAACAAACGCCATAAGCAGTAGCTCCTCTTTCTCATTCAACTCAGCATAATGTGCATTACTGTCCCAAGTAGGGCATTCAGATTGATAATGCCCTAGATTGTGGCACTTAAAACACTCGACGGTGGCTCGGTTGCTGCTTCTACCACGCCCTCTTCCTCGGTAATAGCCTCTTCCTCGTCCTCTCCCCTCGGATGAAACTTTGAGCACTTGTTCCTCTTCTGCTGGTCCTCCTCTCATCCGCTGTTCATGGACCAAAAGGCTGCTTTGGAGCTCATCCAAGGTGAGTTTATCCAAGTTGTTGGATTCTTCAATTGAACACACCACATAATTGAATCGCATCGTCAGCGATCTTAAAATCTTCTCCGAGATGGTGTTCTCTTGAAGAACATCTCCACACGTTCTCATCTTTTTCGCAATTGCAAGTGTCCTTGCAAAAAAACTGTTCACAGTTTCTCCCTCCTTCATCTGAAGAGCCTCGTACTCCTTGCGTAGTGCTTGAAGTTGTGCTCTCTTCACCTTGGTAGATCCTTCAAACTTCTGCTTCATACTATCCCAAATTTGTTTGCTTGTATCAGTATTTAGAATCGTATCAAGAATATCTCTATCGATGGATTGATAGAGAAAATTCTTGAGTTTCAGATCCTTCAGCTTCTGTTCGTTAACCACCTTCTGTTGTTCTTCTGTAAGAACACCTCCTTCGATCGTACGTATCCCCTCCTCTATGAGATCCCAATACTCTTTAGAACGGATGAAATTCTCCATCAAACGTGCCCAATGATCGTAATGACCATCGAACCTTGGAATAGCTGGAACCACGAACCCTTTCGCACTGCTGCTATCTCCCATTGAATTTCTCGCTCTTCTCACTCAACTCTCAACTCTCTTTAGGCCTCTTTGTGATGAAGCTCTGATACCAATTCTTGAAACTGGTTATGCTCAAAGACAATTGATCAAAGCTTTTCTGATTAATACTTGATAAAACTGAAACGATTACAACTTGCTTCTTTATATAAAGAAGACTTAACAACTATGAAAGCAAATAACAAGAAGCAACTAACTCCTACAAACTAGCGATGCCACTAGACTCGTTCACACGATTGGCAATTATCCAAAACAGAACAAAACCACTATCTCCGACAACTATGGGAACTTATTCTTCTAGCTTTGACCACTTCCCAACAATATCTGGATTTTAACATGAGCTTTCGTGATTTGTTGCCGAAGAATCAAAAAGTTTCCTCGAGAAGCCGCCATGGAAATGCAGAGTGATGGAAAAAATTTGATGTTATTCGAACATGCTCTACAAGTAGCAGAAGTAAGGCCATTTAAAAGTTGGGAGATGCGCTTTGGAGGAGGAGATTTGTTGTCATGTCATGTCGCCTCGCCTGAGAAATTAGCAACTTAGAATAGGTAAAATATCGATTTCTTTGCAAAAAGAAATGTGTTATACATTTTACTCTTGAGTTGTATTGAGCGTTTTGATAGACAATGGTACACATGTCAATATGGAATTGTTTGTGATGATGTTTTTGAATTCTAGATGGAGATGAAGACAGTGATGAATCTAGGTTTTGATAAAGTTTTGAACTTGGTTTAGATGGACATGAAGACATTGATGAACTAGGTTTTAGATGGAGACAGTGATGAATTAGACTTTTGGAATGACAAAACGTTTATCCCTTGGACTAGAATAAAAGTTTATCCCTTGGGTTGAAAAAGATTAAACTTTAGAAAATTGTATTTTTTTTTTAATCTTAATCTCCTGATTCTAATAGGTTCGTAATCAGTGGAATTAACTCTTGTTAACACAAAGAAGCTGATGTTAATTAGGCAAGCAGAAAGCTTTATAAAATTGATTACAAAATCATGAAGTCAGTGGTCTTTGACGACTTTGTTGAATTGTTGGGGACACATGTTTGTTAACTTTGTTTTTCTCCTATGGAAACTTCTTTGTTGGTTCTCTTACACGTTCGACTATTATAGTGAAAGTGGGAAGCATTTATGTTTTTCCTCTGTAAAAAATTTATTGATAATTTTTTCTCTGTACAAAAATACAATTTTCCCTTAATATATAGGACCATTGTGATACCTTCTTTCTTCAAAACTCACTTTTACTTTATTTCTCATGGCTGCTTCTTCATCTTCTTCACAGTTTGACTTCAAGAGATACCATGTCTTTTCGAGTTTCCACGGCCCAGACGTCCGCAGTGGATTTCTCAGTCATTTACACAGTCACTTCGAAAGTAAAGGGATCACTACGTTCAAAGATCAAGAGATCGAGAGAGGCTATACGATTGAACCTGAGCTCGTGCAAGCGATTAGAGATTCTAGAGTCTCCATTGTGGTGCTCTCAGAGAAGTACGCTTCTTCTGGTTGGTGCTTAGATGAGTTGGTGGAAATCTTGAAGTGCAAAGAAGCTTCAGGGCAGGCTGTGATGACTGTTTTTTACAAAGTTGATCCGTCCGATGTACGGAAACAGTTGGGGAATTTTGGAAGTGCTTTCAAGAAAACATGTGAAGGGAAATCCGAGGAAGTGACGAAGAGATGGAGCAAAGCTTTGACCGATGTAGCAACCATAGCTGGAGAACACTCTTTAAACTGGTTGGTTGTTTCTTTTGGCTCAATGAGTTAGAATTTATTTTTCTTAAGAGATGCTTCTACAGTTGAGGTTCCATCATTTGATAAGACTGGTCTAACATGATTAAATTTGCTTTTGTTAGGGCTAATGAAGCAGAGATGATCCAAAAGATTGCTACAGATGTTTCAAACAAACTGAATCTTACTACACCTCTAAGGGATTTTGAGGGAATGGTGGGACTTGAAGCTCATCTGACAAAATTGGGCTCTCTGTTAAGCCTCGAGTGGGATGATGTGAAGATGATTGGCATTTGGGGTCCTTCCGGAATTGGTAAGACTACCATTGCTAGAGCTTTATTTAATCAACTCTCTACTAGTTTTCGGCGTACCTGTTTTATGGGGAACATTGATGTTAATGACTATGATTCGAAGTTGTGTTTGCAAAGCAAGCTTCTGTCAAAAATTTTGAACCAAAAGGATATGAAGATACATCATTTAGGCGCAATAAAAGAATGGCTACATAACCAGAGAGTGCTTATAGTTCTTGATGATGTGGATGATCTAGAGCAGCTAGAGGTATTAGCTAAAGAAAGTTCTTGGTTCGGTCCTGGAAGTCGAATTATTATTACCTTAAAGGATAAAAAGATTTTGAAGGCACATGGGATCAACGATATCTACCATGTGGATTTTCCATCCGAAAAAGAAGCTCTTGAGATCTTATGTCTATCTGCTTTCAAACAAAATTCTCCCCAAGATGGTTTTGAAAAGCTTGCAAAAAAAGCAGTAGAGCTTTGCGGTAATCTTCCATTGGGCCTTCGAGTTGTTGGTTCTTCTTTCTATGGGGAGAGTGAGGATGAGTGGAGGAGTCAATTATATGGGATTGAACCTAATTTTGATAGAAAAATTGAGAATGTCTTGAGAGTGGGATATGACAAATTGTCGGAGCGACATCAATCTTTGTTTCTTCATATTGCATGCTTTTTCAACCATAAAAGTGTTGATTATGTGACAACCATGCTAGCTGACAGTACTTTGGATGTCGAGAATGGGTTGAAGACCTTAGCTGCTAAATCTCTTGTGTCTACTAATGGTTGGATAACGATGCACTGTCTACTTCAACAATTGGGTAGACAAGTTGTTATTCAACAGGGCGAGCCGGGGAAACGTCAGTTTTTAGTAGAGGCCAAAGAGATTCGTGATGTGTTGGCAGATGAAACAGTAAGTTCTTACTAATATGTATATATTCCATAGATATTACCTAATTTTGTTTGTGATAACAGTTTCATCAGTCTTCTTTTGCAATATTTGGTAGGGTACTGAATCCATCATAGGTATATCATTTGATATTTCCAAGATCGAGGCGTTATCTATAAGCAAGCGAGCCTTCAATAGAATGCGTAACCTCAAATTCTTAAATTTCTATAATGGAAATGTTAGCTTGTTAGAGGACATGGAATATCTACCTCGTCTAAGGTTGCTTCATTGGGGTTCATACCCGAGGACAAGTCTTCCTTTGACATTTCAGCCAGAATGTCTCGTCGAAATCTATATGGGATCCAGCAAGTTGGAGAAGCTATGGGAAGGAATCCAGGTTGGTATTTGATACTTGTGCTTGTGAATACGTTTGCTTACTAATGATTTAACGCTAAAGTATAATATTCCTTATTTTGTGTGTGTTTGACATGCAGCCCCTTACAAATCTAAAGAAAATAAATTTGGGATATTCTTCCAATTTGAAAGAAATCCCAAATCTTTCGAAAGCCACTAACCTCAAGACGTTGACACTTACCAGTTGTGAGAGTTTGGTGGAGATTCCATCCTCTATTTCTTATCTACAGAAACTGGAATTGCTGGATGTGTCATGTTGCATTAAGCTACAAATTATTCCCACCAACATCAACTTAGCATCTCTTGAGGAGGTCAGAATGAATAAGTGCTCACGACTGAGAAGTTTTCCAGATATTTCGAGTAACATCAAGCGTCTCTATGTAGCAGGCACAATGATTAAAGATATTCCTGCGTCCATTTTTGGAAACTGGTCTCGTCTTGATTTGCTTCAGATAGGGAGCAGAAGCCTCGAGAGAATAATACATGTCCCAGAAAGTGTAACACAGTTAGACCTGCGCAACAGTGACATAAAGATGATTCCAGATTGCATCATAGGTCTCCCGCATCTAGTATCTCTTCTCGTTGAAAACTGCACAAAACTGGTGTCAATTCAGGGTCATTCCCCTTCCCTGGTGACCCTATTTGCAGACCACTGTACATCGCTCAAGAGCGTATGCTGCTCTTTCCACGGACCAATCTCGAAATTGATGTTCTACAACTGTCTGAAACTGGATAAAGAATCCAAAAGAGGAATCTTACAACAATGGGGTAACAAGTCTATATTCTTGCCAGGTAAAGAAATCCCTGCAGAGTTCACTCACCAAACTATAGGGCACTCGATAACCATCTCTCTGGCTCCAGTTTGTGAGGAAGTTTTTTCTGCGTTTGGAAGATTTAAGGCTTGCCTTCTGCTTTCGCCAGTCAAGAATTTTGCATTTAATAAGATACGTTGTTTTCTAAGAAGCAAAGGAGGTGTCATAATTAACTCTGCTACAGAGTCCATATATCCATTTGTGTCTGGTGGATCTCTATCAGAACATCTGTTTATGTTTTGTGGAGACATATTTCCGGATGAAGACAGTTGCCTTTTGGATGTGACTCCGAACGAGATTCTATTTGATTTCAGCTCCAGTGATGTCGAGGTTATGGAATGTGGTGTAAAGATCTTTTTGACTAGTGGCATCGAAGTGGGCTACTCTGAAACTGGAGGCAACAGAAACCACCACATAGATGGAGAAGCAGAAGCTTTAAAGGTCTCTCAAGTTGAATACATCAAAGACAGTGAACATACAGGTCGCTGGAGTTGGCTTAGGAAGCTTCCTCTGTGGAAGAAGAAGATGGAGAATAATATGGCAGAGCTTAGTTTGAGACCAGTCTCAGGATCCATTAAAAATGAAAACATCACAGATCTTTGGCGTTTGCTATGTATTGGTTCCCTTGTGGTCTCTGTTATTTTTCTCTTTTTTGGGAAACCCCTTGTGGTTTCTGTTTTGTTGCTTTTTTATTGCTTGTTTCTTCAAATGCAATGACCTGCATCAGCATCACACATCTTGTTGTGTTTTAATAAAAAGTTTGTGGTGTTTTTAATAAAAGTTTGGGTCAGTGTGTGAAAAAAAAAAAAAAGTGTGGTTTTCGTATATATTTTTGTGATATTAATTGGGCCGACTTAAGCAGGAAACCCATCAGGCCCATTAAGCTATCTCTACTCTCTAGCTTTCATTTCATCGGTCGATAACTCGATATGACTAAACCGCCTTATATTTTTTTGTTTTATTTTTTGCAGAAAATTTACTTTTGGTAATCGCCTTATGATTTTGCCCGTCTTCCTTAAAATTTCGTTGTGAGGGAAGAAGAATTAAAAAGTTTTCTCGCGAAGCTTGAGAAGCCATGGATATGCAGCGTGAACTCGAGAGATTGATGTTCTTTGAACATGCTCGCGTGAAAGCAGAAGCAACCTACGTCAAAAACCCTTTGGATACCGATGTTAGTCTTTTTTTTTTCTCTCTTTCTGGGTTCTTGCATGTGTTTTGGAGTATTTATGTGAAAATCGATGATGAATTTGTGATTTGATGGCGTAATTCGAATTGGGTTTCTTGGAATTTTTTTGTAGAATCTGACGAAATGGGGAGGAGCTTTACTGGAAATATCACAGTTCCAAAATATGCCAGAGTCAAAGCAGCTGATGCTAGGTGCCTTTTGTATTTCTTCTTTTCTTTGTAGTTTGCATTCAAATTCAGATTAGCTTTGATGATAGTCTGTTTGATTGAATCTGCCTGGAGATGTTCTTAAGGACTTTGAGTAGTCTTTATGTATGTTAAGATGTACATTTTGTTATTGGAATCCGTAATTAATATTTAGAAGATGAAATTTTTCGTAGAGGCCATTTCGAAGCTGGGAGAAGCGTTGGTAATTGATCCAAAGAAGCACGATACGCTTTGGTATATAGGTAATGCTCACACTTCATATGGGTTGTTGACTCCTGATCAAACCGAGGCTATACATCACTTTGAGAAAGCTACACACTTCTTTCAAAAAGCTCTGGAGGAGGTAATTAGTCTCTTTCTTTCCTGATCCCCACCTAATCAGTGTGATTGTTATATGTTTTTGTGTGTGGTGTTTTGTAATTTGAGATGTATATATGCAGCAACCAGAGAACGTAGCCTATCAGAGATCACTGGAATTGGCTTCCAAGGTACATCTTTATTGTTAAAGTCCTGTTTTATCTTTTGGTCCTGGTTCAAGGAATTGAGATATACATGCTGTTGAGGCTTCTCTAGTTGTCTTAGGAATAGGAACTGCAAGGTGCTTTGGATCAGTGGATACATAGTGACTCTTAGAAAGAGAATAATGTATTTGAATCATATCTTTATGCTAGAAATTAAGTTTTTTTTTAGTGTTGAAAAACACATTGTACGGTGAAGCAATGGTTATGAATCTTTGGTTTTTGTTCCTTAGACCAATTCACCTTGTCTCTTTGTGAAACTGCAGGCTCCAGAACTACATACAGAGGTTCACAAACATGGTTTAGGCCAACAACCATTAGGCGTTGTCGCTGGACCTTCATCTACCAGTGCAAAGGTTGTTTCTTTTATTCAAAACTACTGATTGGTTTGATGAAAATTTAACATGTTTGTTCTTTCTCACAGACGATGAAGCAAAAAAAGAACAATGATCTCACGTATGATGTGCTCGGATGGGTCATCTTAGCCGCTGGTGTTGTTGCGTGGATCAGTTTTGCCAAATCTTAGATGCCGGTGCCAAGGCAGTAACAGTCACCAAGAGCGTCTAAAGATCAAGACTTTTATTCATTTTCGAGCTAAAGAGTTTCTCATTATTACAACTCCTAGAACGGATTTGAAGTTATTAGATCAGAGACACAGGAAATGTATAAGAACCTCAAATTGTCCTTTGGAAATTAACATACAAATCAGTGAAACCATAGTCACCAAACTCAGATTAGTACTCTTCTTGAACTCATATTATCCTTTTTCAGTCACCATTTCCGTAAACTTTGTAATGGAAAAAGGTAAACCTGGTTTATCGTTTGGTCTTGATAAGAAATCGAGATCTACATTTCTACATGTTTACAGGGGCACCTCAAGTTGCCCTACCAGTAGTAGGAGAATGGTGCATCTGAATCAAGTTTCTTTTGCAATAAATGAGTTTTTAGTCTAGAAAAAAACACTTGATACAGTGAAGCAATGGTTATGAACTTTAGCTCTTGTTCTTTTTAGACTAATTCTTCTTTTTGTGCTAAAGTGCAGGCTCTAGTACTACATACAGATGTGCACAAACATGGTTTACGTCCAGAACTATCAACTACCTCAAAGACTATGAAGAAAAAGAAATCACTGATTCAAGTACTATTATCAACCTCCCAACAAATGAAACTGGTATAAGGCAGTAACACTCGCCAAAAGAGAGTCTAAAATCAGAACTTTATATTCATTTTCAAACTAAAAAGTTTCTCACTATGATGGCATAAGAGAATCAGAGAATGCCTATGAACTAATATGAGTATTTCTCTCGACATTACTGTTGAATCAAATTGTCTTTTAGAAAAATCAGTGAAGACCATAGTCACCTAACTCAGAAGAGTAGTCTCCATGAACACCTTCTACTACTTCTTCTCCATCGTTAGGCACTGAGATAGACTCTCCCAAACCAGCCTGTTTCTCTTTCGGTTCAATCATCTGATTAAAGCCATGAACAGCAATCCAATCGTTGATAAACATATCTGGATAGATGAGTGGGACTTCATTGAGAAGAAGTATATCACCAGACCAAGAAACCTCAATTTCGTACCCTTTGAGAACAGTTTGCAGAATCGATCCTTCCCAAGCCAGTTTCTGAAGATCTTTCCAAGAGACAAGTCTATTGATCACATGCCCTCTGAATATAGTAGCGTAATCGGAGAATTTGGTGGTTGGATTTGGAATCGCTTCGTCCATTGGAGCAAAGACTGTGATCTTCGTGTCGTTCCCTGAAGTTTCTAATTGCAGAGCGAGAAACGTGGCCATGATCACGAAGCCTCTCGACATTAACAATCTTGAAGCAGATTCAAAGATGTTGAAGCAATTCACCTCTGGTTTAGATCCATTTGGGAGATTTCGAGTGGAATCCGAAGCGAATTTAGGACTCGGAGCAGTACGAGTCGCTGAACTTGGGATTGGGATCGAACCAGTAGATGAAGTAGGGTTTGGGATTGAAGAAGACGATGATGAATCGTCGGAGATCTTCGTCGATGATGTGAAAAAATCGTCGGATCCGTAAATCACGATGTAGCCGTCGTCAAAAACAGGGGAATCTTGGACCACGACGTCGTTGATCGAAAATTTACCACCACCGAATCGTGAAGAATTGGTGACGAAGAGAGATGAATTGGATCCGAGAGTAGGGATTTTGGCGCCGTTCGGGAGGTTTCTTAGGGATTCACCGGGGAATCTCGTCGGAGAGAGCTGGAACTTGATATCCAAAAGCGAAGGTTGACCACCGAATCTGGAGCAAGCTTGATCAGAAGGTGCGAATATGGTGAGTTCTTGCCAATCTTCGAGGTTAAGATCTTGGTTCGCGAGCTTTAGAGTGAGTCCCATGGAGAAGTAGCCGGAATCGGAGAGGACTTCCACGGCGGATGAAAAAGATGCCACAGAAGGTGCGACGAGATCGAGAACGAAAAATAGGAGGAAGAAGGTAGTTAGAAGCTTCGACGCCATTGATGCGTTCTTCGAGCTCTTTCGTTGAAAGAAATGTTTTCTTTTGAGAAAAGCCGTTGCAGGGGAAGTTACCGCTTTATTATCTCCATCCTAATCAAAGAGCGGGAAAAGAGTTAGTGGGCTTTTATTCTTAGGCCCATTGAGCAAACAGGCCTATAATTCTGATTAAGAAATTATTTCGTAGATCAATGAACAACAAGTTGATATGGCCGAGTTGGTCTAAGGCGCCAGATTAAGGTTCTGGTCCGAAAGGGCGTGGGTTCAAATCCCACTGTCAACATTGTTTTTTTTTCTTTCTAATTTTGTTACGTTCACTTGCTGACGTGTCGTCGCCTTATCGTCTCGATGTAAACACACATGATTTGATGACGTGGAATTACTAATGGTCACTAATAGAGAGTGAGACGAAACGATAAGGTAAAGGGAAGAACTTCTTCACTCACTCTTCTTCTTCTTCTTCAACCTCTCACAAAAAACCCTAATTTCAGAAACCTCACAGAGTTCTCTGGTTTTGATTTTTAGCTAATTGTATTAGCAATGGCGATGGCAACATCGATGAGTTTGAATCTGATTGGTGCTTTTAAAGGCTTATCTCTCTCTTCAACCTCGACGTTTCTCAGAGGCGATTTGAATTTATGCCCTAAGACCACCTTCACTGTGACTCTCCCTATGCAAAACCTCCAAGCTCCGATTCCATTGACGATTGAGTCTGCGCATAAGAAAGGAGCTGGTAGTACTAAGAACGGTCGTGATTCTCCTGGTCAAAGACTTGGTGTCAAAATCTATGGTGACCAAGTCGCTAAACCTGGCGCCATCATTGTTCGTCAACGTGGCACCAAGGTAACACGAAATTGCTGAATGTTTAGAAGCATTTCTTTCATACACAGTTTCTGATTTTTATCTGTGTATGTAAAAGTTTTAAGCTCAGTTCTGGGAATTTGGTAAAGGTTTTGATGGGTTTGGCTTCTTGAGCTCTCGTTTAATTTTCAATTCTCAAAAGTTTCAGAATTGGGGATTGTGCTTGTGTTTTAGTATGAAACTGTTTTGTTTGAGAAGATTTTTTTGTGATTCATGAGAACACGAAAGTGGTGAATTTAGAACTCTCTGTATAGCTCTTATTTCAGATTTAGTTCTCTTACATTCCTAGGCTGTGCTTTTGTAAATGATGTTCTAAAATCACAAAAAAAAAAAGTTGAAATTAGAAATTAGAAGCTCTTGAGCTCTTATTTGAGATTCCATTCTTTGTTAGTTCTAGGTTATGTATGTGTCTAGGATGAAACTATTTTGTATGAGAAGATTGATTCATGAATGATGCTTTAAACACACAAAATTGTTAAATTTAGATGCTTTGGAGTTCTTGTTTCAGATTCTAATCTCTAGTATTCCTGTTTTTTTGCTTGTGTTTTGGATGAAACTATTTTGGCTCATTACAGATTCAGTTCTCTGATATTTCTAGGTTGTGCTATTGTTTACGATAATGCTTTTTTTGTTTGAGAAGAATGATTCATAGATGATGTCCTAAACTCACTAAATTGTCAAACTTAGAAGCTCTTGAGCTCTTGTTTCAGATTCCATTTTCTGTTAGTTCTAGGTTATGTTTGTGTCTATATTGGTTGAGAAGATTGATTCATGAATGATGGTTTATGCAGTTTCATGCTGGTAAAAACGTTGGGATTGGTAAAGATCATACCATCTTCTCTCTAATCGATGGCTTAGTGAAGTTCGAGAAGTTTGGTCCTGACAGGAAGAAGGTAAATCAGTAATGATCATACCGATTAAGCTTTATAAGCTATCTCAATTCTTCTTGGATTCTAAAGGAAATGAGACTTGGTTTTTCAGATAAGTGTGTACCCAAGAGAAATCGTGCCAGAGAATCCCAACAGCTACAGAGCAAGAAAGAGAGAGAATTTCAGATTGCAAAGGGAGAAGAAGAAGGCAAGACGCGAGAACTACACTTACACAATCCCTACACCTGAACTTGTTCTTGCATCTGCATCAATCGAGGATGCTGAAGCCAATCCGGAGTGTTAGAAAACGAATGTGAAGATTTCCTTTGTCTCTTTTTGTTTAGTTCATGAAAATATTCCTTTTGCTAACTCACAAGAAGCTTGGTTTCAGAGTTTAAAGAGTTGTTGTATGTGTCTAATCTAAAGCCTCTCTTTTGTCAAGTTGAGTCCAAGCCTGCGGATTTTACCCAACTGAATCACGAGTGGTATTCAAATGGGTTATTATTGTTTGTTAGCCAACCGAAAGAGGTGTTAAAAGTTTCAGGTTCTTTTTAGTAATGTCTTCCAAGTAACAATACTGAATCACTGATCAGCCACCAAAACCTTAAAAAAAAAAGAAGAAGAAGATAAGAGTAAGGTAGATAACATTTATTGTTGATTAATAATGATTCAAATAATGAAACCAAAATGACTCACTATCCTATCCTAATTCTAAATCAAAATAGTCACTATCCTAAGGTTTACAACTTACTCTGTAGAGTCTATACCACAGCATCACAACATTGTCTAAGAAGACAATAAATAATTGATGGGTCTTAGACCAAAACTAATGGGTTTTAGTCCAACTAAATAGGATTTTCTTTTCAGTTTTTTTTTTGTTCCTAATGTAATATAGTAGAAGTACATTTAAAAAAATTATGATTGCAAAGGAACTAGTGGAATGAAATTATTGTATTCTTTATTTCATTTTATCACTTTTATTCATCTTTATTCCATTAGATTTCTCTAAAGTTTACCATTAATCCTATGTGTTACCTTTAGCCCGTATCTCCCAGCTTGAAGTCAATTTCCTCAAGAGTTTTCTCACAAATATAGTTTTGATCTGTTTTCTTGCAGGTTCGTAAATTATAATGAAACCTATTTCGATGGTAAAGTTACATACACACACATGAAAGTAAGACGGCTATATATTGAAGGAATAACTCTAGAGAAAAAAGTGGGATATTAAAGAGAAATATTGATTTTATAGGAGTAACTAAGAAGAAGAACAAAGACAATTCCTAAAACAAAGCCTCACTACTAAACCCTCTGGCAAAAAACAGAGGCACATACATGAGTGTGATATAAATGAGCTATGCGTAGACATGGACGTTGAGAACGACGAGAAAGAGGATGAGGAAAAGACCGTAGAGAACAGTGTGCACGAAAATAGAAGCAATCGTGGTCTTCATGTTCATGAAACCCACCGGAGATTCTTTCCCCGGAAACTGTAGTATCAATCCTGGCTGCAGAAACGCAAACAGAGCCGAAGCTATCAACGGTGCTGCCCAATCATGCATATCTTCTTACACCGACAAGAACAAGAACCAGAACAAGAACAAGAACAAGAACACAAGAACAAGATTAAGAATAAGAACAAAAGAAAAGAAAGAGAAATGGAGAAGGAAAGGATGAAGAGAGTGGGAAATTAGGTTTGGATGGGGGGTATAGAAAGCAAAGAGATGGTATGGACAAAAGAGAATGAGAATATGATAAAGTCTACTTCTTTAGACTTAAAGGGGAAGAAAGAGAGATTGTGGAATTTGGCTTTAGCTGAGGTGTCTTAATTTACTCGTAATTGTCTATGTAAAGTGCGCAGTTCAAACGATTATAGCTTTAAGCAGATCAAAATGGTCAAAAAAAATATAGTATAATGGGCGTTTTGCGCGGTTGCAGCGGTTTGAGCGTTTGAAACCAATTCCTGTGGTAACGTTTTCACGGTTGAAGATACGATTCTTACTACATAATTTACATGGAGTACTATCTAAGCTGAAGATCTACATTTAGCAAAAGAAAGAAACAAAGTTGTGAACATTTAGAAAATGTATAAAGACAAGACAAAATCTTTAATAATGATGCAATAACGTCTTGGATGCAATAACGTCTTGCAAGTTAGGATAGAATAGTAGAGGAACTGTTCTAGGTCACATTCAAATCCGATATGATTCACATGAATATAGCGACATCTCACATGTCTTTCCGAACACATCAATAAATGAACACGCCAGTTTTCAAAATATGTTTGGATGAGTTATCAAATATGTTATTTTATGATTTTTGAATGTAATCTTGATTAGTGAAATATATTATTTGACTTGAGTTACAATTAAAGTGAAGACTAAATTGGATTAAAATGTAACGTGGTCCAAGCACTTGCTAAGCGATCAATATACATATTCCGTAAAAAAGAGAACAATATTTGTCTCCTTTTTCGATTTGACATAAATATTCTTTTTAATTTGGTAATTATCAAATATCTTTTTGGTGTATTTCAATTTACAATAATTCTTAGCCTACGAAGAAACATGTGAAATTATATACGGATATACCTAATCATCCTCTTGAACGTATATTTTAAACATTTTTAAAAATAAAAAGGTGATCTTATTATATGCAAAAGTAATTAATTAAAGAAACTTTTCAAAAAATTAGTAAGTGTTGTTGTTTAGTGCATGAGATTAGAGTACGCGTTTACACTGGCATATATGTTTCCCTAGTGGCAGTCTAATCTTTGATTAAATTTCTATAAAATTTTGCTGTCAAAATTATTTTAAATTGTTAATTTTTTTTAAAGCAATCTTTTTAATATTTGAAAATATTAAAAACCTTGCAAATCAATTTAGTGTTAAGAGTTTGTAATATTTTTGAAAAAAATGAATAAAAATTTTATCATATTTTTGGAAGAATAAAGTATTAGTGATATTTTTGAGAAAAAAAAAACATAAGAATGTGGTGTTGTGAAAAATATGAAATTTTATTCCTCAAGACGATATGATCTTTTTGTAAGTAATATTTTAAAATTTAAAATAAAAATAAAAGAATATACACGTCATCAGCTTGTCTTCGTCGTTTCAACTCTGTCTTTTTGACTCTGTTTCCGTTTTTTCTCTCTCTCTCTCACCACCGCTTTATCGAAAAGAAAGAAAAACAAAGGCATCTCTGCTTTTGCACGGCAATGGCGGATTGGGCTCCAGTTGTAGTCGGAGTAATACTATTCGTGCTCCTTTCTCCAGGTCTCGTCTTCTCGTTGCCCGGACATCACCATACCCTCCAATTCGGCGGCATGAAAACCAACGGTAAAGCCATCGCCGTTCACTCACTCATCTTCTTCGCTGCTTACACGATCTTGATCCTCGCTGTCAATCTCCACATCACTACCGGCTAAAATCTATGGGCTTTTTCTTTCTAATTGGGTATTTCCGGCAGACAATAAAGGTAAACCCTTTTTGCTGAATCTGGAGGAATCTTCTGAGATCTGGAACTCTGTTTTAAGGGGTTTTGTATACTTTATACTCTGTTCTGTAGAACTCAAATGTATTAATCCATTAAGCTTGTATTGCTGTTATTAACTTATTAAGGAAAAATTTGATCTTTGTTTCGATCTTTTCTTGAGCTATTCAGAGTTGATAAATTGAAATTGTGGAATACAAAATTGCAGATTTTTATTTGTCTATGCAATACTTACTTTTAAACCATATTAGCAAAGAATGAGAGATTAGCGAAATAAAGGAAATTTGTAGCAAAGTAAGATGCTTTATATTGCATTCTTACATTTTGAAGCCATGAGAGATCAGAGAGATATTGTTGTAGAGAGTTTTTAGAAATTGAATTGTGGAGAACAAAATCACGGATTACTTATTTGTATACAACCTTTTTTAACCACCCCTGTTTGAGACCCTATGAGCCAAGAATCAGAGATTAGCAACAAAAAGAAAAGGAAAAAAAAATGGATAAAGGCGAAGTTTTGAAACCAAAGAAGCTGCCTTTTGTTACACTATAAGATCAGAAATGGATGTGAATTTGTATGGCAATGACCAAGATAGTGAGTATACAGAAGTATATAATGGCGTGGACCAAAATCGAAATCCCGCTTGTGCTCATGTTCCCAAACTCCATCACTCTTGTCCTTGCCGGTAACTGAAAGAGCAATCCTGGTGAGAGTAGGATGAACAGAGCCACTGCTACAATCACAGGTCCCCAGTCTGCACTCATATCTCAAGAAAATCTGTGATCTGAAATGTGTTTTTGTGTATTTCAAGTTCTTGTTTTCTTTTTGGTGCAGGTGAAAATGGAAGATAAAACTGAGAATGGAGGAGCTTGTTAGTGTTTTATGTAGAGTTATGGGTTTCTTGGTGACTAAGGAGAGGGATTGGTTTAGATGCTAAGCTTTGTGAAGACTACAAAAGAAAGGTATTGTATTCTTGAAGTGGGATTTGCTTTTTTTGGTCTGTAAACTTTCTTTATTCTTAATTCTTCAATCAATTGCTTCTTTAAGTTTCTGTTTTCTATTTTCTACAACTGCTTTACAGATCGTTATTGGTATGTGTTTTTTTGCTTTTGGATTTTGCTTTTGTTAAAGAATTGCTTAAAAGTAGATGACTGTAAAGATGATATTACCAGTTGCTGTTTCTTTCTAAAGGTCTAGTTTGATAGTTTCCTTCATAGTATGGATTTAGCAATTTGGTCACTCTCGCAGAAACTGTTGGACCAGTGAACAGTTGGTATCCTATTTTCTACTGATATAAACCAAGTAACCAGGACTGACTTAGGTAGATTGGTAATAAAGATTGGTTGTTGGTGTTAATTTATATATTGACTCTGTAGTAGCTTTTTCCAAAGGTTAAATCTCTTTTCCGTGTTTCGGGCTTTGCACTTGTTTGTGGTGGAAATCAAGGACCAAAGGCCTGTATAGTTCATATGCGATGTGCTCATGTTAGGTAGTAGTAGTAGTAGTTTCATGACTTTGATGCGCTGCATCTGTGTTGATCTTGATCCACTTCTCTGTTTACTTGGTCTGCATGATTCAAGGTTACCGCAACTATATCGATCTAACTTATCTTCTTTTTCTTCAGCTATGGAAATGTTTGAAAGTTTCTGAAATCATTAGTCTTGGACATAGACTCAAGAGTACTTGTTCTCAACTGAAGACCCCACTGGACAGTTTGGTTTTAGAGGTTTGTTTCGATTCGGTTAATCTCACCGTCTTTGTCTCCTACCCCGCTTAATCTGTTCTCTGATTCTTCAACCCTAGAGCCTCTCTTCCACCACCACCACAATCGAAGCCATGGTTTTTTGATAGAAACTCGAATCATACTCACAGCTATCCACTTCACCGTTCCAAAAAGATTCCAGGGTGACATCATGAGTGGTAGTAAGAGAAGCTTTTGCCTTTCTCGTTGTGTATATCTCCTTAGGCGTGGTTATCTATTGGCCGAGTCGTGATCATTGAGGTTATGGATCAGGACCCTTTTGTAAGTGCTATGGCTACAAGTAGAAGAGTTGAAATACGTGAATAATTGTAGCAAATGCTATATCATTCATCAAACACAGCTCTAAGTTTTCAATCTCCTGAAAAATATTATCTCAAATATTAAATCACATCAGAATCCAAGAGACCTGAATCTGAAAATTCATTTTTAGAGTGTTTCAACTAAATACAAACCAATCTAGCTTATTTTAATTACAACCAAAACATAATTTAGTTGAAGTTACTCTATTTTTCAGACTTGTCGAGATATGATTTGTAATCAAACGAAGATATGCTTTTTTTTTTTTAATTTTTATTTTGTTAAAAGGCTTAACGAAGATAGCCTCATCATCTAACGTCTCTTGATGTCTCAAATACATGTTCCAACTCGGTAGCGAAGAAGATTCAATTACGGTGACCAAGATAATATTTTCCAGACCTAATAAATTAGTAAAGATTTAAGGACTTTTTACTTTTCAGCACACACTTATCTCAAGTGAAGTCTATATACTTGCTACATATTTATTTCGCTCTAAAGTGACTTAAGAAGATGCATTTCAAGTTCTATACGTTACTACGTATTTTATTGTTTCAGTCAAAAATGTGACACTTACACAAATCACTTGCCTACAAGTGGTTTTGTGCATATCATCAAATCCGCAACAATTTGGGATAACTTTTGTTTGGATTGTTTTCTTCTAGATCATCAGATGGAATATAAGATAACAAAAAAATATTAAAGCCGTCTTTGTCAAATTTCATACTTTTTAATTTTTATCAACAAGACGTCAAATCTAGATTTCGTTTCAAATTCGTGCATTGAAAATTATGCTTTAGAAAAATATAAAATAAAAACCTGACGGACAAGAATAGTACTACTTAACATCAATTTTAGTATAAGAAAAAACTGTTGAAACAAAAACGTTTCGGGAATTATATATAATTCAAAGCTACATTAGATTAGAGAACACAATCATTAAACAATAGAAATGGAAAGCTCTCAAATAGTTTCGAACATCTTCTTTGCTTACACTATAATCATATCAATCAGCTCCATCAACTGCATAGACAACAACAACAAGAAGTTGGTAACAAAGCAATCGGCTTTGTTCGTGTTTGGAGATTCGGTGTTCGATGCTGGAAACAACAACTACATCGATACTCGCTCTAGTGTCCGGTCAAATTACTGGCCCTATGGCCAAACAACTTTCAAATACCCTACTGGAAGAGTCTCCGATGGACGTTTGATTCCTGATTTCATCGGTACCAATACTACTTTTTATGCGTTACTTTATCTATCAGAACATTTTTCACTTATAGGTAACGTGGCAGCTGAATACGCATGGTTACCGTTGATCCCGCCAAATTTACAACCATACAACGGTAACAACCAATTTACCTATGGGGTAAATTTTGCTTCAGGTGGCGCCGGAGCGTTGGTCGAAACCTTTTCCGGATTGGTATATTCATTAGTTATTACCTTTACATTTGTTTTTCTTTCGTCGAATCGGTGGTAACTATTGTTTGTCTTGTCTTTTCAAAATATATTTTCTCCAACTCAAGGTGATAAGTTTGAGAACACAATTAAACAACTTCAAGAAGGTTGAAACAATGTTGAGGTCTAAGTTAGGAGATGCTGAGGGGAAGAGGGTTATCTCAAGAGCTGTCTACTTGTTTCATATTGGTCTCAACGATATTCAATATCCATTTAGTATAAACTCTTCCGTACTTCAATCCATTTCCGACGAGAAATACGTTGATTATGTTGTTGGTAACATGACAGACGTTTTCAAGGTAAATTTAAGAAAAACTGTTTTAATTTGTTAGGTTTCTATTTTGGACTGAAAAAAAATGAGAGATGGTGTTATGTTCTTAGGAAGTGTATAATCTTGGAGGAAGGAAGTTTGGAATCTTGAACACAGGACCATACGATTGTGCACCAGCCTCATTGATTTTAGACCAAACGAAGATAGGATCTTGTTTTCAGCCGGTTACTAAGCTGATCGATATGCACAACAAGAAGCTTCTGAATAGTTTGAGGTGGCTAAAGCATGAACTATCTGGATTCAAATACGCACTTCACGACTATCACACTTCCTTATCCGAAAGGATAAATAATCCTTCAAAATACGGTAACACAACTTGCTTAATGGTCGCGATATATATGTTATAGATTCTTTAGTATAAGCTTTTGGAGTGTTTTGAAGGGTTCAAGGAGGGGAAGAAGGCATGTTGCGGAAGCGGACCGTTCAGGGGAACCAGTACCTGTGGAGGCCGAGGGATACCGTCGCAAAGTTATGACTTATGTGAAAATGTTACAGAGTATTTGTTCTTTGATGCTTTTCATTTGACGGAAAAAGCTAATCAACAAATCGCAGAGCTGATTTGGAGTGGACCGATAAATATCACTGGACCTTATAATCTCAAAGCGCTGTTTGAACTTAACTAAAAAAAAACTCAATATGTTTCATCTTTCCTTGGTTTTCATTTTTTTTTTTTTTTTTGAGTCTGTCACAAGAATATTGCAGTTTTCTTGAATAATTTCCTTGTAAATTAAAGGAAGTTTCAATTTGTCAACTCAAATGAATGAGCTAGTAGGCTAGTAGCCCTAAAGTACCCTTAAAATGATGGCCTATATCTACCATTAGTGTTTTTTTAACTAAGTTATGTGACAGTAAAAACATTTAGACGATTCATATAAGGCATCTTTTTTGCCTATAATTTTTCGACTTTTTATGATTTTTTTTTTTTTTTTTTTTTTGTATTTTCAAAAGTAAATTGCAAAAATCGATATACTGGTGTGCTCTGTTGCACATGATTTATTCCATGTTCATATATATATAATATATTACATCGTTTTGTATGGGAGAAAAGCTCCTATTAATTTTTCTTTACCTTTGGAGACTTTATTAACTACAATCATTAGCGTTAGAGGCACATTTTCTCAAAATCAGTTTTCGAATTGAAGAGTGCAACTTTTATTTCGTAGACCATATTATAAAAGTGGAAGCAGAAAGGTCCGAAATTGTTATCGAAAACATAATCATAATAAATATATAATAAAATAACAACTGTTCGTCTATCTTTAAATGTGGGAATTAAGGAGTCGAAAGGTCCAAAAACCAACTTCATTAACGTATCCTTCTTTGAAGTTGAGATTCTCTCTATCTTTTCAGAAATGGCTTCTTCCTTCTTGAAGGTCAAAAAGAAAGACATAAACTGGGCAGAGCTTCCACCGGAGTTAATCTCTTCGATTCTGCTCAGGCTTGACGTGGTTGAGATACTTGAAAACGCTCAGATTGTTTGCAAACCGTGGAGAAGCGTCACTAAAGACCCTTATATGTGGCGCAAAGTCGACATGCAAAACGTTGGAAGTCTAGGATTCTGTGATCTCAAACTCGAGAAGATGTGTCGTAACGCCGTTGATCGCAGCAAAGGCGGTTTGGTCGAAATCAGGATTGGGAACTTTGGCAATGATGAACTCCTCAACTACATTGCCGACAGGTTCTCTTTTCTCTCTATCTTGTTTCTTTCCTTATATTAGATCTTCTATGCCTTTCACGTTAACATGCATACATGGGTTTTACAACTTACAAGTAACGGTAGGACTACTTCTTTGTTCTCACATTGTCGAGTAGTACTGTTTCGTTTCACACTCTCATAATTCTCGTAAAATATATGCATCCTTTGCAATGATTAATTAGGAGAACAAATAACCATCCTTGGAGGTAATATATTCTGTTTGGAGAAACATTGATCTCTATATTGATAAATCATAAATGTTAGAAATCGATTAAGTTATTTTTGTGAAGAGATGAATTGTAGGAGAATGTAGGGATTACTGTTCAAAATGCTATTTTTGGTTCATCAATTTCTAAATATGTCATTTCCCAAATATATTTTAAATTTTCCAATTTTTACCACTTAAAAAACTTAACATTGGATTTTTTTTTTTTAATCATAAACTACATACTACATAATAACAAATATTGTACCCTACAAAAATATAATATGTAAAGTTGTGTTTTAAGATATAAGAAAATAGCAAATTCATTATGAGAGATAGGATATATTTAATTTTCCTTCTTTTATATGATTCAAAAACAGTTTCAAAAATTATAACTACTAAAATATACAAACCATAATAAACTGTTCTAGGTTGTGCTGCTTTAGTTTATGATTAAACTTTAAAAGCAATATGTACTTGCAGATCAAGTAATCTGAGAAGCTTTGGACTTGCGATGTGCAATGGAATGTCGAACGAGGGACTTGTGAATGCAGTTGGAAAACTTCGACTGCTTGAAGAGCTCGAGGTCTCAAACATGTGGTCAGACCTGGATTTTAAAGCTATAGGCCATTCTTGCCCACGGCTAAAGTCACTGAAGCTGAACTGCTCGGGTTACTGGTGCCCTTACTACCGCTCCAAGAGTGATGACGACGATGCCCTAGCAATTTCCGAGAGCATGCCCGAACTAAGCCACCTCCAGCTTCTTGGGAACGGACTTTCAGACATCGGCTTATACGCCATTCTTGACAACTGTCCTCACTTGGAACACCTTGACATACGCCGGTGTTTCAATGTCCAGGATCTAAAAAACCGATGTTCGGAAATCAAAGTGTTGAGAGGCCCTAATGACTCAACTGCTGATTACCGATTTGTTATCGTTTATTACGATACTGATACTGATACTGATTCGGATGAAGATGATTACTTCGGCTACCCAGTTTACTGAACACTACCGGTCTTTTCAAGATCAGCGGCGAATGATTTGTATGAAGTATGAACTCGTTCATATACTTTTCTATCTTTATCAGTAGTTCCCAGTTGGTACGACTTTGCAACTTTTATTAATATTATTATTATTGCTTTCTTTTCTTGTTTTTTTTGATGGAAAATGCGAAAAAGGGTAGACAAATCCCCATAAAATATTATTAAGCGAGAAAAAATAAGTACAAACGAACATATCTACAATGTCTAGCAGTGAAACATATGGAACCCCAGACACGATGAACTCGCTAATCCATTTGCTTAACGATTAGCTTTTCCATACAATGCGAAATACGACTAACCAATTTTTTGATAAAAAATCATAGCATATTCGTACTATAAAGGACAGTGGATGAGATTCACTGATTCCTGTCATAAAAAACACAACCACCATTTACCTCCATTTCAACTGTGTAACTCGACGCTCCCAAACAATATATAAACCATAATAAATACCTCATAACTCCACACCAGTTCTTCATCTTGTAGTATGCCTCTAGCAGTAGCTAACCCGAGATTGCCTCGAGAAGCTCCATGTGTTTTCAATTTCACCCACCCTTAATTTGGAAAGAGCCACTTAATCAACCGCTCTTCCCTCGGAGTATTATTATGCCTTGTTCCCATAGTAGTGTGTGCCAAGTAAACTTTCCGCGTTAGGTTCTTTACCAAAGCCTCCTATCTTGACATTTACTAGTAGAACCAAAGACATTACCAAACCACCATTTCCATACTCACCAAACACAGATTGCAAACATCGTTGACTACCATTAATAAACTCTTAATTATTAATGGTAGTAAATTATGAGAACGGTTACAATGACGATTATACTATAGACAATTCTCTCCGACCCTATTAAATTCACTATAGATTACACTTTTTCCTCGGACGGACGACACTTCCTTCTCCATACATAGACTATTGTTATTGTTATTTTATAAGAACTTGTTACTAAAACCTCGATATTGCTAAACCTTTAAAAATTCTTACTGTAATATCTATTACCGGGTTCGATGATCTTGACGAATAAAAATAGAGTTTTATTAATAGTCAAGATAACATATATAATTAGTAGTACCAAAAAATATTACGATCATCGATCCGAAACCATATATAATATCTTGGGGTGTGCATTAAACTGCGTTAACGTTTTAACCTTTTTCCAGTATCAAATTTTGTAGGAAAAAGTATTTACGTACCTCCAGCCCCGGCTCAACATTATTCTGGTCCCCCGGCTCAACATTATTCTGGTTTTGAGATTTTTTTAAATTTGAAGTTAAATTTTAAGCCTTCTTAAGAAAAAATTATACTATGTTTTAAAACCTTTTAATATTATATGGGCCTTTTAAAATAAAATTAATAGTTTTAGAAAATTTTGGGCCCTTTTACTAAAACTTTTGGGCCCATTCCTTATGTAAATTTTTTTAAAAAGTCATAGTCCTCTGGGCCGTGGCCCCAGCCCCTTTGCCCACCCCATTTGGGCCGGACCCTGCGTACCTCACAGTAGCCCAGCTAACGAACCGAATATCCATTTTTTTTTGAAAATTCGTATCCGAAAATCCAAAAAAATAAATCAAAATACCATGTATCCGTATCTAAATACCGGATATTAGTTATCTAAATACCGAATATCCGTTATCCACTTTAAAAAACCGCATTATCCGTATCCGTATACAAAATATCCGGCATTTTACTATCCGTCTCTGTATACATTTTTCAGAGAAACTGATACGGATATGAATATGTGCGGATACGGTTTATTAATCTCAGGGCTACCTCACAGTGTACGATGATACCATATTTCAGATAAACGCCAGCTGAAAAACAGTTGATGTACCTATAACATTAACGACAAAGTAACAATTTTTAAAGGCTGTTTTTTGAGAGCTATTTATCAAATGAAGAATGACTTACTGCTCCAGTTCAGGCAATGCATCTATTATGAGAAATATCAGCAAAGTCTTGGCTAGATCTAGAGAGCAATTCTCTAAGTTCCTCTTCCGATGTCAAAACTAGAACAATATGTATTAATGGACTAAGAACATTATTTGTAAGCTCAGAGGTTAACAAATATTAATCTCTGGTGGCACAAAACCAAAAAACTTTATAAAAGCTAAGTGCTTCCAAGCTTACCTTAGCCTATGGATCACAGTTCCCAGCATTAACAATATTTAGTTATGAATCACTTATACTATAAGAAAACTTACTCAGTCTTAATTGTTGGTGAGAAACTTGGCATATTTGTGCTCCAGAAACTCCTGTAAAATAAAATAAAAGGGTTGAAGCTATGATTGCATGATTGAAACTTAATAATGTCTGATATTATTTCCAAGCTAAAATTAGTGCAATTTTTTTTTCCAGTAGTTTGAAAGCTTAGAAGTTGCAGCAGCAATGGCGAAATTAGGAGGATGCATGTTGTAGAAAAGCTTCTTCACATTCTCAAAATCCAAAACATATCTGAATCCAAGGAAATTATATTAGTAAGCTGGGGAAACTTAAATGATATGCACACTTGAAACCAAAATGAGGGCGGATGCACTCCCTTTATGTATCACCATAGTGTAAAGCCATGTCTGTGTTCTTGCAATAAGAGCAGTTCTTCATGTTTATGTTATAAAGCTTTTTAGGCTCTTCCACTCCTCTTGTATTGATAGAGAATTGGAGGATGCTCAGCTTCATATGTAAACATAAGCAGACATAGACAGTGTTGCTAATATCGTTCTTAGGCTTTGTCATCACTTTCTTCTTCTGAAGGAAACTGACTTGGCCCAACATATTTTATTACTCCCTGCTAAAGACATGTGAGGTGAGTTAGTAACCTTTACGATATTTTTGGTTTACTCCTTCTTGAGAATTTGGAGAGCTTCTCTTATTCTTTATATGGCTCATGGCTTCTTCTTCATTCGTCCTTTTTACAATCTTCTAGCAATATATCAACCCAACAACTGTTTGACATGGTACATGAGACTGACCAGCCACTAATATATATATATTTTTAACACTCTCGTATAAGTTACCATACCTTCATAGCTTGTCGTCTTGTTATATAACTACTTAATTCAAGAAGCTAGCTTTGAGTTGTAGTCCACGAAAAAACTACAAAACCAAATCTTCTGAAATCATAAGAGTCTAGCGCAAGATTTTAAGAGCATAAATAATACTGTTATAAAGCCAACAATGTGGATTTTACCTGGAGATTATCATCAGTGCAGTCCATCGTTACCAAAGATTCTCTTATATACTTGAGTCTTGGGAGATCTACCTCCAAATACAAACAATCTTTCTGATCTTCCCTAAATATAATCAAGGAGTAGAGATTCAGTGAGCCATAGAGATTACATATGCAATGGATCTATTATGATAGGAAAACGTTTCTCTTCATAATGTAAGTGATGCAGCATCTATCCTGAAATCTGAAAGCAGGTAGTATTAACAGTAACCACAGTCCCACGTCCAACTAGAATACACCCAAACCTTTGCACTCTTACTCCAATAGACTTGTGTCTCTCTCGTGTTTTTTCTTCTAAGATCATCTCAACTGTAGTTTCTTCATACTCCACATTCACATTAAGTATTATGTGACAAAAACATTGAATACTGTTATTAAAGGGTTCTGACATATTGCAAACGGTAACTTGTAAAAGAAAAAACCATCGTACATTGGGTAAGGCACAAGACTATATATCTGATGTTCACGTAGTATGCACCTGACAATATGTGATGTGGTCTGGTTTCATGGCATCATTATGCGGATTCAGTTTCAGTTCCTCTATGGTATTCATCAAAAACCTCAAAACACATTTCAACAAAAACACCATGTTGAAAAGTTTATGACTAAGTTGGTTGTCTAGCCTTTGATGCAACATAAACCCGTCATTATTTGTAGCCTGTTGAAAAAGAGATCTGACGGATTATCCTTATAAATGGTTTGACTGTAACACTCTACATATGTCATTGATGGTCTCGTGAAGGCGTAATACTGTATATTGAGTATTTTTTCATCTTATCCTGCATCATATAATTATTAGAGAAACATTGAAAAATATGAGACGCTTAAAACCAGAATATAATTTATGAACAATGGATGTTTAAGATTACGCAGCAACAGCTCTTCTCCACTACACTGTTTCTATGATCTCGCAGAATTTTACAACTGATCACACATATACCTGCAGGACAGAGGCTAGAACAGACATATTTGTCGTTAAGAATTTTGGCCAGCTTGTTTACTCTCTAATGAGGTTGGTCCCTCATCCCTACTGAGAAAATAAACCAGATTAGGTAGATATTACATCACCTAAGCTGTTTTAACAGGTCATGATGGGTCAGCTGAATAGTACCTGGCACCTATTATACTCTGCAGAGACTGCACTTGTTTGATAATAAATTCAAAACTGTAGAACAATTGATTCATGTCAGTTCAGAGCTTTTTAGTCATATCTAGTTTCCTTGGCAGCCTATGAGTAGTCTCACAAATATTATATTGCACACCATATAACACTAATTCACTAATTCAAGAGTCTCACCATTGCAGGGGAAGCAGACTATGCTTCTCAACACATCAATAAGATTAAACTGAAATAAATTTCATTTTACCAAAATTTCATCCATTTCTGTAAATTAGTTTTTGTTATTCTCTGGGAAAGATCATAACAAAGATAAAAGACTATTTAGTTCTCCTGCAAAATTAAACTTTTTCATCTGTAAGTGGTAACAAACAGAGACAGAGATGGAATTGAGAAGACACACCTGTAATTTGTGAATAGAACAGTGAGCGGCAATCTTTTGCATTTCTCATGACCTGATACATAATTAGTAAGTGGTTGCAACAAAGCCATTTGTAAACTTTATATATTACTTCTACAAATAAATATACTTCAAAGAGGGAATCCCTTTCTCTACCACATTCATAAATTCTCACAAGTTTCTCTTTTCCTCATCACAAGAAAATACATGAGCATGTCGCCAATAGATATCTCAAAGAGAAAAAACACATAATCGTAGGTCTTGAGATAGGTAATCGCCTCAAGAATTCTTTTATGAGTTTGCCAGGGAAATTAGCAGTTTGTGAGTTTCTGGAAATAATCTCAAACGCATGAATGGAAAAGGGATTATGAAAGCATACGAGTGTTTACCATGTTCTTGAAATATTTAGGTAGTCTTGTCACCAAAACTGCGAAGTACTCTTGGCATTGAGAAATGGGTGAGTAGGGCCATTGAGGCGATTAAGTAACTATTAAAGAACCAGGAAGATATGAGTCATCTCAAAGATTTCTAACAGAAAAGATTGATCAATTTAGAAAAATGCAATTAGCTCATCTGTGTTATGTTCATAGCTGGAAAGAATCATGCGAGCATCATTTCAAGTTACCACACATGATCAGCTTTACCATTTACTGACTTTGGCATCCCTTAACTTTTCTGATACGACTTCTGAACTTTTCATTCATAGTCAGTAGCTTCCTCATCCACCCAGAATTTTGGCCAGCTTGTTTACTCTTTTATGAGCTTGGTCCTCATCCCTACTGAGACAACATACAAAAAATGAAACTAGAATAGGTAGATACTACATCGTCCATTATACTCGGCAGAAACTTCATTTGTTTAATAATAAGATTATAACCGTAGAGCAATTGATATATGTGATTTCTGAGCTTTATTGTCACATCTAGTTTCCTTGGCAGCCTAAGCATAGTCTCACAAATATTCTATGATATAACGTATAACACTAATTCAAGAACTTGTAATGTATCCATGGTTACCACTATGAGACCACCATTGCAAGGGAAGCTCTCAGATAGAGGAAGTTCATCACTATGGATAATGACAATGGGGAAGCAGACCATCAACACGATTTCCTCTACTCCCACTTGTTCCTTCCTTCCTTCCCAGCAACAGCAGCTTTGTTTCCAATAACGATGTACAGGACGAGAAGACAACTAGAACCTCGAAACTTCAGCCACTCATTTCTGAAAATTAGTTTTTGTTCTTCCTGGGGAAGCTCATGAACAAAAATAACTCCTACAAAATTAAATAGTCTAATCAGTAAGTGGCAAAAAAGAAAGACAGAGATGACATTTTTGAGACAGAATTAAGAAGACACACCTCTTATTTGTGAATAGAACAATAATCGACAATCTTTGTATCTCTTATGACCTGAAACATAACTGGTTATAACAAATTCGTTTGTTCATCTTTTACCACCTTCATAAAATGTCACAAGTTCTCGTTTTCTCATCACAATATAAGAAATGAGCCTGTTACCAAATAGAAGGCAATTCAAAGAGAAAAACACATAATATAAGGCAAGTTCTCGGTGTAGATGATTAAGAAATTTATAAGATAAGGCTATAAAAAACTTAAAAATCGAAAGAAAGGAAAAGGGATTATGATTTATGAATACTATACGAGTGCCTACCGTGTTCCTGAGATATTTAGGTAGTCCTGTCTTCAGAACTGCAAAGAACTCTTGCCACTGAAAAATGGGAGTTTCGGGCTGTCAAGGCGATTAAGTAGTCTTAAACAACCTGGAAGTTAATGACCTGATCAAATTGGGGAAAAAAAAGAAGCAAATACGTTTCTCTCATATATGTAATGTTCATAGCCGGAAAGAATCATGTGAGTAGTATTACATATTGCCGCACATCTCTGATCAACTGTACCATATACTGCCGCTGGAATCACTAATCTAGGGAAAATTCTGCTGAAGGGTTCGACCTTTCTTACAGCAGAAGGATCATCAAGCTTGACTATAATTAGTTCACAAGCCTGTCAAGAAAACAATGGATGGATTAATAAATTTCCACAAAACTGTACCAAACCAATTTTTTTTTATTAACAACGGAGGAATACATCACCTTCATGGCTTGTCCATTAGAAGTTTGAAATGGATAACTCTTGACGCAGGTGAAAGAAGTGGCGGCATACACATCTTCATGGCCTAAAAGTTCCGCATAGGGCGTATCAGCATCAACATTGTTATTGTCTGTAGTAATTAGTAACAAATTTTTTTATCAAAGAGAAGACATGTTCCTGCCCCTTTTTCCTCCGCATATATGACATAACATTTACCATTTTACTGAAACAACAGAAACACCAACCAAGGAGGTGAGAGATTTTCAAACTTCAGTTACTATGCAGGTGATTTCCTAATACCACCTAACTGCGTGACACATGTATCTTTGTTTGGTAATATGGAATAAAAGTAGAAAGCTTTCATGTATCAACAAACCTTAACCCCCATCCCGTAGAGTGAGTATTTCTGATACAGCTTGTATATTGTTCATCCCTAGCCTGTAACTTCCTCATTCACCCCGGAAAACATCGATCTAGACACAGTTCTGTTCAAGGTAATGAGCCTTGGTAACTACACCTCTAGACTTTAGTGCATTAAAACGATAATCATACCGTATGTTTACTTCCTGCAATATTTAAAGACATTTGAGAATGGACAACAATTACATGCTGCAATTTAAGGAGACAAAAAGTAAACTACAAGATCAATATGAGAAATACAAAAGAGAGCCTGATATTAGAGTACCCTTGAAATAATTTCCCCTTCTCAATATACAACGTAAGCCAAAACCACAGAAGCACTGGCCGCGGATGCTTTATGAAAAAATAAAACATCTCGTCACAAGATAGCAAAATTTTAAAGAAAAATAGATACCTGAGAAAGAGGGAGAGCGGGATACCAGAAAGACCTCTCTGCCCTGCCCGCATAACATTCCACTTGATGCAAAAATCCATCCTGAAATCTGAAAGCAGGGAGGCATGTCTCTTTGTAACTGGATTCAGCTAGATATACTAGAGCAATGAGCTCATTTAGGGCTTAGTGATTTTGTGTTCGCTCATGTACTACAAACCTCAAGATTGGGGTATTGATGTTCTACCAAAACCTGGAAAAGGACAGAATTAATAAATGGTAGTGAAAGGATATCCAAGCGTTCTGTAAACTAACAATTGAATATAACAGACATTTAACTCTACTGGTTATGTTGATGGTGTCTCTTTTTCATGTTGTTTCTCTTCTCCAGTCGTTCGTCAAAGATTATCAATGTTGGTACAAGATCTACTTGTTGAACTACCTCTTTCTTTACTTGTAAGAAGTGGAGATCATAACTCAAACCTCCACAGTCCCTTCAATCAAGAATCACTATACTAAAGACCAGATAAACACCACTAGTAGGAAATCAACATCTCAGATATAGGAAGTAAATTACTACTATATGGTTTCAATCTATAGTCTCTTGTGTGACACGTTATGATCCATGCTTTCAATGTTTCAAGAGATAACACAGCAGATAATCTCACTCACGACCACATCAAAAACAAGTTATAGGGATTTGTATTTCTTTTACCTTATAGACATGCCACCAAATTTTCCCCAGTGTAATTAAGACGTGCAATGCTCCCATGGTTAGCTGGTATTCACGGCTGCATGATAAAAACATACAATTCACCCATAAGATAATAACTATACAAAAGGAACATGGTAAAGGTATTAAATTATTAATATCTGGAAACATGAGAAATGTCCACAAGAAGTGAATGTGATCCATGCGGACGCTATGAGTCATTGCTGGGGTAGAATCTAGAAGCTTACAAAAGGCTCAGAAGTACAGAAAAAGAGACAAAAAAAAAGAGTTAAAAACACATATGGAGAGCCTCCTTTAAAGTTTAAATTTCCAAACTGAAGGAGATTAGGAGTGTCAACCAAATATAAGGTTATCTACTGATAGAATTCCACAAAACTAATTAAAAAGATTGATTTACTCAATCATGATAGACTAAACCCTGCAACTTAATCCCTATTAATCCCGTGTCAGAAACAAGTAAAGAGCATGCGTTACCTTCTGTTCTGTTATATTCCAGTTTTTTGAGAACTTTCTTGTTGACCTCTCTCTTGCTACAAGCAATTGGATATAGATAACACATGTATCTTTGATGAAAAATAAATAATCCACACATGGATTGACAAGATAAAACATTTGATTCTATACACTCTATATCTTACATGTCTCTCTAATAGTATTATCAAATGCTTTCTGCATATATCCAAATCTGCAACACTTTTTACAGTGGATGAACTGACTACACTTTCTAGCATGTTCCAAATGTTAGAGAGCTTTCAGTGTAAAATATTCCAAAAAAACAAATCATCAATCACCTTAAAGGGTAAAGGAAAGAGGCATATTAAAACAAAATCATAGTAATTTCAAATTGGATAGGATAACAAAATGGAAAACAGGAACCCAGAATAAATCAGCATAATCTTACATTCTAATGTAGGAACTAGAGAAGATATACTACAGTGAGCTGATATAGTGCTTGGTGATGTTGTATTCTCAGAGTCCCCCTATACTGCGAACCATCAACTTGGGGTACTGATGTTCCATCAGAACCTGGACAAAGACGTATTAATAATTGGCAGTGAAAGGACAAATAAACAAAAGAAGATGGGTGACCCAAAAATAAGAACAAAAAGTTATACTAGTGAGTTCATGGCACAACCTATTTCCTAAGATCTTAACATGGTGATTGGATTGGATTGTATTGAGCTACCTTTCCGACTTCGAGGTCCTTCTCCGCCAGTAATGCCTAACCATGCTGCTCAACTCACTGTCTACTTGTCCAGTTTGGCCAACTTCCTCTGTAAGCACTTTACTAAATTATGATCAGTTTTGCCACCAAATTATCGATATACGTAGAGGAAATGAGGAATACTTCTTCCAAATCTAAGCTAAATCTTCCATCAAACAATTAGTTCAAACGATCCAACCATTAACAAGCTCCATAACACATATGATTAATAGGATTTTAAAAATAATCTCGAACCATTTTAACAGAACCTGAACTCCTAAAAGTGGAGAACAAAAGCTAGATTTAGAAATTGTACCATGTTAGATTGGAATCCATTTATCATTTTAAGACTGTTAAGCTCCACCTTACGCGTCTCTAGTCCCTTTAGCTAATCCTCGGTCTTTTCCTTTAAACAGAGAAAAACCAAAGGAAATGATTGCAAAGACACAGTAGAAGTTAGTACAAAACATCTTTTAACATTACATGCCGATTGGATACACTACTGTCGCTATTTTGATGAAAAGTACTCATATACCTTCACGTACTACTTGGCTTGAGGAAGCCCCCACTCCTCCTTCACATATATCAACCTGTAGAAATCAACGAACAAGTCTATAGAGAATATGTTTATTTTTAATTTGAATGCCCTGTAAAGAAGAAAATATGAGCATACCAGTCCAATGAAGACAATAGGAACCTGGTGACAAAAGTATAATCACAAACCTGGAGATTATGCATTATATCCACAATCTTTAACAGATCTTTCTTGTCTTCTCGATGCATGTGTTCTATAACATCAGCCTTTCAAAGAAAATTTAAGACTCCTCACACATAACTAGCAACAATAAAGATGGTCGTGAACTATTATACCATGTATGTACCAGCCTGTTATCATGAATAATTCTTCTATGGATAGATATTCTTCAAAGAGCGCATACCTTTTTTGACCACCTCCATAAGACTTCACAAAGCTAATTCTTTCTCATCACTTTGATGTTAAATGAGCCTGCCACAAAAAGTGGACAGATAAGTAGGCAAATCAAAGAGTACAACACAAAATCAAAGGTCTGAAAATGGAAGAAATAGTAAGTAATCACCTCAAGAATGCCTTTTAAGAGTTTGGTAGGGAAAACTACAGTCAGGGAATATTTGGAGAATCTCAACTAGTCATGTTATATGATAAAGGATTCTATAAGAAATTCTTCAGAAAACTTGTTAATAGTATACGAGAGTTTACTATGTTATCGACGTCATTAGATAATCTTGTATCCAGAACTGCAAAGTATTCTTGACACTGAAAAATGGGAGTTCAGGGGATCAGGGCCATCACGACATTCAAGTAAATGTTAAAATTTTTGGAAAATATGAGCTCAGCGTCAAGTATTCTATTATAAAATTTTGATAACACAAGAAAGGGAAATTATGTTTACCTCATTTACGTTATATTCATAGCCGACAAGAATCGTGTAAACAGCTTTTAATGTTGCAGCACCTGATAAGATTTATCAGAAATTTAAGTTGGAAGCCCTTATCTTGGGAAACTGCAAAATAAGTGGAGAACCAGAGCTAGAATTTGTACCATGTTAGGCTTGAATTCTTTAACTTTTTGCAGTTTTTAAGCTCCACCTAACCCCCTTCTTGTAAGGCAGCTCTCAACTCTGATCACATTAATAGGTAGGAAACTAGAGACATCAAATACATACCATAGCTCTTTATCTGCCTTTGTATCCTCTTGAACTCCACCAGCCAATTCAAGGGAAGGTCTAGGCAGTCTAGATTAAGGCCAATAAATTATGTTCCATTTCCTCTAGCTGCTCACATGACAGTTAAATGACACAGACTTCGGTGATTTACGAAACCATATTCTGGTTGAATCAGATAAATTAAAATAACCAAGCGATGTACGATTTTCTTATCTTTTTGAGCCAGCAGTGTTCTGTCCTGGTATATTGAAGCTCTACTACTTGTCTGGAGCAGAAACACAAAAAGCATCAAATGGCCACGGTGAGTCAATTGGCGATGAATCTCATTACTGGCACCAAACGAAGCTGAATTCGGATTTCAATGTCACTCAAGCTTCTCTCAAACCAAGTTGTTGGCATGCTTTTACCACTATACACATCCTACTACAACCTCTCATTCTTGATGTCGGACAGCACCAGGCTTCTGTTAGCGTTTTTGTGGTGCATCAGCATCTGATAAACAATAAAGAATCACTAAAAATACGAGATGCTATAAAACAAGTACGTGTTTCATCATCATAATCATACCATCATGGTTTATGGACAGAGGAGGTTCAAGATGTCGCAACAATGGCTCTCTTCTCCATTATTTATATCGTTTCTCCACAAAAATCTGAAGAGCAACATAAATGTTTCCAAATCAGTTACTAAATACAAACACAAATAGAACAACACAAGCAATACAGGATGCAGCGAGTAATACGCAGAGAAAGAGCGTACCTGAAACTAGGCATGGTTGATTGTTTCTTTGTGTTTGCGTTTACGGTCTTGTAACATGGAAACGCAAACACTTTGACCTTTGTCACGACTATGAATTAGGCTAATCAGTGGCAACGCCTCTGCTCATCCTCTGAAGATCATGAATCCTCGAATTTGAATGAATAGCATCTTCATTGATGTAATCCCCTTTGAAAATCAGACAATTTCAATCCCCGCGAATTGACCTAAAAACTCAAATTCTCAATAGTATACAAATTCCAGAAAAATTATCTTTAGAAAAAGAGAAATCAAATCTCAGTTACCGTAACGACGGAGACTTTTAGCCACCGATCCGAGAGAAGAATCCTCAAGGGGAAACGACTTTTGTTTCCGTTGGGTACTTTGGAATTCGGCTCCGTTACCACTCCGGCGAACACGATTGAGGCTTCCTCCTTCTCTCCCTCACGTTCTCTTCTCGTCCTTTCTCCGCGATAAATCCTCCGTCTTCTCCTTCTCCACTCTCTCCAGCACCGCCTCGGCGCCTCCTACTCCACTAGATATCTCTCTCCAACGGCGCTTCGTTTCATTCCCCTTCGATAAAATCATCGACAACGGTGGCTCACGATTTCAACGCTTCTCTCTACTGCTTCTTTGACGGAGATTGAGACGTTAGAAATTGGGAGAGCCTCTGAGACCCCAACGGTCGAAATTAGAATTTCGAAAGTGATCTCTTTGTGGGATTTTAATAGACTCTTGCCGACCACGCGATTGATATATCACTCGTTTCGATTTTCTGTTTTACTTTTGAATTATGACCGTTTTTGTTATTACTTACTCCTATTTTGTGTATTAAATAGCTTAAAATTTAAACTAATAACACAATTTAAATCATTAAATGAAAAGGAACAACTTGCAAAGAATAATTTAATCATCTAATAATAAGAACAAAATTATTTGATACAAATTGTGAAAGTTATTAAAGGATTTTCAGAAACAGATTACACTGACACATGTCATTTTCTTATTCGATAATTAAACCACTCATACGTCTTAATCGATCATAAAGTTCATAACCGCAATTCGTCAACTGCCACCATCTCCGAGTAATCACTGGTAAAATCAAACTGCCTATTTCCAAAACTTATGTAACTTTCCGGTGAAATCTGCTCGAATAAAAAAGTTTGATTTTTTATTTTTTGTAGTTATGGATACGGAGAATACAAGGTCAACGGAGATATCAGAGACATTGTTGTTACCAGCGACGAATCTGGATCACGATGACGAAGATGTACCCGAGTGGAAAGACCAGATCACGATCCGAGGCTTGGTCGCTAGTGCCTTGTTGGGGATACTGTTCTGTATCATTACCCATAAGCTTAATCTTACAATCGGAATCATTCCTTCTCTAAACGTAGCTGCTGGTCTTCTCGGATTCTTCTTCGTCAAGTCGTGGACTGGTTTCTTGTCTAAATTAGGGTTTTCACCTAAACCCTTTACTAAGCAAGAGAACACTGTTATTCAGACTTGCGTTGTCTCCTGCTACGGTCTTGCTTATAGCGGTAATTAAAAATCATTACTTTAGCTTGCAAAATGGGAAACGTTAGATTTGGTTCTATGATTATGGATGATAAGGATTGGTCTAGTCTTTTGATTGTGCCTAATCTTATAAATTTGATTGCTTTCTTGTTTTTTAAAGGAGGATTTGGTTCGTATTTGCTTGCTATGGATGACAGGACATATAAGCTCATTGGTGCTGATTATCCTGGAAACAATCCTGAAGATGTTATAAATCCTGGATTGTGGTGGATGACTGGGTTTCTATTTGTTGTTAGCTTCCTCGGTCTCTTCAGTCTCGTGCCACTTCGTAAGGTAGCGTCTCACTACTGTCTGAGAAACTTATATTACTGTATTGTTTGATGTCTTGATTCTTTATTCGATGGTGTATCTCAGGTGATGATTTTGGACTACAACCTTACTTATCCCAGTGGAACCGCTACAGCCATGTTGATTAACAGTTTCCACAACAACACTGGAGCTGAGCTTGCAGGGTAATTGTCAGAGGTTCATCTTTTCAAACTCACCTCTCTGCAAATGATAGCTTGTGTTTCATTTAATATTTATCTCCAATGTTCTTCACTTCAGAAACCAAGTTAAATGTCTTGGGAAATACCTGAGCATTAGCTTGGTTTGGAGTTGCTTCAAGTGGTTCTTCAGTGGTATTGGTGGTGCTTGTGGATTTGATCACTTTCCCACACTTGGTTTGGCACTGTTCAAGAACACGTAAGTTCATAGTTTCTCTGTTTAACCAGTATAGTACAGTAGTTTAACGATACTCTATTGCAAATGAGAATGTTTTAGCTTTTGGATCGATCTATGTAATCACTAGTCATGATTTTGTGCTGCGCAGGTTTTACTTTGATTTCAGTCCTACTTTTATCGGATGTGGTATGATATGTCCCCATTTGGTGAACTGTTCGGTTCTTCTCGGTGCCATCATTTCTTGGGGGTTTCTTTGGCCGTTCATATCACAACATGCTGGGGACTGGTATCCAGCTGACCTTGAGGCCAACGATTTCAAAGGTCTCTATGGCTATAAGGTATAATAAACAGATCAAGTATAAAGAGCTTGATCAAAGTTTTTATTTTCACACCAAAAGGGGAGAACAGAGTTGAGTTTCATTGGTACTCTCTCTGCAGTGGTTACTGATTCTTTTTTCATATCATTACCGAACTTATAGGTCTTTATCGCCACTGCTATCATCCTTGGTGACGGTCTATACAACCTCATTAAGATCATTGTTGTCTCTGTGAAGGAGTTCTGCAACCAAAATTCCCAACAACACCACCTACCTCTCTTTACTGACATTTTAGGTATGATTTTGATTCATCATCCATTGCCTTTTTAAGTTTTAAAGAATGTGTCTCTCATGACCATACTGAAAACGTCCGTCTCTCAAATGTATTCTTAAGAGTTTCTTTCTGCGTTTCTTAATTCAGATAAACATGAGACCTCGAAGTTACTTCTGGAGAAGAAGAAAAGAGATGATGTATTTCTCAAGGACCGTATACCCCTCGGGTTTGCGGTTTCTGGTTATGTGGGTCTTGCAGCCATTTCAACTGCTACAATTCCATTGATATTCCCACCATTGAAATGGTACTTAGTCCTCTGCTCATACTTGGTTGCCCCAGCTCTTGCTTTTTGCAATTCTTATGGAGCCGGGCTCACGGATATGAGCATGCCTTCAACCTATGGAAAGACTGGTCTTTTCATTATCGCTTCAATTGTAGGACATAAAGGTGGAGTCATTGCCGGTTTAGCAGCTTGTGGCCTTATGATGTCGATCGTCTCAACTGCAGCGGATCTCATGCAGGACTTTAAAACAGGTTACCTCACATTGTCATCTGCAAAATCCATGTTTGTAACTCAGCTTTTGGGTACAGCAATGGGTTGCATAATCACTCCTCTCACGTTCTGGCTGTTTTGGACTGCCTTTGATATTGGAGATCCTGATGGTGTGTACAAAGCACCTTACGCGATCATCTACCGCGAAATGGCTATTCTCGGGATAGAGGGCTTTGCGAAACTTCCCAAGCATTGTTTGGCTCTTTGTTGCGGATTCTTCATGGCTGCTCTGACTGTAAATCTTATAAGAGAAATTACACCGCCAAAGATCTCTAAGTTCATACCACTTCCAATGGCTATGGCTGGTCCATTCTACATAGGAGCGTACTTCACCATCGACATGTTCATAGGAACCGTGATTATGTTCGTATGGGAACGGATGAATAAGAAAGACGCAGATGATTACTCAGGTGCAGTAGCTTCAGGATTGATCTGTGGCGATGGAATCTGGACCATCCCATCAGCAATTCTTTCAATCTTAAGAATCAATCCACCCATCTGTATGTACTTTGGACCATCCTAGTCCTAGACATGGCTATCATGTTGAAATGTTTGTGCATTACATATGTTGCTACACATTTACAAACTGTAGAGTGTAGAGTAAGAAAACAAAGTCAACTTTGACCGGCGTTTTATGAGCCTGTTCTGCAGCCCAACTTTATATGGGCTTTTTGTGTCGAGAAGCCCATACAAATATAATAAATGTCCTTGCTCCTCGTCTCTTTTCTCAAAGTCATCATCGATTCATCATCATCAAAAACCCTAGGGTAAGTACGAAGTCAATCGTGAACTGAGAATCTTTGTCCGGTCGCTTAACTTGATTCTTATTTCTGGGTTCTGTTTCTTTGTTTGAATAGATTCAATTCAATACCATGGATCAACCACTGCCCGAACCCGTTACTTACGTCTGCGGAGGTAAACTCGACTAGAAAATGCAATCGAACATCTAATTTTTGCTTAGTCTCTGTAAAAGGTTGTAGCTTTGTGAATCTAAATGCTGAATTTGTTGTCTTATTATGAAAAGAAGAGAAAAAATAAAGAACCATAAAAGAGACCAGACACGGTTTCGCTTGGTTTGATATGCCTCTTTTGAGTAGCCTTATGAATCCTAATCTTTTAGGAGATTTCATAGTCTGGCTTAGTTAGGAGGCATAAATCAATCTGATCATCAATACTTTCCTGTATTGTTTTGATCTACGAGTTCTTTTTGAAGAGGAGCTTTGCTTTTGCTTAAAAATCAAGCTTCTCCCAAGCAGCCTCGGACATATACAATCAAACCCTAATTTCATAGGACAATTCCTTTTTTTTTTGTAAGTAAAAATGTTACCTTTGTTTTATTGTTTGCTTATCTTCTTTTTTCTGTGTCAGATTGTGGACAAGAGAACACTTTGAAGCCTGGGGATGTGATCCAATGCAGAGAGTGTGGGTACCGTATTCTCTACAAGAAACGTACCCGTAGAGGTAACTAATCCTTAATCCTCCTTTTGGTTTTGCAATGTTTTTAGCTTCTTTCGACCTTTCTTTTTTGGTCTTGATCTTAGTTTATGATACTGATGGAACGGTTTCAATTGTGTCTCGCAAAATACATAATATAGAGATCAGAGTTTTCGAATTTGTTTTGAGTTTGTACCTTTGTAATCACATTCCGGTCTACCACCCCGTTTTATATTTGGGTTGTTAATCTGTTGTTGTTCTTGTTCAAAATGTATATGTTGTGAACTTGTTTCCAGCTAATTTATCCGGTCATTTGTTCTCTTGCAGTTGTTCAATACGAAGCTCGCTGATATCCACTACTCCTGATGATGGTTCATAGCCAGTGAAGAAGGGTTGAGACGTTTTGCCACTGTTTGTAATATATACCGACATGGTTTTTGTTGAATTGCTTGTTCGGTTTGAATTGATCACAAGTGTGACTGTGTAACCTATTAACGATTTTGGATAGATGTAATCCTGGGAATAACTAAGTTCACTTGCTAGAATCCTTGATTGGCTATGATCTCCTCTCCTCCAAAATTACTCATCCTCTACCTCTGTTTTCTGGTGGTGGAAAAGGTGTGTGTGCCATATACCAATCTTGTTTACTATAGATTCTCGGGACCTGTTAGGAAGAGATCGAAGAGTGCATGAAGAGAAATCACCAGAATGCTACTTGCAAAATGCTTCATCAATAGCAAACAGAGGAATGAATTAGTGTGTTAATATCATATTAAACCTTTTGGTATACTAGTAAAAGGGTTGGAATAAGTGAATAATGCTTGGCTTAGTTTGGAGTTGCTTCAATTCATTCTTCAATGATAATGACTTAATCAACCAATTAGTATATAGGTTTAACAATTATCTGTGCGTATTCTCTTCTGATTTGCAAGTCTTTGGTGACGGTATCTGCAACCTCATTAAAAACATTGTTGCCACTGAGAAACTCTGCAACAAAAGATCCAAACGATTGACCTTGAGCATTTAAATAATAGTCTGATTACCATATACTAAAATCAATTACATTCTCAGAGTTTCTATCGGCGAACACAGAAAGTACCAAATCAATTTTATCAAAACCAAAAAAAACATCTAATGTATGGTTCCAAACTTAATCTTCAGGATCATAGGGTCTGTTGTCAAAATCATCTCTGTCCTGAGCTATGTCAGGGCGATACCTTTCAGACAAAATCTCAACTTGTTCTGCAAATGTTTTGGATTTCGGCATACCGATATGAAGGACCATCTGGTTCCACCGTTTTCTACAAGCTTCTCCATCTCGATTCTCCAAAAGAAAATCCCAATCCACATCGTCGATACAAGCAGCATCCAGTTTCAAAAGCTCTTCCAAGAGTCTATAGTCATCTACGTTAGCCCATGTTCCTTTTGCTACCATTGGTGATGTCAGCTGATCATACCATTTATTGCAGCAAGTCACATGGTCCCGTGTTCCAAGTACGTCGCTTATAGCCATCCAAGGGATGTTATCTTTGAGCATACCATGTTTTGCGTGCTTCTCTTGGAATGCTTTCATTCTAATGTCTTTGTTCACAAGATCAAAGAGATTTTGGTACTCCTGCCTCGTCCAATGACCTTTATTCTTTGATGCCAATCTTATTCTCCTCCAAGCGTCTTTCACATGCTTCCTGTGTTTACCTAACGCATCTGCAAGTGTTCTCCAATCATTCCCATGTTTCTTTTGAAACTCTATGACAAGTTCAAAATCCTCCTGCGTCCATACACCCCTGGATCCTTCTTCAAATATAGTATGTGCACGATTATAGACACTGTCATGTGTCCTCCAAGGTAAAGCAGATGCAATTTCTTTCCAACAGCCTTTAAGTTGTGGGTGTGCCTTGCATTCCATAACCATGTTTATCCCGTCATCTCCTAAAGCATGGTTATCAATGTATTCTAATACAGCCTTCTTTATTAACTCATCTTCTTCTTTTGTAAACCGCTTACCCCTTGTCAGCTTAACTTCTTCTTCCTCATCTCCCGTTTCTTCATCCTCCGCAGGAAAAAACTCCACTTGGTCAGAAAATGTCACCCTTTTTGTGCTTTTATTTGATGGGGTCGTCACTTCTTTATCACTCGGACAACACTCTTGCTTCTTCTTCCTTTTCTTCTTTGCATCTTTACTGTCATTGTTGTTTCTCTCAGCCTCTGAAACTTCACTTTGCTTGTTCTTCTTCTTTTTCTTCTTTGCATCTTTCGCCGAGTTCAAGTCGATTTCTTCGGCCTCTGAATCCACATTTTGTATCTTCTTTGCGCCTTTCTTAGAGTCCTTGTTGTCTTCCTCAAGCTCTGAATCCTCACTTGGTTTTTTCTCCTTACTTTTCTTTCTTGCATCCTTTGTAGAGCTCATCAAGTTGTTATCTTCAACTTCAGAATCCACAATTTCTTGCTTCTCCTTCTTTGCATGTTTCGTGGAGTCCTCGTTATCTTCTTCAACCTCTGGATCAACGCTTGTCTTTTTCTCCTTGATTTTTCTCTTGGCGCGATTAGTAGAGTTCAAGCTGGTTTTCTCAACCGCTGAATCAACACTTGGTTTCCTCTTCTTGCTCTTCCTCTTCATCTCCTTGTCTTTGTATTCTTCATCTCCCAAATCGCAGTCCTCCCGCTTTCTCTTATCACTTCGCACGAGTGGTTTCTCACAAACTTTGGGGCTTTCACTGTTTCCTACCACATTACTCCCAGATTCTCTCTTACCCTTCTTCTTCTTCTTCTTCTTCACACCATCCTCAGCTACAGAATCAATCAATTGCTTTTTCGATTTCTTCTTCCTAACAAGAGCTTCCTCACCCAATTCCTCACTATCACGCTCAGCAATCTCCCTCTCTCGGGTTTTTTTCTTCTTCCTTTTCTTCTCCTTCATCATAGAAACCTGCTCTGGAAATATTTCTTCAACGGTTCCTCCAGAATCAACCCTAATTTCACTCTTCTTCTTCTTTTCCTTCTCATCAGCCATCTCAGATTCCGGCGGACTCGGTAACGAAACCCTAATCAGCGGAAGAGTGGTTCAATTTAGGATTTTTTTTATTATTATTATTAGGGTTTTTAACTAATCTTGTTAACTTTTTACCTCTGAACTTGGGTCTTCGATGACACTCTCCATTTCAGAGGCCCAGGTCAACTATGTCCAGGTCAACTAGGCCCAGGTCAACTAGGTCCAGGTCAACTATGCCCAGATCAACTAGGCTCAGGTAAACTAGGCTCAGGTAAACTAGGTTCAGTTCAACTAGGCCCAGGTCAACTAGACTCTGGTAAACTAGGCCCAGGTCAACTAGGCTCAGGTAAACTAGGCTCAGGTAAACTAGGCTCAGTTCAACTAGGCCCAAGTCAACTAGGCTCTGGTAAACTAGGCCCAGGTCAACTAGGCTCAGGTAAACTAGGCCCAGTTTATACAAGTACAAATCCCCACCACCTAGATTCGCAGATAGATAATTTTTTTTTTTTTTTTTTTTTTTTTTTTTTTTTTTTTTTGTCATCAGATTCGCAGATAGATAAAAATAAAAAAAGTTTGGTAACTTTTACTCCCCGACCTTTGAAAACTGAAAAATCCCCACACCTTGAACTGGTCAAGTGGTCATGGATTCTAAGACGAACCCAAATTTACCAAGTTTCTTAAACCTGTCGCCACATAATCAGGACACTGACAAGAAGAGGAAACAAACCGAGGTTAAAGGTTTCGACTTTGTGGTCGGCGACAAAGAGCTCAAGAGGAAGAAGGAAGAAGAACAGATTCAGCTTCTTGGTGAGAAGAAGAAGAATAAGAAACCAAACAAAGATCGACACCGTAAGGTTGAAAGGAAGAATTCGAAGAGTTAGGTTGCCTGTACTCTGCGCTGCGAGGATTTATCAGTTGACTAAAGAGTTAGGTCACAAGACGGACGGAGAGACTCTTGAATGGTTGCTTCAACAAGCTGAGCCTTGGATAATCTCTGCTACTGGAAATGGAATCAGACCCGTTGGAGCCACCACCACCACTGAGTCTGTTGTTGTTTCTCGACCTCTTATCACGGCGGATTTGATGGGGTGTTATCATAACACAGAAGGAGAAGCTTCGAGGTCTCAAATGGCGGCAAATGGGTTGTGGAGAAATGAAACAGGGCAAAACACCACTGGAGGGTTTGATTTGAATTATGGATTTGGGTTTGATTTTAATGGTGTTTCAGAGATGGGGTTTGGAAACAATCAAATGCCTGAACTTGAATTAGGATTGTCTCAAGATGGGAATGTTGGGGTTTTGAATCCACAGGTTCATCAGCAAATGGGTCAAGGACAGTCTTAGGGTTTATCGTGAAGATGAGCAACAGAGTGGAGAGTAAAATGGTTCTTCAAGCTCAAACCTTTAATGCCTTTTTTACTTAGATTTGCATATATATATTTAGTGAGAATGTGATTTAATGCTTTTGCTGATATCTCATTTGCATATATAGTGAGAAGAATCAAATTATGCTTTTACTGAAATCTAAATGTGCTACTTCATTGTATCTTTTTGCTCAAACTCTCTATTCCAATCAACGGCTTTGATGGACTAATTAGGCTATAAAGTTACTATGTATGTTCTGCTCTTTAAAACTACACTGAATTAAGCACTCCGATGTAAAAAGGAAAGTGTTTTGTTTGGTTTAAGATTAATTTTGTTTCAAAGCTAAGTTGTTTCTTAGTCTCTTGCAAAGTTGATCTCTGATGATGGCTAATGACATCGTCTTGCTTATACCTGATAGAGTTTGGACTACAACACTACGTTTCTAGAAAAGTGCGTCCTTCCATGGGAACAGTGAAACAGTTTGATGTTCATTTTGTATTTTGTGCCAACAGCCCCATAAACAAGGAGATGGGCCTCAACGCAAGGAAAACCCAACTTATGCTAAAATATAATAGGTTGACTTCAAATTAATATGAACAAAGAAGAGAGAGAGAGATGCGTTTTTCAATTGGCGGTGGGAGATAAGTGTGATTCTTCTCTTTTGGTCCCTCCTTCTCGTTTTGATTCGGTAACCTAAACCTTCTCTTTGCCAAGAAGACACAAACAAGGAAGAAACCTACGTACATAACTTGAACTACTTATCTTTATATTAAAATGGAAAAATAAATCTATTTTATTCTTCTCTTTTTAACCGAAAAATCAAGAAAAGTCGTCAAAATAACTCTAAGATAATACATGTGGAAGAAACAAAACATGCTTGTTGTATTCTGTGACATTCTAGATGTAAACACAATGGGCAATGGCATACTACTTCAAAACCAAAAGAACATGTCTAATAGTAGCTCATGGCTTGGATATAGTTTGGTTCTATGATTCACCAATTTAGTTTTCATGGTCTTTAGGCAAATCCAGATTGCATTCCTCAAAGTGTACAACAAAGTATTATATACTTAGGAGCCGTTCCTTGGCATAAACTTGAAAAAATGAGTAATGTTTGTGTTGTGACTGAAGTTTTTGATATTTTACAATATACAGAAAAGGGAATATGCATGATATCATCTCTTTGAATTTGCGAAAACATCGTAAACGATCAGTAAAATAAAATGACAAAGAGAAAAAGAAGTTAAGAAGTCATCCAAAAATTGGGAGGCCTACTCTCAACTACCAAAAAAACACAAGTGTTTGTTGTGTTAGGTCATTTATTCAGTCACCTAACCTTAACTATATGAAAAATACGTTAAAATTCATATATTAGAAAATTAAAGAAAAAATACGATTAGTCAAATATAACTTCTTTTTTTTTTTTTGGATGAAATAAAAATATGGAAATATCTATCTTTCAATCAAGACCGTCCAAGTATTCTATTTCACATAGTTCTTACGTTTTACCCTAACAAGGACGAGAATTTTATGAGCTTGTAGGGTCACACTACAATGTCCATATATATCACATGAGAATCCAACTCCACTTCATAACATTTCAACACTTGTTTTACTCCCAAAAGTCCCATCTTCTCACAAACCCCATTGTCCTCTCTTCTCCATTTGGGATCAAAGATGGTTTGTGTTTTATTGGTTTTCATATATAACAATGCTCTCTTGTTTTGCTTCAAACGTGTCTGTTTGATAAAGCTCAAACTTCTTTGTTTTTCAGGTTGCCGAGAACAACAACAACAACAACAAAGAAGTAATACTCTCTTCTGCATCAATGGAAAACAACATGAAAGGAACTAAGGTTCATCTTGAGGTTCATCAAAAGGAACCAGCTTTGGTCAAACCCGAATCCGAGACACGAAAGGGTCTTTACTTCTTGTCGAATCTTGATCAGAACATCGCTGTGATTGTTCGTACAATCTACTGTTTCAAATCTGAGGAGAGAGGGAACGAGGAAGCATTCCAAGTAATTAAGAAAGCTCTTAGTCAAGTTCTTGTTCATTACTACCCTCTTGCTGGACGCCTCACCATTAGTCCTGAAGGTAATTGACTGAATACTATTTAATGATCACTTATGTTTCTGTTTCATTGTTGTTTTAAACGCACACAATAACATATTTTAATGTCCTTGATGGTTTTAATAATCAGGTAAACTCACAGTTGATTGTACTGAAGAAGGAGTTGTGTTTGTAGAAGCTGAAGCTAACTGTAAAATGGATGAGATTGGTGACATTACTAAACCAGATCCCGAAACGTTAGGGAAACTTGTTTACGATGTTGTAGACGCCAAGAACATTCTTGAGATCCCTCCTGTTACTGCTCAGGTTTACTTTTCTTCCTCCTCAAGCAATCTTGTCTTTCTTAGGGTTGTAAATTTTTTGAAGTTGAGATCTGATTTGGTAGGGTTTTGAACTAATTTGAGTTAACAGGTGACTAAATTCAAGTGCGGAGGATTTGTTCTCGGACTCTGTATGAATCACTGTATGTTCGATGGTATTGGAGCTATGGAGTTTGTCAACTCGTGGGGTCAAGTCGCTAGAGGCTTGCCATTAGCAACTCCTCCGTTCTCAGACCGAACCATTCTTAGTGCTCGAAACCCTCCAAAGATTGAGAATCTTCACCAAGAATTCGAAGAGATCGAAGATAAATCCAACATCAACTCTCTCTACACCAAAGAGCCAACTCTCTACAGATCCTTCTGCTTTGACCCTGAGAAAATCAAGAAACTTAAGCTCCAAGCAACAGAGAACAGTGAGTCCCTTCTTGGTAACTCCTGCACAAGTTTCGAGGCTTTATCTGCTTTTGTGTGGAGAGCAAGAACCAAGTCTTTGAAGATGTTGAGTGATCAGAAAACAAAGCTTCTCTTTGCCGTTGATGGCAGAGCCAAGTTTGAACCTCAATTGCCAAAAGGGTACTTCGGGAATGGTATTGTTCTTACGAACTCCATCTGTGAAGCTGGAGAGCTTATCGAGAAACCGTTGAGTTTCGCTGTGGGATTAGTCAGAGAAGCGATTAAGATGGTCACTGATGGATACATGAGATCTGCCATTGATTACTTCGAAGTCACGAGAGCAAGACCTTCTCTTTCCTCGACACTTCTGATCACTACATGGTCGAGATTGGGTTTCCACACCACAGATTTCGGTTGGGGAGAACCGGTTTTGTCCGGTCCAGTAGCTTTGCCTGAGAAAGAAGTGACTCTGTTTTTGTCTCATGGAGAACAGAGGAGAAGCATTAATGTGCTTCTTGGACTTCCTGCTTCAGCCATGGATGTGTTCCAAGAACAGTTTTTACAGATATAATATGAACAACGACAAAAAAACAAAAAAAAACAAATATCCAATTATTGTCAAAACCTATTCGTTTTACTCTGTATTTCTTGCTTCCTTATTTTCTTTTTGATTTCTGCTGAATTATTATTATTATTATCTTCATCTTAAACTTGTCTGTATCTTGCATCAAGTTTCAACCATAAATTTATATTATTTCAACAATATTGTACTAGTATTTTGTTTATATTACTAGGTTTGGACCCGCGCTACAGCGCGGGGGAATGTTTTCGGATTCATTTTATTTTTAACGTATTTTATCGTATGTGATATTATTTTTTTTATTTTTGTATTAGTAATTATTATTTCGAAATCTATATTTGGTTTCAGTTCTTTGGGAAAAGTGTGTATTAAGATACAACAATTATATAAAATAAATAAAAGAACCAACCCGTAAAAACCCGTGTATTTTAAAAATAATTAAGAGAAATGAGTAATAAACAAATAAAAGTGTATTTAAATAAATATAATTGAATCATGACATAAAAATGAATATATTTGAAAAATGAGAAAAGTTAAATCCTTATAATATAGGAGTATAACATAGCTTTTGAATTTGAAATAGATGTGACAACATAAATTCAAAATTTACTATGATAACAATTGTAATATTGATTTACATAACTAAACTTTTAATTAAAAAAACTAATAAAGTATACTCTTAGTGATTTAGTAAATATAATATAAGAAATATTTTACGCTGAATATTCAGTTTGAAAACAAAAAAAAACATCAAAATTAATAATTAAAATTATAAATTCGAAAAATAAAATTTGATATTAAAAATAGGTTTGGAAAAAAAATTTTAACCGCGTTGTGCATACATTTTTGAGAATTTTTGAGAAATACCCCTTTTGCTGTACCCCTTTTTAAAAATATCTCCTTTATCTATCAATTTTCAAAAATACCCCTTTTTAAATATAAAAAATTATAAAGTTTAATATAGTTTATAAGGTACTTCTATATAATAATTACTACTGGGAGATTCGATACAAATAATTTAAAATATTTTAAATAGTTTTAAATCGTTTTTATAAGTTTTATAAGGTTTTTAAAAAGATTTATACGGTTTTTATAAGGCTTTTATAAGCTTTTTATAATTTATTTTTACGCTATTTATGAAAGGTATATAAAGTTTTGTACACATATAAAGGTAATTTGTGTATATATTTATAAGCTTATACACATATTTGGATAAATTTTAACATTTTTAGTGGGTTATTTGATAAAGTTTGAAAAAGGGTATTTTTAAAAAGAGGTATATGAAAAGGGGTATTTTTGAAATTCCCCCTACATTTTTTGTCAATCGAGTAATATATGTATGTTTTGGAAAATTAAAATTGCAACATATGTAAAAAAAATGTTGAATTTTTATTATACATTTATATTATATATTGTAATATAAGAAATTAAAAATAATATCACATAAATATAAAAGGAGTATTATTTTTAGTTAGTTAGAGAAATATTAGGAAATCCAAAATTAGATATTAGAATAATATAATTGTAGTTACCAAAATATATGTAATAATATTTAATATGAAAATAAACATTTATTTCAAAGATCCAATTTAAAAATCTGGATTAAAAATTATACATTGATCCGATCCGAGTACTTTTTGTATTTCTCTTTTAATATATAGGAGATGAATTTTTTAAAAATATGTTAGGATTTTTAACTGAAGTTTTATTATTATTGCTTCCAAAATAATAGTAATGATAAATTATGTATTAGTTTTGTTTCTTATAAATTTGAAAACAATATTTGATATTAAAAAAATATATGATTTCATTATTGTTGCATTGTAATTAGCGTAACCAAAAAAAAATAGATTTTTATATTCACATATAATATATATATATATATATATATATATATATATATATATATATATATATGTGT
>NW_006238917.1:15705305-15705869 GCF_000375325.1 Capsella rubella | reverse complement strand
TACACTATATATATATATATATATATATATATATATATATATATATATATATATATGTGTGGAGTTCTATAATTTTGCATTAATGTTTTGGTAGGATATAATTTTGCATTAATTATGCTAATGTTAGAGGATTTTTCGATTTTTAGGTAACTGAAATTGTTAAAATATGAGAAAATCTTGGAACATCTTTCCATATTTTGTTTTTCTTATTAATATTTTTCATTTTACATATTAGGAAAGATTAAAAATCTGACAATAAAGATTTTAATATAATTATAAACATCACATTAATTCTTATAACTATTTTCGTTTTTATTAAATTTATGTTCAGATTTTAAACATATTTAATTAATTCAAAGTAATTAGCATTCTTATTAAATTTGTTTATTTTTTAATTAAATTTCGTATGTGATTCTCTTATATTTTTGTTTTATATTAATTTTATAGTTTTAAAAAATGCATATGAAATACTACCATAAAATTCGTAGATTGGTTATAACAGTTAATATATTTATTACATATCATTTTATTGGAATATTTTGAATATACAGTAAAACCTCTATA
>NW_006238917.1:15582286-15705205 GCF_000375325.1 Capsella rubella | reverse complement strand
AAAATCTATTAATTTATAGAGGTATTAATTTATCGATAAATTAATAATTATTAATTTATAGAGAGATATTCCTAATTTGGAAAATATTTTTTAAAAATATTTAAAAATAAGATTTAATCATGATAATTAGTATTTTATATATTCAATTACAAATAAAATAATAATAATTATGTATTAAAATAGAATGCTAACTATTTTTCATATAGTAAAATATTAGAAATAAAATCTAACAAAAACTAATGTATCTATATATGCATATATTTTGAAAATTTTACTTAATTATTAATTTATAATATTGATGGGACCATATATTTACAAAGGATTTTCAAAAAAATTATTATCTTATTATTTTATCGAAATATGTCTAAAATTACACTGGTCCCAACTTGGGACCGGATAAATTTATTAATTTATAGAGATTATTAATTTATCGAGTATTAATTTATAGAGGTTTTACTGTATTGTGAAGATTGATATCTTGGCAGTTTAGTGTTATTTCTATAATAATCAAGTAACATTAATGATCGTAATTGAACCATATTTATGACCGTAATTTTATAAACAATTAATGAAAATTTTTGGCTATGGATCTAACCCGAATCCATTTACATATCCGTTTATCTAAGATCCAATTTAAAATTTCGGGTCATTTTCTTAATTTAACCCGACCCGGAAAATAATTTTGTACTTCTCTTTTACTAATATAGGGATTACTTGATTCATTTCAGAAATATTAAGATTTTTAAAAAAAAATATATACAAAGTCTTAATAAAAGATAAAGATACAGAGGAGAAGAAGACAGAACAGAGTGATCCTGTTCCTAGTTAGAGTAGAAACAAACAAATACTGAAATTATTACCAGTTTGTTCTTTATTACTTGCCACACAAGTGAAGATTCTTTTGTAAGGGTCTGAAATTTAAAGCCGTAAACCCAAAAACACAGAGATTCGACCTCTTGGACTTAAACACGACCTGATTCGTTGTAGTTCTAAAGCCTGGAACGCTGCAAGAATCTGAGGAGCTACCGATCAAGCTTGCCTGACAAGAAGCCATTAGAGAATCTTCTGCGCAAGCAACGCCTTCTAAAGATGTTATGTCTAGCTTGTAGAGTCCAAGCTCGTTTGTGGTTCGATTTGCAGAGAACGTTATCATCTCTCTAGTTCTCGATGAAGCTGAATTGAATTTGCAGGCTATTCTCACTTCCACACCTGTTGGTTCAGTTAAACAAAAAGTTAGAAACGTGTCAACTTCAAATCTAACAATTTTAGAAATGCTGATTAGAATCTCTTACCAGGAATGAAGTAGCTGTGTTTGGAGAAACTGTTGTTGGAGCAGACGTCGCAGTAAACAAGACCTGTCACAGTAATCTTTGCATTTGGTTTGGGTGAAGAATGTTTCAGAGACAGAGAGTTTAAGGACAGAAATTGCAGAAGTAACAGAAGCATTATCAGTTTCTTTTCCATGTCCACAAGCTTCAGCAACTTTTTGTTTTGGTCTTTGGATAAAAACACTTGTTTACAGATGAGGTTTCCTTTTAATTTATGTGGTTGATATGGAAGAAACAGACAAAGAATGGGCCAAGAGGTTAAAGACAAAAGAACAACACAGTAACTCCACCATTCAAACAAAGCTTCAAGCTTGTCTATTTCTATAAAACTCAAGACTCCTGTGGATGAAGAGATGAGAGACCATTTAAAGGAAAAGTAGAGAAACTGAGAGAATGGTTGGTTGGTTGGTTTGGTTTTTACATTTATTGAGCTCTCGAGCTCTCTATTTCAAGGGCTTTTGTTCTACGGATTTGGCTAAAACTGGAAAATAGAAGGGAGAAGGTAAACTACTAGTGTGTATATAATGTATGGACCACTGAAACTAAAGTGTAACCATCATCAATTCATCATTATAAGCACCAAGAAAGTGCTCAGAGGAAATGGCTTTAGATATCAATACAAGAAGAAGCCAAACTGCGTTATTTTCCCGGTTAAGTCCCGGTTTTGGCCCAGTTCTGTTATAGAATTTCAGGTGTTTACCCATACAAGATAAGCTAACATTATATATAGACCTTTTGTTCTTCTCAGTAAAAGAACAGCAGCATAAGAATTTCAGGTTTAAATCTACAAGATCAGCATTACAAGTTTATCAGTTGGAACTTGGAAACGCAATATGGGCTTTGAGCTTAAACAAGGCCCATTAAGCGTAGCGTATAGTTGTTCTTCATATAGGATTATAGTATAATTTTTGTTTTTATCATCAATTCTTGTAATGCTTCAAGGTGACTCCAACAAAACAACTCGTTGGATACCATCTGTTGCTTGTCAATCATTTCTACATTTTCAACTTTATTTTTCTTGAGCAAACAAAAAATACATTAGTTTACCTTTCACAAATTATTTCTAGTTTAACATACATACTAAAATTTTAACTCCGTTTTTTTTTTTTTGACTTTTTGGTAAGCTAAATTCTCCAACTATCAAAATTTTAGATGTTAAATTCGCTGTAAAACAAATGTTTAAAACTTAATTTTCCCTTAACGAATCTCTTTTATGAATGACAAGGTCGAGTAGTCAAGCTAGGAAACAGACCACTAGAAAAACGCCACGTCAGGTTATTTCACAGTTCGCTTTTTGGCTTACAAAAAAGTGTTTTATTAGCTGAACTAAAACGACGGTGACAGACTGACATTAGCTATTAGCTAACAGTCGATTTTTTAAATATTTATTTATTGCACAGTCTGAGAAAAAAGAGAAGCAAAGGGGAAAAAAATATGTAAAGTGGAGGAAGGAAGAAGAAGAAGAAGTAGAAGAAGAAGCCAAGAGCAAATCTAACTTCTCTGACTACTCATTTTCATGTCGGAGACTTTCCGGAAACTAAAGAATCTCTTCAACGGAGACTGAAAAAAAAAGCTTTCTCTTCTTTTTTTTTTCCGTTCGTTATCTTCGTTTTAGTGTTTTCCCCTTTGCTTACTTTTGAAGAAATCAAGAGAAAGAGATAGAGAGAGTGAGAGAGTGAAAGAGAGAGAGAGAGAGATGTATGTAGTGACGCCTCCTCAAAGATCCGGTTTGGGATCCGACTGTGATTTACGGGTTTACCAAACATGGAAAGGAAGCAATGTGAGTTTTACCTTTTATGTGAAAAGCTTTAGGTTTGAATTTCTAACTTGTGTGTTTATGCTTGAGAGCTAATTCGTGTTTATTGTTTCTTCTATTGTGTTGAAATTTCTCTGTTCATGGGCTCTGATTAGTCTATTCCAATCTTGTATAGCTTAAAAATTGGGACTTGGGTTTGTTTTAGAAGGTTCGCTTTTAGGGTATTTGTCTGTTTAACAAACCAAGCTTTTGATGTCATTGTTGGCAAAAGTCTTGAAGTTCTATGTTTTAGGTCATTACACTGAAAAAATGAAATCTTTAGGTTTAAACTAGAACTTGGGGGCATTATCTGACTTTGATTGAGGTTGTTATTTGGCTTTTAATGTCAAAAAATCTGATCTTTAAATTCGACCAAATGATCATATATAGTCTAGTAGTAAGGTGGACTGGAACATCTTGAAGGTTATTGCTCAAAGCCGTCTACTAAAGTGTTGTAATAAAACTCTTTTATTTTGTCTCATTTCTGCAGATATTTTGTCTTCAAGGAAGGTTTATCTTCGGGCCAGACGTAAGGTCACTTGGTTTAACCATAAGTCTCATTGTGGTCCCTGTTACAATTTTCTGCATCTTCGTCGGTAGCAAACTAATGGAGGACTTCGCTGATAGCTGGGGAGTATCTATAGTCTTTGTTGCTGTTGTCTTCACCATTTATGTGAGTATCAAAAGTTTTAACTTTGCATTGTAAAACGTTCTGTGACTGGCTCATTTATAACGATTAATGCTTCCTTCAGGACTTAATTCTTCTGATGCTTACATCTGGGAGGGATCCAGGGATCATCCCAAGAAATTCTCATCCTCCTGAGCCAGAAGTCCTTGATGGCAACACGGGATCAGGGACAAGCCAAACTCCAAGATTGCCTCGTGTAAAGGAAGTAGAAGTTAATGGAAAAGTATTCAAGGTCAAATACTGTGATACTTGCATGCTCTACAGACCGCCTCGCTGCTCACATTGTTCGATTTGCAACAACTGTGTAGAAAGGTTTGACCATCACTGTCCTTGGGTTGGTCAATGTATTGCTCAAGTAAGTTTCTCAGTTTTTCGTTTTCCTGTCCTTTAGTTTCTAACATTAGTCTATATAATTTATCTCATGCTCATTGGGATTTTTGCAGAGGAACTATCGATTCTTCTTCATGTTTGTCTTCTCCACGACTCTTCTCTGTGTATATGTGTTCGCCTTTTGTTGTGTCTATATAAGGAAGATCAAAGAATCCGAAGACATTACCATCTTGAAAGCAATGCTCAAAACTCCAGCTTCCATTGCTCTGATAATCTACACATCCATATGTACGTTCTTTGTTGGAGGCTTAACATGTTTCCATCTCTATCTCATCAGCACAAATCAGGTACCTAATACTTTGCCACTTTCTGAAAAACCTATTACATTCTCTATGCGTGTTTAATCGTTTGAGCTTCCTTTATTCTGTAGACTACATATGAGAACTTCAGATACAGTTATGATCGGCATAGCAACCCACATAACAAAGGAGTTGTTGATAACTTTAAAGAAATCTTTTTTTCTTTAATACCTCCTTCAAAGAACAACTTCAGGGCTATGGTACTGAGGGAAAATCCAATGCCGTCGAGATCAGTTGTTGGCGGTTTTATGAGTCCAAACATGGGAAAAGCCAATGATGATATTGAAATGGGGAGGAAGGGTGTTTGGGCAATGGCTGAACATGGTGATGGCAAAGATGATAATAACAATGAACGGTTTCACGTTAACGACAACGAGTTAAACGAGTTATCACCAGACATGAGGACCATAGTGGATGGTGGTGAACAAAGCGATATTCGAAACAATCACCCGAGGAGCTCAAACTGGGAAATGTCGCCAGAAGTTATGGCCTTATCAGCAAGAAGAACTTAGAAACAGAGAAAAATGAGAGTTGTTGTCAAATGTTTGATTCATTGATGTATTGTGTGTTTACACGGAAATCAATTGTGAATTTGGTGTGACTTTTCAGATGTCATGAGTGATTTACTGATGTTAGTTGTTCTAGTATTGTTCAGACTTCAGACAGTTAAATCTTCTTGAATCATTGTGTGTTAAGTGTAATCTATGACTTTTAACAGTACTATTTTCACAGTATGAGAAAACAAAATGAATACAGACGATTTCCATACTGTACTTTGTATATGATACAATTGCTGAAACTGAATTTTCAGACAAGTGGACCAGAAGACCAGACAACTCTTATTATAGTGTTCATCGAAGCACGGTTCTGCAATAAATGCAAAAGAGAATCATAATGGCTTCTTTCTTCTTCTAAGTTCTAAATTAATTGCCTCAGTGAATTCTGATCCCATAAGGATTTTGATCTTTAAATCTCTTCAACCAAAAAGAATTGGCTTGTAATGTTTTGATAATAGATTACAAGCCAACATTTTTGGTCTAAGCAAACATTGAACAAAGACAAAACAGAGTGAAACAGAATCAACAAATTGGTCAAATCAAATATTAATAGACTAAAAATCATTTTTCACAAACATTTATGAAAAATAACTGTTTTTAACTGAGAGTGAAGGTAACTGGCCAGTCAAACACTGTGACCGTATACAGAGATAATAAAGAGAGTCAATAGGATTGCTCATAAGTGTAATTTGTATGCACATGTTATAAATTATATAAAAAGACGAACCATATTTCAATTGAAATGTCACTATTACTGTTTTAGTATCCTCTACTCCTCTCTATTTAGAACCTTACCATGTGAGTGAAGAGTTCAAAAACCTCTGCAAACACTCTCTTTTTTTTTTTTAATCTCTTCTCTCTCTCTCTCTCATTAAATCTTACTTTCAAACACTAAATAGCCAAACTCAGGTACCTTATTTCAACAGGTAGGTTTTTTCCTTTGTTTTCTCTTAGACATACCAAAAGAGGTTTGTGCTTTCTGGAGTTGACTTTGGGTTTGATTTGGTGTAATTTACAGGAAGAACAAAATGTATAAGAATCAACTTCAAGAGCTTGCACAGAGAAGCTGTTTCAACTTACCATCATATACTTGCATAAGAGAAGGGCCAGATCATGCTCCAAGATTCAAAGCTTCTGTTAACTTCAATGGTGAGATATTTGAGAGCCCCACTTACTGTTCTACTCTCAGACAAGCTGAGCATGCAGCAGCTGAAGTTTCTCTTAATGTCCTTTCCTCTAGAGTTCCTTCAAAATCCTTAACTGCTAAGATTCTTGTAAGTTCTTTATATTTTCTCCTGGGTTTTAATCATACACAGAAACTGCAAAAAAAAAAAAGTGGTAGCATCTTATATATTCATGTCACTCTATATTCAAGGATGAGACAGGGATATACAAGAACCTGCTTCAAGAGACAGCACATAGAGCTGGTCTTGATCTACCTATGTACACAAGTGTGAGATCAGGATCTTGTCACTACACAGGTTTCTCTTGCACTGTGGAACTTGCTGGGATGAGGTTTACAGGAGAATCAGCAAAGACAAAGAAACAAGCTGAGAAAAACGCAGCAATTGCAGCTTGGTCCTCTTTGAAGAAAAGTAGTTAAAACTCTCTTCCAAGTTGTATCCATGAACACCAAAAGGCTTCTCACTATTCTAACTAAATCCATCCTTTACTCTGCTGTGTAGTGTCAAGCTTGGATTCTCAAGATGAAGAGAAAGAACAAGAAGCAGTTGCAAGAGTACTCTCAAGATTTAAACCCAAAGAAGTAAGAAGAAGAGAGACAAGAAACCAATGGAGAAGAAGAACAAGTCATCAAGATACAAACAAGGATTTGTTGACTGAGAGATTGAGATGGATCCATTTGTTAACCAATGAGCCATCTTCACCATCATCAACAACAACAACACAGAATCAACACAAAATTCCAAGTTTCATCTCTCTAATCCCCCCACCACCACAACCTAAATCCTCCAAAATTTTACCATTTTTAACAAACACCCAAGACAAATCATCACAAGAAGCTAAGCCAGAGAAAGAGATGATCTTCACAAAGTCGTTTCCTTTACCAATGGATGATCATAAGGCCACACTCAATGAATCATCAAACATCTTCAGCAAGCAAACGCCCTTTTCCAACAACGGCAAATACAGTTTCGTCGGAGGTTGTAGCATAAACTCTAATAGACTAGCTCCAGCAGTTCATATGAGATCAGTGATCCCAGTATTTTCAGCTCCACCATCAAAACCGAACCCATCATCAATTCATGATTCCACATCCATAAACTCTTGTTCTGTTCCAAATACGGCGGGATTGAGAGGCCAAGAGAAGAAGAAGAGTTCAAGCTGCGAAATGATCAAACTTGGTATAGAATCGAGAGTTTCAGATCAATCCCATGATTAGTTAGCTAATAATTTTGATTAACGGGTTAATCTGAAATAATATATTTCCTTGTTAAGTGTTGTTCAGTTGTGTCACATACTCCATAATAGACCAGAAGAATACGGTTCCGTTTCTTGGTTGTGTTCTTTGAATTTTTCTGGTCCGACATGAAATTTAAATGCTTGCGAATTGCACAGAGAACGAAAACACAAAGATAGAGAAAGAAAGAGCATTAAATTGGAGAAGAAGAAGAAGAAGAGAAATGTGAGTTTGCAGGTGAGGAAGAAAACAATTAATTGGGTGAGTTTTTGTCCTCCTCCATTAATGCGCCGAATGCTCTGCTCTGCTCTGCTTCCCACTCTTCATCATTAATGGTTTTTGCTCTGTAACGTCGGTTCCAATATATATTTAAAACAATGGTTTAATTAGTATCTCGAAAGTATAAATTCATTTTGGACCATCTCTATTTTTTCTAAACGATCCAGTGGACTCGCGACTCAATCCTTTGGGCTGGTAAATGGCCCATATATGTTTTTCTCGTGGGCCGTAACAAACCGTAACATAAATCTAAAGTGACCTACCAAACCAAACCATATTACCTACCCGGACAACTCAAACCAGCCACTTGTTTTAGTTAATAATAATATTTTTTCCAGTTAAGGAAAGAATGACGTGGATCTGAGTAGCAGAAAGGTCACATGTGGTTGGATCTGATCTGACCCACGAACCTACCATTTATCCACTTTCCTCGTTATCTTGACAGATATATCCTGCCTTGTTACACGTCAGATTTTCAATATTTTTATTTCATTTCCAAAAATATGGTTAACAATTTAATTTTAGGTCTGAACTTGCAAACCAAGCTTAACAGATCTTGTATATTAATAGTAAGATTATGATATTAAACTATAATCTTTGTAAAAAAAATTCCGAATTTAATCACATTTAAAATATCCTTACTTACCATAATGACATACTCAAAGAAAAATGAGTATTTGACTTGCAAATCACGGTTAAAATAACTACTGGAGAAATAAATTAAAAAATACTTTTACACGTAAGGTTTTCGTGGATCCAGTACATCATCAATGACATTGATTCAATGTAGTCTTTTATTTTAATTTTAAAAAACTACTGCCTACGAGTCTAATTGCTTCAAATTTGACCAACTCATAAAAGTTCAAACCATTTATAAAACGTGTAAAGCATATTTGCATTTGAATATAAATTACGTATTCAGTTTGTAACTGCTTTTTAATTTAGGTTAGTTAAAAATAAAAATAATTATATAGTTTAATTTTCTTGTCCTATTTCTCTGTTGTTCCGGTCTGAATTTTGTATTTTTTTTTTTCTATTTAAGCAGGAATCTTTTTGAATAAACCCAAGAATATTTTCACTATGTTTAGAAAAGAACAAAAAAACCAAAATTTTCATAATTAGAACGGGACAGTGACTAAGCCGTGCAAGAGATGAGCTTATCTCCAATGAGTCATTGACACGTGTATTTAATGAGAACCGTACTCTTTTGTGTCTCATACCAGATCCCATAAAAGGCGGGAAAGAAACCATCAAGAAAGGCACATTGCTGACGTGTAAACGAATATTCGAAAACGCAGATCCAGCTCCGTTTCTTCCCCCAGCTCATTTTTTTCTAACTATTATAAATACTCTGCACAAAAAATCACAATTCTTCACACAAATATTTTTCGAAATCCCTAATTTACCCTTCTCTCTCTCTCTCTCTCTCTCTGTCTCTTTGCTCGTGAGAATGGCTCTTAGAACTGTGCTCGTCTCCGACGTCCCTAGCCTCCCTGACTCTGTTTACGGATTATCCGAAGGTATGTTTTTTTCTCTCTGTTCTCTAGCGATAGAGCTATGTCGTCGTTGATGTTTTGTATTGTTCTGTTTCTCATGGTCTTGTTTTATTTATTTATTACAGGTTTGGAATTGAGCAAACCGAAACCGTTTAGGCTACCGGGTTTTTCGGTGATCGGACATAGAGGACTCGGTATGAATGTGTTGCAATCGTCTGATCAGAGAACGAGAGGTGTTAAGGAAAACTCGATTCTCTCATTCAATTCCGCCGCCAAGCATCCCATCGATTTCATTGAGTTCGATGTTCAGGTTGGTACTTCGATCTTAATAGTCAACTATGATTTGATGATCAGAGGGGTTTTGTTCGATTAGGGGTTTATGTTTTTTTGTGGAACAAGATGCTGATTTCGATATTTTTTTTGTTCGTTGGGGTTTGTGGAAGAAGATGCTAAATATAGTTTCGTAGAAATTGATATGAAAAACAAAATAAGAACAAGAAGATTTGAAGAGAAAGAGAGATGGCCAAAAAGGAAAAAAACGACAAAGCTTTGTGTGGTTTTTCTTTTGTAGGTGACAAAAGATGATTGCCCTGTCATTTTCCATGATGACTTTATCTACTCTGAAGAAAATGTGAGTCTTCTTCATTGCTTCTTCTTAGATCTTTGTATTTTGTTTCCCTGGATCTTGGTTTTGATGAGATCTGGTGTTTTGATTCAGGGTATTGTTAATGAGAGTAGGGTGACGGATCTGAGTCTGTCTGAGTTTCTCCTTCATGGACCTCAGAAGGAAACTGAGAAAGTTGGGAAGACCTTGATGAGGAAATCCAAAGAAGGGAAGGTTTTGAAATGGGACGTTGACTTAGATGATTCCCTTTGCACGTTGCAAGAAGCTTTCGAACAAGTTGAACAAACTCTGGGGTTCAATATTGAGTTGAAATTCGATGATCATACCGTCTATGGACGAGAGTTTCTTGTCCATGTCTTGAGAGCAGTTCTGCAGGTATGCACAATACAAGATTTCTTATTCCTCCTTTTTTTTTTTCATGTTGGAGTAGAACCATTTTTCAAATATGCCAAGTTTCTGATAATGTGTCACCAAAGTCAACTCTTAACGTAAATGAAAATGGTCTCAACAATGTTTTTGATCTGTTTAGCATAAACGAGAGGGTTTTGTCCAAATCCCTTTTTGTATCAATGCTAGTTACCTAAAACTGCTAGTCCAACGTGTATATTGATCGATCAAGACTTGAACTTGTCATATTAGGACATCATAAGCTTTATAAACTTAGAGACTTTTTGTGTTGCCCTTGGAATTATCTTTGCTATTAAAAAGCTTTTGAACTTCTTCTGTTTTCTTTTTCAATTCTGTGACAAAACTACAGGTGGTCTCTGATTATGCTAAAGACAGACCAGTGATCTTCTCAAGTTTCCAACCAGATGCAGCAAAACTTGTTAAGGAACTGCAGAGCACTTACCCTGTATGTTCCATTCTCTTTTTTTAATAAATGCCAAAAATATAACTTCACTTAGTTAGCTATAAAGCACTCAAGATTTGAGCCAAGAATGAATGTGGATTGTCCTTATTTAACAATGTTTTGTTATCTGAACTGAAACCAGGTTTTCTTTTTGACTGATGCGGGAAATGAGATTCACAAGGACGAGAGAAGAAACACACTCGAAGAAGCCATTAAAGTTTGCGTGGAAGGAGGTCTTCAAGGCATTGTTTCAGAGGTAAAAGGAGTGTTCAGAAACCCAGCAGCCATTGCCAAGATCAAAGAATCTAACCTCTCTCTCCTCACATATGGCAAACTCAAGTAAAGCTTCTTCACTTTTCTTCTGATGTCCAAAGCCCCTAAGTCTGTTTTCTTATTGCTGTTGGATCCAATCATCGATTAGATTCTAATCTTATTTCAAATATTGTGTTGCAGCAATGTGGGAGAGGCAGTGTACATGCAATACGTGATGGGGATTGATGGAGTGATTGTAGATTTTGTTGAGGAGATTATAGAATCCACGACACTCATGATGATAAGACCACCACCACTATCATCATCATCACCATTACCATCACCTTCCAAGGATGATAATGGCGCCATTACTAGACCTGAGTTTTCACAGAAGGAGATTGCTTTTCTTCTCAAGCTTCTCTCTCAGTTAATACAAAATTGATGATCATCATCTTGTGCTTTTTCTTTTTCTTTTCTCATAAGTTTCTTTTTAGGGCTCTTAATTTCTTTGTGATTTTTTTTTTCAAAATTTTTTTGTTGATTTTTTTTATTATTACTATGGGTATATTGCCCAATATAGTTGAATCTGTAAATAATTATGTAATTTTATTTCTTTTCACAAGGATTAACTTTTACAAAAGAAAAATCAACTACTATTTATCATTCAATTTTTTAAAATATATACTTGATATATCTATTTTCTATCAATCTTTTATGGTCGAACAATGTTTTTACATCATTTGGAGTTTACACTTGCAGTGTTCAAAACAAAGTCAAGATTATTCTTAATTATAATCCCACAATTAAACTAATTGAAGCATTTGTTTTGTTCCAAACTTTAAAGGATGCTTGAAGTTCCAATATTGAAACTACAACTCATGCTCTCCTCTGCCTTAACTATGAAGAAAACGAAAAAAAAAGACATTCGTTTTCTCTTCAGTATCAAATTCAAGAATCCAATTCCAGTAGCCACAACAGAAAAGTCTCTTTAATAATAATACACTAACCTAAAATTAAAAACTAGTTTCACGTCGATCGCTAAATAATAAAATCTTCGTTCAATTCATTTTAATGTTTTCCATACATGCTTTACCTACACGTTTTCTACTACAATTCTTTTTGCCACTCAAAATTCTAATCCAAGTTGAGTTATATTGACAGTAGTACTAGTCCAATCAAACTTTTAACTTGTTCACTAAATTGGATATTAATATGAATTGGAAAAGAAAGAAAAAAAATCAAACTAAGTTTATGTTTTAGTATGGAAGATTCTAAAAATAATAATCAAATAATAGATAGAAATTAACGTTTAAAATATATTTAAGAACATTATAAATTTTTGGATTTTTTTGGTTGAGCTAGCTTTACTTAATTTTTGAGTTTATACATTCTTGTTATATATCATTTTGTTATGACCGCTAAATAACAAAATATTCGTTCAATTCATTTTAATGTTTTTCCATACATGTTTTACTTAAACGTTTTCTACTACGATTATACTTACCACTCAAGATTCGAATCCAAGTTTGGTTATATTACAGTTTATATCAACTATGGATTTTTAGTATAGTACAATCAAATTTTGATTTGTTCACTAATATAATTTTGATATTAATTTGAATTGGAAAAAAAAAACTCAAACTAAGTTTATATTTAGTATGGAAGATTCTAAAACAAAAACATATAATATATATATAAATTAATGTTTAAAATATATTTACGAACATTATATATTATGGCAAATTAGCATGAGCTAACTTTACTTAATTTTTGAGTTTGTATATTCTTGTTATATATCATTTTGTTAAAAACTATATAATATGTCAATATAATTGTAATGTTAATTTGAAACAATAAATGGAATAATAATATAGCAAAAACTGTATTATGGAAATATTCCATTCTAATTTAGTAATAAAGTAAAAATCTCAGAATATAAAATAATGTAGCTTTTACTCATTCAGTAGTAAAATTAGCATACGATCATGCATGCGTGGCGTGGTGTTTATCTTCTTATTCCATTTTTATTTTTAAAAAGGAAAAATGAAATCCTAGTCGGACTAGGAAACGCAATGTTCGGACACTGTATATATATATGCACGATTTAATCACATGTCTTCGGAACACTTATCCAATTAGACAGCTTCGTCTAACCTAAGCAAATACCAAAAAAACCAAACAAACAGCCTTCAGATAGAACCTACCTACACACACGCTTTGCGGATCTCATGATCGTCGCAAACCTGGCCGACGATATTTTATTTTCTTTTTTTTTTAGTTTACTTTTTTTGCTCGCAATGGGGCGTGTAACATACAGCGACCTGCCAATAGGGATGAGGTTTCGTCCCTCAGATTTGGAGATGGCAGTTTACTTTTTGTTAAAGAAAGTTTTAGGACATCATATGAAAGCTCGTACTGTTCCTCAAGAGTGTCATGATATCTTCTCTACACATCCTCGTGACTTCCCAGGTCAGACTTCTGAATTTTGTGTATCCAATATCTGTTTTCTTGAAAGCTTTGTGTTTTGTGAATATGCTAAACTGAGTTTTCTCTGTTTTGTTTGTCAGATAATGATCAAGAGGAAGATGAACATTGGTACTTCTACTGCTTAAAAACTAAAAATAAATTTGCTACAAAATCTTATAATCTTTGGATACCAACAGGAGAAGAAACTGAAGTGTTGGATCCTAAAAAGAATGACGAATTAGTCGGTATAAAGCGTTCATTTGCTTTCATCGAAAACGAAGATGAAGAAGAGGAAAAATCCGAAAATAACAGTTTGCCTGATGAAGAAGAAGAACCTCCAAGATACAATTGGTTCTTGGATGAAATTAGTCTCCCATTGACAGTTGTAGATACTCAGTGGACCTTGTGTCACGTCTTTTGCAAGAATACCAAACCTGAGTTTGTAAGTTTGCCTGTAATGGAATCCCAATCCGAATCTGAATCCCAATCCAAATCGGAGTCCGAGTCCGATCAATCCGAAGAAAAAAAAGAAAGTGTTGATAAGCCTGCAGAGACATTAGACATTGGTAAAGAAAAAGATGAAACTGTTCTTACTCCACCTCCTCCTTCACCTTAGGCTTTTCTTCATCACATGGTGCTTGTGTTTGGTGGTTCTACTTCCAACACAAGTTCTTGAACGAACGTTTTGCTGGCCTTTTTCTAATACTTATTGATTAGATTCAATCTTTAAAGACAAGAGGGAGTTTTGATTTGTTTGTCGAATAATTTTTAATTACAAGAAAAATGAACATATACCTTTATATTACAAGAAAAATGAAGACAGAATCACATCAATGTATGGTATCAATGTATCATCAGAGTATTAGATTCTCTGAATTACCTTTTTATTATTACCTCTAGTTGCATCACACCTAAGTACAGTTTTGTCTGTGGTTTGGTTTGAAAGATGACTGACACTCACTTGGTAGCCCTGGGCAAAATATTCGTTAGATTCGCCTCGCTTCGATTCCAAAAATTCAAATATCTATAAGATATTGTAGCGAAACAAATATGAAAAATGTAGCATTCGTAAAAACCGAAGCGAATAACATATATTGATTTTTTAATGTCGAATATCCGCTTCGTTTCGTATATTTATATATATATATATAAATATAAATCATTATATAATATATATAATATGTTTATTTATATATTTAGGGTTATATTTAATAGGTCTATTATTCAAATTATTATATTTTGGCCCGTTGGACTATTTGCTAAATGTTGGTTTTAAGCAAATAAAACTTTATTAGAAAAATCAATGTTCGAAATAAAATGTTCGAATCCTATAGACGGTGGTTAAATTTTCTTCTTATTTTGAAAACATGTCAAACAAAAACCTCTAATATCTCATAATTTTCACTTTATGTTTATGTACTATATATTTTTAGTTTCAAAAGAAAATTAGATGGGTCGAAGCGAAACAAAACGAAGCGAATAATTCGCTAATAATACGAAAAATATTCGAATATTCGAAGTTACGAATACTCGAAAATTTACAAATCAAAACAAATAGCAAAATCAACTATTCGGTCGAGATGAACCGAATCACAAATATTACAAATTTTCTGAATATTTGCTCCGTGCCCAGGGCTATCACTTGATCGCTGATGGCGCATGTTAACAATCTCCTCGCTTATTTTGCTAAATTGGGCTCATACCCATCCAAAGGAGCAAATTAGAAAACTAAATGAATTGAGAGTCGTAATCAAACGATCTGATCCAATAATTGCTAAAGATATGATTCGTCCAATTTGAAATTAGAATCCAAAAATAAAATCAAAATCAAAATTAAGGGAAAGAGATGTTTGAGTTTGACCATTTTAAAAACGTCCGGTCAAACTATATTTTTTTCCGGCTGTGTCATCATAAATCTTTGACTTTTTGACTTTTTCCTCCCTCTCTAACTCTCAGCATCTCTTTTTAAGATATCGCCACGTGTTGAATCTCTTATCTGAACCGTTCATCTAATCAACACGACGCGTGAGATTTTATCATTTTCTCTCTCTCTCACACAATCTTTGGAGTCTCTCTCGTCTCCGTCTTTCTGTTGTTTCTTTCTCCGATCTGTTTCTTTCTTTGACCAGAAGAAAAAAAAAACAAACAAACTTTGTTTTAGCTTTTTCTTCTTCTTCCTTCCTTCCTTCCTTTATTCAATGTCGTTGAACACATCTCTCGATACTTGACAACATCTCTCACTCCTTCGTCTCTCTCTGTGTTTAGACTCACAAATTTTGCGGTAGCTTCGTGATTAGGGTTTTTGTTTTGTTCTCTCGGGAGATATGATGAAAGCTTCGTTTGGAAGGTTAAGGAGATTCGCATTGCCTAAGGCTGATGCGATTGATATTGGAGAGCTTTTTCCCTCTGCTCAGGTTGAAGCTCTTTCTCGTGCCGCTAAGGTAATTTATCTCTCTCTCTCTCTCTCTCTCTCTTTTTCACTGATTCTCACAAATTTTGTTCTCAGAGATTTAGGTTTTTTTTTCCGGAATCGTGGGATTTTTTTAAGTAGGGTTTTGGTGTTCTTCGTACTCCGATCGGGCTTTTGTGACTACTCCTGATTGAAACTTTTTGAGGATTTACATTTATAGAAACTTTGTTTATTAATAGAAACTTCTATAGACTTTCTTATGGAGGAATTTGGAATTGGCTTTTATAGTAGTTTTTGGTAAGAGGAACTAAGAAACATTTTTAGTCATTTAGTTATGAATTTAGTGGTTCGGTGATGTTTTATAGCCTAAGTTATTTGTTGTTTTGTTGTTTTCAGGATATGCAAGACATGAGAGAAGGTTATGATAGATTACTTGAGGTAGCTGCTGCAATGGCTAATAGCGCATATGGTAAATAAGTATTCAATTTTGTAGTGATCTCCACTTTTTTTCTAGCTTCTTGTGTGAATTTGGATGCGTGAATGTTATGTGTACGGTTGCTTCATATGAGTTTTTGGGGCTTGCAATACCTGTGAGCTCTATTGGATTGAATTAACTTCCATTCCACTCATTGATGTTTTCTATTAGATAATCATCATGCGATATATTCATTTCCTAGTGTCTTCAGCATTCCCATTTAAGTAATTTTAGCTAACCTTGTGAGAAACATTTGTATGTTTTAGAAACATTTGTAAGTAATTCAAATTTTGTGTTCATTCTGATTTATAATTGAATATTAGTATATTGTTAGACTTAATCATTATTCTTTTGCTTACGTTTGGTATTATCAGAGTTCTCTGAATCATTGGGGGAAATGGGTTCATGCTTGGCGCAAATCGCCCCTCATAATGATCAAGAAACTGGTAAGCTTTTGAAGATTCAACTATCGTGGAAGTTTTTCTGTACCTGTTTCCATGCGGTAACATTGTTTCTTATGCAGGTGGAGTTCTGCTAATGTTAGGTAAAGTTCAGTTTGAGCTTCAGAAACACGTCGACACTTATGTAAGTTGTATGTTGCAACCTTGTACTTTTCATGAAGCAAATATTTACAGTTATAAACAAAACTGAGGAAGCTTTTGTTTCACTTTTTTTTTTTTTTTTCCTTTAGCGTTCTCAAATATTCAAGACCATTACACGACCATCAGAGTCACTTCTCAGTGAACTTAGAACCGTCGAGGTATGTCCTAGCTTTAGTCTTTTGAAGTCAGTTTATGTGAAAGCCAAAAAAATTATCAGTTCAACCTTATAAGATCGCTTTTTTCTCATATTTTCTTGTCTTTCCCGCTCAGGATATGAAGCAACAATGTGAAGAAAAGAGGTGAGTTATATTCTGAAATGTAGTTTTTTTTGTTTTTCTTGGTTTTGGTTTCATACAGTCATGCCTTAACCTCTGAGTCTTTCTTACAGAGACGTCGTTAAGCACATGATTATGGAGCATGTGAAAGACAAGGTACAAATTAAAGGCAGTAAAGGGGAAAGACTTATTCGTCGCCAATTAGAGACTGCCCGCGATGAGCTACAAGATGAGGCAACTTTGTGCATTTTCCGATTGAAATCTCTTAAGGAAGGACAAGCTCGAAGTCTCCTCACACAAGCTGCCCGCCATCACACTGCGCAGGTACCATATGAATAAGATTACTATTTTCTATAAGAAACCAATCTGCAAATGCTCAATCAGTGTCTCTTGTGCTTTCTTATATTCGCATAGATGCATATGTTCTTTTCTGGTCTAAAATCGCTGGAGGCAGTAGAGCAACAAGTCAGAATTGCTGCAGAGAGACAACACATCGACTATGAGCTATCTGATCATGGGAACGAAATGGAATGTAGTGAGGATAGTGATGATGACGATGACCGACTTGTTAACAGAGATGGAGAACTAAGTTTTGACTACATAACAAGTGAGCAGAGAGTAGAAGTTATATCTACACCACATGGAGTAAATAAGGTAATTTAAATTTTAAAATGTATCTGAAATTGGGAAAGAGAAACTTTACCCATTAAAAATACAGAATCTCAATACTGCCATTTCCATATAGATGGATGACACAGATCTCTCGTTTCAACGTCCTTCACCTACAGGATCAGCAGCAGTATGTTATTTTCTTGAACTTAAAATCAAATTTACATTTTTAATGTATTTAGGATTTGAGAACTCTCAGTTGTATGAAAATTGCATGGTTGTGATTCTGTGTTGAAGTTATATTCACTGATGCAGGTAAATGCACATCATAGAGAAGAGCACCCAATTTCATACCGAGATCGCAGAACAAGCAGCCATTCAGCACCATTGTTTCCGGAAAAGAAATCTGATTTAGCAGATAGATTGAATAGACATATTACTCCATCTGCAAATGCTTACATATTACCAACTCCGGTAGATTCAAAGTCCTCATCAATCTTCACGAAACCAGTCGCCCAAACAAGCCACAGTGCAAACTTATGGCATTCATCACCGCTAGAACCGATAAAGACCGCTCACAAAGATTTGGAAAATAACCTCTATTCCCGTCTTCCTCGTCCTTCAGAACACGCATTTTCTGGACCGCTTAAACCATCCTCGACCCGTCTTCCAGTTCCAGTTCCGGCTCAGGCTCATTCATCTTCTCCAAGGATGTCTCCTACCGCTTCACCTCCGCTTGCTTCTTCTCCACGGATCAACGAACTCCATGAGCTTCCAAGACCACCAGGTCAATTTGCACCACCACGACGCTCGAAATCTCCTGTTCTGGTTGGTCATTCGGCGCCATTAACAGCCTGGAACCAAGAAAGAAGCAATGTAGCTGTGTCAACCAACATTGTAGCATCACCACTTCCGGTTCCACCACTTGTGGTACCGAGAAGCTTCTCTATACCTTCTAGAAACGAGAGAGCCATGGGTCAGCAGCCCTTGCCCGAGAGGAACCAACACAGAGTAGCCTCCCCACCGCCTCTGCCGCTAACTCCAGCGTCTCTGATGAATCTCAGATCTCTGTCTCGGTCTAGAGTCGGGGAAGTTGCTCATAGCGGACTAATTAGAGGTAACGGAAACAAAACTAACTAACTTGCTCTTTCTGTAACTTAACTTAAACAATCAGTGATTTTAAGACATTTTGTTTGTTGATATTATTAATCGCAGGAGTAAAACTGACAGAACACTGACGCTGTAACGTCGCGTTTGATCAAAACGTTAGTTGTAGAAAGAGACAGACCTACGAAGTAAATATAGAAGTCGATATTTTGTAATTCTTTAGTTGTTGAATGTCCTAATTTATTCTTAGGCTTCAGATTTCTTTTTTTTTTTTTCCTTTTTATTTCACTATGATACCATTGTCAACGTAAAAATTAGTTTTCACTTGATTCTGGAGAATATGATAAAATAGAGTTTTTAGGTGAAATGGCACCTTTTCCTACCAAGAAACAATACAAAATCCACCGATTTTTCTATTAAAATAAAGTAGACAGCAATTTTATTTGGGTGGAAAGTTTATTTAATTTTATTTCTAATTGTGGAATATTGTGTTATAAAAAAAGGAAAGTGAAAATGACAGTAAACATCATGATCAGAGTTCGGGCAGGGAAGGATGACAAATGCGTTTACCATCTCACGTGATAGACCCCACTCGACAACACGTGATAATGTAATGGCTGGAAAATTGGGCCTAACTTACTAGGCCCACTTAGGATAAATACCTAACTTTTTGTTCTCGCTCATTAATTCTTCGGTTTGATTTGAATTTTTGTAATTAAGAGCTTTAATTCTATTTTGACTGTATATAATTTGCATTAAAAACTAATTATTACGTATTAAATTTCAGTTTCGAGATGGTGATTATTGAGTTTGAGCTGCGCATGAGACTGAAATCAGTTGTTGGAAATTAAAAAAGAGAGAAATACGAAAATAACAAATTTTAATTTATTATTGCCGTTGTTTGGCGTTGGGAAAGAGGAGAAAAAAAAAACGATTATAATGCCCAAATAGTTGTAAATACAGAGTAATGAGTACGCTACAGTTTCCAGAAAATTAAAAATTAAAAAAAGAAAGGGAAAATAGAAAAAAGAAAAGAAAAGGGTAGAGAGCTATAGAAAATGGGTGATGCGATGATGTTGGGATTTGTTTATAAGCAAAAGAGACGACGACGAGAGAGAACAAGGAAGAGGTCTCCATCATCTTCATCATCTACATTCCTTTTTTTTTTTTTTTTAATCATTTCTTCTTCGTTTTGTATTCTTCTCCAATCCGCACGCTATTCACTGCTGTCGATTTTGAGGGATTGCGATTTTGGATTTGCGTTTCGAAACGTTTCTATCCGCAGATTCTGTGATTTATTTATTGCTTCATCGGTCCGTTTCATCATCGATTCTTCTGGTTTTCTTATTTTTTTTTTTGGTGTTGCTCTCATGATGATGATGCTGTGAGAATCTCTTCATTGTTTTGATTTTTGATCACACAAATTAATATGTAATCCTCTGGTTCATCTTTTACCATCCATGATTTGCACTTTTGTTAGGTGGTTTTGTGTTCGATCATTTCCATTACGATGTAAAACTTAAAAGAAACTGTTTTGCTTAGTGATGTTTGATTGAATCTTATACACTTAGAGCCTTTTTTGAAAATGATTTTGGTTTAAATGTTTGTATGTGCTATGTTAATTTGTGCATTTTTTGAAATTTGTGCATTATGATTCTTCATTGATTCTAAGCTTAAGAATGGTTCTGGTTTATATGATTATTGTTCCGTGATCATCATTATCATCATCTGTTTCCATCATTTGCTTACTTCTACAGCTTATGTTTTAGTGATTCAGCTCAAGAATCTGTTAGAATAGTTTTCGGATTAGAGCTGCATTGTGGTTGGATATGTTATTGATTCTTCTTCTCCCATTTTTTTTCTTCATTTCAGGAGGGTGTGACACCTATCAACTCTGATATATCTATCCTCAACATATATGTTGCTCCAGAGATCTGTCACATGTGTCTGATCTATTTTATTTGGATTGAATAGACACAGAGATACTCTGTCTTATTTTCAAGGATTTGGTAGGTAATTGGCTTTACTGTGACTAGGCTGGAGAAGGGGATTTTGGATAAGTTTTTATAGAGAAACTGGGGAGGCTGTAGAAGATCTCACAGGTATCCTGTAAGTGATAAGGTCCTTTGAGCATTGGCATGGGTCTGCCACACACTACTTCAAACGAGCAAGCAAATGAATGGTTGTCTGCTTCAAGTTGCAGCCTTTCTCAAAGTCTTCCTGTAAATGCCACTTCAGGTGATTTGGATGGTAATATAAGAGGGAATGAAGGAAACCTCTGCTTCTCTACTGGAGAATCTGATAGGAAAACCACATTGGAATCTTTGGAGTTCAGAGATGACTTATGGAGATTTCATGACGCTCCGGCTGTTACATCATTATCTGATCACGAACCGGCTTATGCCATGGACAAGGTTAACTTGAGTCGAACTGAAGTTAGAAGGATAGTTGGTTTTCAATCAAATGAATCTAGCTCACTGAGTAATGAATACACAAGTATCACTGGTAATCGCACTGGTGGATCTAATGAAGTAGATATTACCGGTGGATCGTTAGTCAGGAAAAGGGTAAGCTCTCCTCTGAATAAGCTTTTCCCTGAGAAATTTAGAGGTGAGTCGCTTGATATCAGCCGTGGCAACCAACAGGTTACTTCTTCTGGTCTTCATAATGGATTTCACATTCCTATTGCACAAGATCATAAAAAGGCCAATATCTCTGGGACATTATCTTTCTTTACCACTTCTACCTGCTCTGAATGGGGGAGTGACTCGTCACACAGGGGTAAAATTTCGTCTTCCGTTTTCACTGATGGTCCATTGCTCGACTCCAATGATCTGCAGCCCACAAAAGATATACCTTGCTTATATTCACCAGTACATAAAATATCTCAAGTACCCGCTAAGCCATTACCTTGCCATAAGAGTATATCTGTCTCTCCGCCACTTTCTCTGTCACCTCTTGGGCCAAGATTTTCCGAGAGAATGAAAGCTCTACAAGGGGGCCTAAATGGGAAGATTTTCGAAGATGGTGTTTATTTAAGGAATACTGGTGAAGAAGCAGAACTCAGGACTGGTTGTAGATCATTTGATGATACTAATGGTATCCAGAGAGCCTTTTCAATGGATAGAGCAATTGAATCAGTTCCTACATCTCCATGTAAAAGGTTTAGTAGAAGTCTGAGTGGGCGTCCCATTCAAAGGTCATTGGTTGGTTCGTTTGAAGAATCCCTCTTTTCAGGAAGATTGTCTGGGCAAACTAATCAGGTCTCGCTCTCACCAAAACCCATAAATTGCATAGAAGCTCAAGTCGAATCTATTTTGTTGTTAGAAACCCAAAAATATGAAGGCATTTAAATTTGATTCACTTACTCTCTTGTGTCTCTTTCTTTGTTGAAGATCGACGGTTTTCTCGCCATTCTTAGTATTGCTGGTGGAAACATTTCTCCAAAATCACAAAAGCTTCCATTCTCAGTAACAAGTGTTGGTGATGATTGCTTCTTACTATATTATTCCTCCATAGATCTTTCTGGAGGATCATTGCCAAACAAATTATGGGGTCAGAAATTGAAAACCAACCAAAACACTTCTGATGCTCAGACCATTAATAAACGGCTGCGGATCCCTATGAAGGGTCGGATTCAATTGGTACCCGCAGTAACCCTCTTGTGTCTTTGCCTTTTTATTTCAGAAAATTTCTCGTCATAATGTATAAATTAAGATAATTGATTAACAAATTTATGACAGGAGCTTTTCCGTTTTGCAGGTTCTGAGTAACCCTGAAAAGACACCTCTTCACACGTTCCTCTGTAACTATGATTTAACTGATATGCCACACGGCACAAAGGTAACTTCAAACCTTCCTCCCCGTTGCTTGAGTCATTTGATATCCCGTTGCTTGATTCGTTTGTTGCTTGCGTTTTCATTTTACATTTAATGTATACATATTTTCCAAATGAACCCTTAGCCTAGAAACAACACTACTACGAATTCAACCCTTACCTTAGAAGTGAGAATTCAGTTAGGTTATTGATATGGACATACCCTTATCAACAATGCTGTCCAATGTTTGATCAAATTCTTGTGTTATGATCAGACCTTCCTGCGCCAAAAGGTCACTCTGGCCTCCTCTGTCCCGACCAAAGCCAAAAACTCCATAGATGGAGACCAAACTATTGCAAATAAAGGTAGTGAAGGATCTAATCCAGTGGATGAATTTCATTCACCGAATGAGTGTAGGAACAAGAACTGTCGTGAGACGTACAGAGAAACAGGACAACGCTGTTCAAAGTCTGGAGTGTTACGTTACGCACTTCATCTGAAATTTATTTGCCCTTCACGCAAGAAAGCTTCAAAATCAGGTCAGAAGAAGAGCTTGGTTGCAGCAGATGAGAGAGAGAGGAGATTCTATTTGTATAACGACATGAGAGTTGTGTTTCCTCAACGCCACACGGATTCTGATGAAGGAAAGGTATGTTTAAAGAAATTTATACAAAGTCATTTGGTATAAAATAATAAGCTACTTGAACGTAAACGCAAAACGCTGACGTTGCTTTTTGAAACTGCAGTTAAATGTGGAGTATCATTACCCAGAAAATCCAAGATACTTCGACGTGTAATTCAATGCTTCTTTTTTTTTTGGTCGGCAATTCAATGCTTCTAATTTTAATTTTTTGTTAGAAGAAAATAAGTTGTAGATAGCCATATTTCAGAAATTTGCTGACCCACTTTGTATATAACCCAAAGTCGGTTTATAAAAACAAACCCACTTTGTTTTTGATAAATATGTGAATCTTCATTAAATGACAAATTTTCTAGAAGTTACAAAAGATTGTCCCCTCGTAAACTATAATAAGTATATATTAACTTATATTATAAATGTTGTAACTTACAATAACCCAAATCTACGTGTTTTAATCACACAGTTAAGTAAGATAACCCGTTAATAGAAATACAAAGTCTAGTTACTAAATTTTAATGATCCCGTAGATCAAAGGTTGGGATTTGGGAAGACAAGCCATGAGATAAGTAATAGAGCAACCTCGGCAAAATGTTTCTGTAAGGATCAATTTCTCTTTTCATCTTCAAATAGGTCATACAATTTTCTACCTCAGACTTGACCTGCAAGTAAACCTCATGAGCATTCTCTTTATCACTTAGCTCTTTCTTTCTACCTTTTGTTTCTATTGGTTTCCCAAAGTATACGTAAAACCGTCCCGGAATCTTGGGAATTATCCCAGGCACATGCAAATCTTGTTTTCCTAATTCTCCTTCTTCATCGTTCCTAACCATATAATATATAATCATCACTAGAATCAGAATCAAATGTTATATAAGGTTCATGAGATTATTTCTAACATACCTCAAGTTAACAGAGTCTTGTGTTATCTCTTCTATAAAATTCTTCAAGAAAGGGATCTTCATTTGATCATTGTAATCTAAAACCATCTGAGAATCATTCCATTGTACAAAGGAGTTAGTCCAAACCCGAATGAAACAAAAAGAGTTTTAAGTATATATTAAAACTAGAAACGGAACAGAGATTTTGCATTCTTAAACTAGTTTTAAGAATGCATTTGGTCATTGTAATCCATGACCAACGGTGAACCGTTTGCTCAAAGGAGTTACTCAAATACTGATTGAAACAAAAAGAGTTTTAAGAATGCAGGTGATGAATCTAGAACGGAAAAATAAATTTCTTACTTCAAAAACATCATCTTCTCCAACAACTCCAAAAGGAATGATTTTTGCTCCAAATTTAGATGCGATCCTTACAAACTCTGAATGTTCTGGCCAAAACAACTTGTATTCTTCACCCTGTACAATGAATCTTTAGATATAAAGCCTCAAAAAGTTAATACTGAAGGCAAATATGAAAATCATCATCACCTTTCTGTGCAAAGCTTCACGGACACCACCGGGATACAAAGCCACGTGAGCGTTTGAACGAAGTAGTTTGTAGAAATTCATACCCGAGACAGGAACTGCGCCTACTATCCTAAATAAGTCATACAACTGCACATCAGGGAGTTTTGAGCCAGTTGTTTTGGTAAACATCAATGGATGTGCCAGTCCTCGCAACAGAATGTTCCTTTCTTTCAAGAAATGAGCTGCTGTTGCATGCAACTCCATACCAAGCAACATGTGATTGCCAACATATAGAACCGGTCCCTCTGAAGGTATTCCTGCAAGCGATCTTACTACTGCACCATTGCTTAGAGTTGAGAGATAGACTGGGGAGGTAACAGCAGTTAGCAATCTGGACCAGAGAAATTAAAAAAAGAATACTACTTCAGTCTGTGCTTACGATAGCAGAAGCAGATATTCTATTCTAGCTAAGTAGTACTATACTAAAATATTTACACTAGATCTGTCAAGAAATCGTTTGATACAGCAATTAGAGAAGTGATAAAATCTATGGCACAGTTATTGATATTATAAGTGAGTCATTTACCTTTGGGATTCTTCATACTCTTTGAACTCAAATGGGCTAGGCGGAATGTAATCTGATATATAATCAAAAGATTTCCCATGGCGATAATAATACGCACGCTTGATGATACTCACCAGATCTACTCCATCCTCCTAACATGACATAAAATAGATCAATCGAGCTGTATGTTATTAAAGCAAAAATAATCTGAAAAAATGTATTGGCTATAAACTTGTAGAGTCTAGATTTACTAATAAATTAATTAAATAGGACTCACTGACACAAAAAAACTTCTTTCATCAGTACAAAGAGCTCCTTACCAAGAAGAGGAACTGTCCGCTATTCTCAAACTCACGAACTTCACATCTTGGCAATGCATGGAGTCTTTCAATGTCTTCCTTGTTCATTAACCATTGATCACGTCCACTGCAATAACACAGGCGTATTAAAGCTACAACTCAGTTTCTGATTAACTATATTCATTACAAATATGCAGATCACTGAAAGTTCCACTTAAATTGAGTAACGAAACAGAGAAGTTTAACTAGTATATCAACCTCAGGAGTATCAGTATTTGTGCGTTGAGTGTGTCCATCTGAGAATTAGCAGACGCTGAAGCAGACTTAAGCAATTGAAGCTTCCATAGAAGTGTGTCCTTGGGAAATATTCTGATCAGAGTCTGTAAATAATTTAATTCCGTGAGTTTTACTCATGTAGCGAATGATTATGGATAGTCAAATTGAAACAACAAGATAAAGAACAAAAAAATGCAAATTAGTACATTAGTAGTTAAACACTATGATCTGCAAAACAAACAATATGCATCTATCATTTGTTCTGCTAAAATAGAGTCTTACAGGCAGATTAGATGAAGTTGCAAATAATTCTCCTAATAGCCCTCTAGCCATCTGCGCGGCGTCAGTTTCATTGAGCATGGTCTCGAACATTTTTGTCAATGGAGAACCTATCAAATAAAAGTTAACAAAATACAGTTAGCCCTGACTTTAAAGCAAAACCTGACATCTTTGAGACAGAACTATATAAGGCACAGTCTTTGCATCTAATAATTGCTTTACATTGACAGACGTGAAAGATATACAAAGGGTTGAAACTTCACCTTGGTTCAGCCCAAAATTCTCTAATATCAAGCTGGGAAGTCCGTCAGGCAAAATTTCCAGTAAGCTTAATAAAGGTTGCAACATGATGCTGTTGAAACGTGTGACTGCATCAAACAGAGTGTATTTATAAGCACAATATACGATGTATACATTCCATGAGATCTACCTAGACAAATCCCCCAAAGAAAAAGAGTATAATCTGTGCACAAGCCAACAAAAAAATTAAAACTCTTTTAGCATGATTAAAGTTATGCGTTACCAACAACACATATATATCATAAAGTATGCGCTTTTCTCATGACACTTTTCTTAGCTTGCAACATTGTGGTTTCATAAAAAACACAATAAGGATCCCAATTAGCTCCAGAAAAAATGAGTAGTCTTGTTTTACCTGGATTAGCAAGAATCAAGACAAGATCAATGTCAGGGTTACTGGCTGCAACATCTAGAGCAAGAGAAGCTCCAATAGATTCTCCAACTAAATAAATGGGTCTATTTGGTAAACAGTAGTGCTCTGACCTAACTGTCTTCTCAATGAGCTTCACAAGATCTGAAAAGAAACAGTAAGAGTTTCACCCAGATAAGATAACGAAACGCTAATGAGACTTCGGATAATGCTGAAAAAGAAGCACCTCGAGCAGGAGTACGATCTTTCACTGGAAAGTGAAGACACCATATATCAAACATTCTATGATAAAAAAGATAATGAGATCAGAAACAAAAGTTATTCACTAGATATCTACTTTTCTTTTGAAATTGAAAATTTAAAACATTCATATCTTGCTCTGCACAAGAAGAGCCTATCTGAAGCTCTAAAGCAATAAGATCGAATCAAGTTTAAGCTCATATAGACTTACTGTCCAAGCCTCTTATGCTGGCGAATGAGCCCTAATCCAGTACCATCGATCCCTGCAATTTTGAAAAACTAGTTTTCACAATTCGATTTCAACCCAATCAGAATTAACGAAATCAATCAAGCTAACTATCGATTTGCGCCCTAAATCGGAGAGAACAGACCAGGTAAGTAGAGAAGAAGAGGAGATCCCGGAGCGCGTGCGCCACATTCCAACGGAGAGAACCACCGAGGCGGACCACCATCTCCGCCGTCTGGTCTAACAAAATCTCCAGCTTCCACAAAAAAATCCGTCAAGCTCTTCCGCTCCTCAGGCCGTTCCACCTCCGTGAACGAATACGGATTCTTAGCCGCCTTTAACCTCCCACCGAATCCGAGTTCCCGATTACCATACGCGACTGAGGTCAGTCGTTGGGTTGACTTCCAGTAACAAAAATCGAGATGGTAAGCTCTGGTCATAGCCGGGGAGGTGAATGCAGGAGAGAGCTTATCAGTGATACGAGCTGTAACTGTAGTAATGGCCATTGACGATCAGGAGAAAAAAGTTTGAAGAAAGTCTTTTTTTGTTGTTGTTGTTGTTGTTTAGCTTCTTCACTACTCTAATAGGTAGATCACGACTAGCTCGTGCACTCGAGAAAAACGATTAAAAATCAAATATTGCCACGTTGAACCTTTTTCAGTTTGAAAATTTTCAATACCAGTTTTGGCTCGGTTTAGATGAAAAGTTGCTTAAAATTTCGGTTTAGTTCATAACCAAATCTGGGTTAGTATCCCGGATCATTTTAATTTGGGTTTATTTCACTGAAGACCCTTAGAGTTGAGCAGTATCTACGAAAAAGACTGAGAACTAACTCAATATCTAAGAAAGACCCAAAACCTTGAACAACAGTACAAACACTTCATCCAGGAACCGAAGCTATAAAAATATACTAGTTTTATGATGGGTTCTGCTAGTGTTTATAAAACACTCCCCGAACTTACCCAACTTCCACATTTGAAAGCTATTCACTTTTAAAAGTTACAAAACAAACCCAAATTTGGGTTTTTTTTTTCTAGTTAATTACTTGAATCCCACACACATATAATTTAGTAGTCACACACATCTAGTAACTACTAAGTTGAGTGATTTTGGAGATCAAGGTTGGATGACAAACCATGAGATTTTAAGGATCACCTTCTCTTAGAGTTTCAAATAGTTCACGTACTCACTACCTCAGACTTGACGTGCAAGTAAACCACACGAGCTTAAACACAACAGAATCATTCATAGGGAAAACCTAAAAAAGAATATCATAACATTCCAAAATCAGAACTTTGTTATTCCTTCTTTTAAGTCAAGCAGAAAAGGCAGCGTTAACAAGCTTTGCATAGAAACTTTGATCTCTTATATAAGAAAAATATTATTATGGACTGATTGGTCTCTTCGGTTTTGTCTTCTATGTTGGAGATTTCTGAGAGGAGATATCATCCACTACTTGTGAGGATGTCAGTTGAGTAGTAAGGAACAAGATCTGTCTATCCCGAACTTAGCAATAGGACACAAAGTGAACTTGAGAATTTTTTTTTACCAATGATCGGCAGTGGAGCAGGAAACAGCTGTGGGCATAAGTAGGTAAGTCTGGTAGCGATTCTTGAACTTGCTATCAGAATCGGCAACTCCATATTCATCCTTTGATGACCAGAAATAATTTGTTGAGTCTAATGAAATCTCTTCATCCAGCTTTAATTTGGTTAGTATATATGACTAGTTGTTACAGATAACACAAAATTCAAACTGGCGAGGACGACCTGGATAATAACTATCCAAAGAATGTAGCTGAAAACAGTTTCTTGGCGTGAGAGACTACATTACAGGGATAAACTGTAATATCTCTGAGATCTTTACTGGTTCTAGCATGAGACATCTGGCCATTTCTTGGTTAAACTTTCCAATGATTTTAGGTAATTCACATACATATAGGACTGATGAAACCTAACAAAACTCTTCATTCTCCGGTTTTCAGAGAATGGCTGATATTTTAACAACTTTGTTATCCACAAGAAGTGGAACAATGTGATCCTTGTGTTTAGTTGAACCAGATTGAGAAGAGGGGCCAAAGCTACGTGTATGTTGCAACCTTTGGATTAAAACAAGTAAAAAGATTAGATGCATATATTTTGTTGAGCACAAGAATACAAGTAAGAAGAATCTCATGAGCAACTTAAAACAAGTAACTGAGTAAGATAAGTTGCAGCATGAATTTGTTGAACTGTGCATCAAACAGAGTGAATTATAAGCACAAGATAGGATCCATATATTCCATGAGATTTACTCACACAGATCAACTCTCCAAAAAGGAATATAATGTTTACACAAGCGGACACCATTACACTTACCAAAAAGAAGTCATAAGCCCTTTTACTTAACTGTTCAAAACGATGGCTTAAACAGAAGATAGCAATTACTAATTACCAACCTAAAACACCATAACATTCCAAAAGCAGAGCTATTTCCCTTTTTGAGTCAAGCAGAAAAGGCAGCGGTAACAAGCTTTGCATAGAAACTTTGTTTCTTGACACTCAATTGCATTTCCTCAGCAAGCAATGCCTTCCATTCATCGGTTAGCTCTTTCCTTTGCGTAGCTCCAAGATTTTTCAAGTTTCGAAGCAGCGACTTCTGTTGGTATTTACCAAAACTTTGAAATGATGCCGCCACCTCAAGTGCCTCTTGAAGAACATTCAAATCCTCAGACTTGTCTATCTCACCATCATCAATCGCTTTACTCACCCGAACCTGCTCCACACAAGGTACACGCTCCTTCAAAACCTTCAAAACAAGACAGGTTGATTACTACCAATTATTTTAGAAGACTAGTCCATATTTAGAGATGGTAGAACACACACAGAGAGACGCACCTTGCTCTGGTCCATCTTGTTCTCACTAAAAGCAGATTTGGTTTTGTTTTGACCCCATATGGCCCATGACAATCTAAAGATTTGTTTATCAAGAGCATTAGCAAAAGAAAGACTTCTTCCATCATTAGATCTCGTCTGATACTCTTCAAATCTCCACTTCAGCTTGAGAATCTTATTTTGTAGCTGTCTCTTTGAGAAATCTGATTCCATGGAACCTCTGATAAGATCGTAAACCCCACTCCAGTCAGATGAGTAGCTCAACTTCGTTTCATTTTGATACTTCACAATACCCTTTTCAACAACAACAATAAAAGAAAAAAAAGGTACGAGCTTTATTATTATTACATATTGAAAAAAGTAAGAGCTTTATAATTTAAGCGTAGAAACAACAAACCCTGAGAATGAGGAGCATGTCAGTCTCAGTCCAGTTCATCTTCGGAGCAGCAGCAACAGAAGATACCAACAATGTCTTCGTCTTCATCTTCTTTCTCTCCCCGATAGTAGCCTCCGTGCCGGAACATTCGTCGTCATCTTCATGATTCCTCGTGAGTGGTTGGGCATTGTGTCGGATTTCAAAGCAATCCGAACTCGAGTCCTCGCTGGAATCACTTCCTTCACCATGTCGCTTCATCATCGGTTAGTGATAGAAAGATCAAAACTTTGGTAAAGGTTAGAAATTTTAGAGGGATTTTGAAATAAACCCTAGAGTTCTTCTTCCGAGATTGAGAGTAAAAGAGCAACTGAGCAAACAAAACAAGCGTAGGGGGAGTGGAACTGGATATGTCTAGAGTCAAAAATAGCGTAAATGACTAAAATACCTTTTCTCACATTTTTGGGGTTTAAAATGAACAAAAAAAAAAGTCTGAGGTCTTATAAGTTTCAAATCAAGTTTACATCCTCTTTCTCGTTATTACAATATTTCAACCAACACCCTCTAAAGTTGAACAGCATCTAAAAACTCATCCCAAAGTTGTAATAACTCATACATCTTTCTACCTCAGACTTTACCTACAAGTAAACTTCATGAGCTCTCTCTTTATCCTTTAGCTCTTTCTCCTTCACATCTGAATTTGGATTTTGGCGTGGTCATTACAAACTCTGAATGTTACTGGCCAAACAACTTGCATATTTCATCAGCCTGCAGAAATGTGTCTTTAGTTATAAAGTCTCAAGAATTAACAAAAAAGCCAAATATTGGAAATACAATCATCACGTTGGCCTTTGAACAATGTACAGTTTATATAGCTAAGGCTAGCTATACAAATTTTTTTTAACTAGATCAATAGTCTTGATATCATCCATGACACACATATTTGATAAGTGAGTCATTTTACCTTTGTGATTCTTCATACTCTTTGAGCTCAAATAGGTAGATAGAGTGTAATCATAAACATCATCAAGCCAGTTCCCACTAGGATAAAAATAAGTACACTTGAGGCTATTTACCAGATCTACGCCATCCTCAGCAATGATATAAAATTCATCAATCTTAAAGTTTTTCTATTGGTTACAAACTAAGAGAAGTTGTCTTATAAACCAATTGACTTTACAAGATTAATTATAACAAATGCAGAAGATATTGTGAATCTAAAAATTGAAAGCTATGCGACTGTACATTATTTATAACAAATGCAGAAGATGTTATGAAAATTTTCTTGCAACAGGAGAAAGAGCACTTACCAAAAAGATGAACTGTCCATTATTCTCAATATTAAGGAATTTACAACTCAGCGATGCGCAATGGAGTCTTTCGGTGTCTTTCTTGTCCAAGAACCATTGATCACGTCCACTGTAATAACCATAGCTAAAACAATCCTTTACAAACAAAGATCGCTGAAATTCTAGTTATAATTAATAATGAAGCAGAGAAGTTCACAAGTTTGTTAACCTTAGACATATCATAGAGTGCACAAGCCAACCAAGAAAAAAAAACACACACCCCATTACACTGAAGAAAAGGAAGCCATAAAAATAGTAAATGTTCAAAAGATGGCTTAAACACACAACAAAAAACATTGATAGGAACAACCGAAACAGTCTAAAACATTCCAAAAACACAACTTTAATCCTTCTTGAGACTAAGCAGAGAATCCCAAGTTTAGAAGCATTGCAAAGAAATCTCGTTTCTTGATATCCAATTCCATGTCCGCAGCGAACAATGCCTTCCATCCGTCAGCCAACTCTTTCCTTCGATCAGCTCCAACATTTTTCAACTTACGAAACAGAACCTTCCGTAGATCTTCACTTAAACTCCGATATGATGCAGCAGCCTCAAGTGCGTTCTTTATAACACACAAATCATCCGCACCATCTTCTTCCTCAACATTATCTATCTTCGTATTCTCATTTCCCACCACACGCTCATTCTCAGCACAAGGCACATCCTCCTCCTTCAGCACAAGACACTATTAATGATCACTACATATAAGTAATGATAAAGTTCACACAATGTTTAGAGATGGAAATTGTGTATGAAACAAAACACACTCACCTTTATCTTGTCCTTGTTCTTCTCCTCATAAACCCATTCAGTTTCTTTTTCAACCCATATGAGCTTTGACAATCTGAACAGTTCTTTGTCTTCGGTGTTAGTAAAAGAGAGTCTTAATCCATCATTATCTTGGCTTCATTATCTTTAAACCTCTTCTTCAACTTCTTAACCTTACCCATTATCTGTGCCTTAGAGAAATCTGATCTCATGGACTCTCTTATGTAACCGTAAAAAGCATCCCAGTCCTGATTGTAGCAAGTTTCGGTTTCACTTTGATACTCCAAAATCCCCTGTTCCACACAACAAAAGGTATACACTTTATAACAACAAGGTAAAAAACAAAAGAAGACAGTAAACAGAGAAGTTATAGTTACGAACCGAGAGAATAAAGATCTCATCTTTTTTAGACCAAATCATCTTCGAAGAAGCAGAGGAGGAAGGTGGGAACAATGTGGCCGTCGTCTTCGGTAGCTTTCTCCTCCTGAGCATGGCCTCCCTACCGGAGATGTCCTCATCAAGTTCATGCTCCCTCGTGTGAGGAGACAAAAGCATTGGTCGGTTGCTGTTGTGTCTGATTTCAAAGCAACGCTGCGAGTTCGAAGAGTCTCTGGAATCACTTCCCTGATTAAATCGCTTCATTGTTTTAAAAAAAAAAAATCAAAAGACCAAATTTAGGAAAGTTTTAAAAACCCTAGTTTTTCTCCAAACTGAGAGAGGGAGTAGTAATAAGAAGAGCAAGCGTCGTTGGACTCCAGTGGACTCGACAATGCATTATAATAACGTTGGAATTTCAAGAGTCCACCAGTACTGTAGAATGACTCAAACACCCTTGTCTCACATTTAGGTTTCAAAATGTACCGAGGATAAATCTGGAAAGTTGCCAAGAGTTTTTAGTTCATGTCTTGATTGGTTAATGACACTAAAGATGCGTTCAGTTTTAATAAACCTCAAAGAGACAAAGATTATACAGTTTTCTTGTAATTCAATATCGATAAAAAGGACACAAACACATTTAACGTAAACGTTTTTAATGTGTTGTTGTAAGAATCCAAACTTGTCATGAGTTTTAACTTTTAACATACCACCCCAAACTTACTCAATCTCTACATTAGTAGCCATATGCTTTTTTGACATATTCAAATTGCACAAAGTTAATTAAGTCACAAATCCAGTAACTAAAATTTATTGATTTCAAAGATCAAAGGTTGGGATTTGAGAAGAGAAACCGTGTGCGAGGTGATAGAGCGACCTCGGCAAAATGTTTCTGTAAGGATCACTTTCTCTTTTGATCTTCAAATAGGTCATACATCTTTCCACCTCAGACTTGACCTGCAAGTAAACCTCATGAGCTCTCTCTTTATCCTTTAGCTCTTTCTCTCGACCTTTTGTCTCTATTGGTTTCCCAAAGTATATGTAAAACCGTCCCGGAATCTTGGGAATTACTCCAGGCATATGCAAATCTTGGTTTCCTACTTCTCCTTCTTCACCGTTCCTAAACATATACGTATTGTTATATAACAGTTTCATGTGATGGTTATCTCTGACAGAGAGAGAGTCGAAAACTAAATACCTCAAGTAAGTATAGTCTTCTGTTATCTCTTTTATAAGATTCTTCAGGAAAGGGATCTTCATTTGATCATTGTAATCAAAAACCACCTGAGAAATCATCCCATTTCTCAAAAACCAGTTGAAAGGAAAAAGGAGTTTTAAAAACTGCAACTACTGAAGCTAAAACGAAGAATAAGAAAGAGAATTTGCTTACTTCAAAGAGATCATCTTCTCCAACTACCCCAAAAGGAATGATTTTTGCTCCAAATTTAGACGCAGTTCTTACAAACTCTGAATTTTCTGGCCAAAATAACTTGTATACTTCACCCTGCAGAAAATGAATCTTTCAATGAAAAATGAAGGCCAAACATAAGATATACAATCATTACCTTTCTGTGCAAGGCTTCACGAACACCTCCAGGATACAAAACCACATGAGCTTTTGAACGTAGTAGTTTATATAAATTGATATTTGAGACAGGAACTGCGCCTATCATCCTAACTGAGTCGAACATCTGCATATCAGGAAGTTTTGAGCCAGTTTTTCTGGTAAACATCACTGGATGTGCCAGTCCTCGCAACGGAATGTTCCTTTCTTTCAAGAAATGAATTGCTGCTGGACGCAGTTCGGTTCCAAGCAACATATGATTGCCAACATACAGAATTGGTCCCTCTGAAGGTATTCCCGCAAGTGATCTTACTATTGTACCGTTGTCTAGAGTTGAAAGAAATACTGGGGACATAACAGCAGTTAGCAATCTGGACCAGAGAAATAATTACTTCAGTAGTTGCTTACAGTAGCAAAAGCAAATATTATATTCTAGCTAAGGAGTACTATACAAACTATTTTCACTACATCTAAGTCAAGAAAGCGTCTGACACAGCCATCATTTACCTTTGTGATTCTTCATACTCTTTAAGCTCGAATGGAGTGGGCGGAATGTAATCAGAAACGTAATCGAGCGATTTTCCACGCCGATAATAATAACTACACTTGATGATAGTCAACAGATCTAACCCATCCTCCTGATATGACATAAACATTAATCAATCTAAAAGTTTGCTGAGCCAAATTTTATGCAACAAGTTTTCTACTGGTTATAAACGGATACAAAGAAAAAATCTCTTACATCAGGACAAAGAGCATCTTACCAAAAATAGGAGTTGTCCGTTATTCTCATACTTACGGATTTCACATTTCGGCAATGTACAATGGAGTCTTTCAATGTCTTCCTTGTTCAGTAACCATTGATCACGTCCACTGCAATAGCCATACCCTTATTAAAGCTACAACTCAGCTGCCAGCTAAGACACTTTTATATGAATAAAAAGATCTCTGAACTTCTACTTATAGTCTTATACTTAATAATGAAGCAGAGAAGTTTAATGGTGTATGAACCTCAGAAGTATCAGTGTCTGGGCTTTGACTGAGTACATGTGAGAATTAGCAGATGCTGAAGCAGACTTAAGCAGTTGAAGCTTCCATAGAAGTGTGTCCTTGGGAAAAATCTTAAGCAGAGTCTGCAAATAATTGTTTTTTCGTGAGTTTATCACATGATAACAAAACGAAAAATAAACAAGATCACGTTACTAATCAAACACCACGATCTGCAAAGACGAAAGAATCGTGCATCACTTATTTGTTATCCTAAAATAAAGTGTTACAGTTAAGTTAACTGAAGTTGCAAAGAAGTTTCTTAATAGCCCTCCACCCATCTGTGCGGCATCAGTTTCATTCAGCATTGTCTCGAACATTGCCGCAAATGGATAACCTATAAAATCAAACACAATAAACCACAATTTTGAACCAAAAGCTGATACTAAAACCCATATTTGAGACAGTTTAGATCTATTCTCTGCATCTAATTTTTCTTTGATTGGAAGATATACAAGGAGTTTAAATTTCACCTTGTTCAAACCTAAAATACTCTTCAAGCAAACTGGGAACTCTGTCAGGAAAGATTTCCAGTAGACTCGATACAGATTGCAACGTGATGTTACTGAAACGTGTGACTGCGTCAAACAATATATATTATGAGCACAAGAAAAGACGCATACAGTTCATGAGATGTACAGAATCCAACAAAAGAGAAGCTCTTTCAATATGATGAGCGTTACGCATTACATATTTTTGAGCTAGCAACACTGTTGTATTTGTGTTCACATAAAATTGGCCTAAAAAAATCTAGAGAAAGACAGTAAGAAAAAAAATTCTCTTTTACCTGGATTAGCCAGAATCAAGACAAGATCGATATCAGGGTTACTGGCTGCAACATCCAGAGCAAGAGAAGCTCCAATAGATTCTCCAACTATATAAATAGGTCTATTTGGTAAACGGAAGAACTCTGACCTAACTGTCCTCTCAATAAGCTTCACAATGTCTGAAGACGACAGAACACAACAGAAATAGTTTCATCCGCATAAGATTTTGGTTATAAACTCTTAACGAGACAACAGAAAATGCTGAAAATGCAACCACCTCGAGCAGGAGTACGATCACTGACTGGAAAATGAAGACACCATATATCAAATACCCTATGATCAAAACAGAAGATAATGAAATCAGAAACAAGACTTCACCTTTTTAATACTTAGATTAATTGACTGAGTTCAAACTATACTTACTCTCCAAGCATCCTATGCTGACGAATAAGCCCTAATCCAGTACCATCGATCCCTGCAATTTCGATTTCTAAGTTTCGTTAACTTGAAAAGACTTCATTTTTGCCAAATATATAGAGTCCTATTTCCCCAATCAAACAATCGAAATCGAAAGAACAGACCAGGTAAGTAGAGAAGCAGAGGAGACTCTGGAGCACGTGCGCCACATTCTAACGGAGAGAACCACCGAGGCGGACCACCATCTCCGCCGTCTGAATTGACGAACCCTCTAACTTCCACCCAAAAATCGTTCAAACTCTTCCTCTCCTCGGGCCGTGCCGCCTCCGTGTACGAATACGGATTCACCGTCGCCGTCACCCTCCCACCGTTCCGGAGACGTCTATGGAATCGGAGTTTCGGGTTCGTAACCCGGTCATAGGTCAGCCGTCGGGTTGAATTCCGGTAGAAAAAATCAGTGGGAAAGAATCCATCGGCGATACAGAGTGAGGGAGCCGCCATGGATGGATAGAAGAACGGTTTCGTGTTTCAACTTCTTCATCGTCTTCAAGAGGTAGAGATAGAACGAACACAAGAAGCTCGTGTACACGAGAAAACAGCGATGAGTGCTCCGCCATTTCTAATTCTGTTTGAAATTTATTTGTTTGAGACTCCAATTTGCCAAAACCGAGTTAGATGGTTCAATTGGAATTTGGCTCGGTTTTAAAAGAAAACAAGCCTAAAATTCAATTCAGATGGTTCGGTTTAGTACAAAGTTCAAACCGTGTATATGTTGGTATAGTACTTTTTCTCCCACAAATTACATTTTTCAATAAATTTAGTGACTTCTTTTTAATTATATTTTTGAAAAGTGGTATTTTGAAATTCTCCCCAAATTCATTTAGATAAATTGCATTTAGTAATAATGATTTTAATGAAACAAAATCAATTTTTTTTCATTTGAAAAATGAGAAATTAGTTGAATGTTTTCTTCAAAATGTTAGTTCAGAACGAGAAACAGTTTTTGTCAATCTTGATGGATCATAATAGTTTTAAAACATATATGATTTCAAGATAATAATAATAGTGCAAAAGGATATAGTTGATGTGAACCTAAATTTTTTTTCAAAATGAGGACGTGTTAAAGGAGGTAGTTCATGTTAATTAGAAAAAATAAAAATAAACATACTCCATTTAAGAAATTTGTGAACAAAAGAAAATGATATGGAACGTTCGATTTGCATATTAACCAATGATGACTTTATCCTATCGAAAATGCTCTCGCACAAAACTATCAAAGATTACAATGCATTAAATTAATTAAACGTGAATGACCAACAACTTTTGCACTACCTTTGTGCATGTTTTACCTTAAAAACTAAAAAGTATGTCAAAAACCTAGATCATATAAGTTAAATTTATGGTAAATTATAAAATCAAAACAAAAACAAAATATCTACTATGTAAACTCATATTTCAACAATAGGAATAAAATAAATAATACTACCCAAAACCAGTGTGTCCGTGACACATCTTTATTTCAGTTGTACTGGAATCTGGAATTATAGGAACAGTTAAACTGGAATCTTTCTAAGAATGAAGCATTGTACTACCATGACTAACATGTGATTTTCTTTTATAATACTAAAATAATTTGGACACTCTTACACGTATTTTATTGTATTTTAATATAATGTTTCACAAATTGTATTAAAAAGTTATATGCTGTTATGTTAGATGGTAGTTTCAAAATTATCATGACAATTGACAACAAAATAAAATTTTAATAGGTTTTAAAATTGAAATGACTTTTTTTCCTTTACATAAATATTGACTCAAAGAAAAAACTACATTTACATGATATAACCAATATGATGATCCTTTTTAGGCCGCAACAATACAAAATATGAAATTTAAGGACCTATTGTTCAACATGCAAATTTTGCATTTATAAAGAACACTTGTACTAGAATTGATGCAATTACCTAAGACGGACCAATACATAATCCATTTACCTATTTTTAATATTACTACTCTTAATGTCGTCTGAGATGCGTCAAATATCGATACTACACATCTTATAAATTTTACCATAAATTTTGGCACATAATAAAGTAGAGTTTAGGAATTGAAAGTGATTAATGGGATGGCTTAACAATATAATAGTATATTTGGGTTGGGCCTAGTATCATTTGGGTCCATTTTAGAAATTAATATGATTTAATCGGGGCATAGTATCGGATAATGGTTTAATATTCTTAGCCTATTTTAAAAGGCCCATTAGTTAGAGCTCACGAAGTCTACATAAAAAAAGAACTGGAACGATTCGATTGAACCTTGCGGCAGAACCGACCGGTTATAGAAGAAAACCGAAGAGGTGTAGTTGGATCAGAAAATGGGGTAAAAGGTGCTTCACGTGGGCACATTGGGTTGTCGCTCATGTGAGCACTACTTGATTTGCTTCTAATCATTACACTTATTTATACTTTTCCCCTAATAATAGTTTTTATTATTTTCTCACTACACATCATTAGATTTCTTGGTAAAAAGAAACATTTGACAAAAAAAAAAAAAAAAGAATACACATTTAGATCCTTCATTATAAAAACAAAATAAAAACACTACTAAATCTAAATGATATGATCTAAACCGGAAAAAAGATTGTTGAAGAAGACAAAATTAATTAACTTTTTACTTTTACTTTTGTTTTAGTTTATGATATATTACAGAAAACCATAAACTAAAGAGACATTATAGTATTGTATACAAAGAGTAGATGAGGAGTGAAATTTATATGACGTAATTAAGAGTAATACATTTGTTGTGTACCAAGTTCTTTATTTATAAATTCGGTCTTCGACCAAGAAAAAAAAAGTTCTTTATTTGTATGTTTATTCATTTTATAATCACATGAGGATTAAAGCTTTAAAAAACAAAGGAAAAATGTCACTTTTATTTTCACATGCTAAAAGATTTAATTAAAGGAGTGAACAGAAGTTATATTTAGATGAATTTATACTTATCTTTTTCACAAGATATCAACCAATATATATGATTGCCTTCCTATATTTCCTTTTTTTCCCACTATACATGTTTTCTTTTTCTATTTATCCATTTTATCTTTCTATATATGTAGCATTTGATATTTCAAAACCATATTTAAAATTTTATATGATAACTTTAAAATTTTTACTTATTCATAAGGCATATTACTCGAAACGAAAGCAAAATGACAGATAAACACAATAATTATATCATTTTATATATGTTAAATTGTTTGATATACCAAACAATAGACTCTAATTAATGATCAAATAAAGACTACTATAATCTAATATTGGTGGTTTAATGCCAATGACTTCTTAGCCACTCTATTGGCTTCTTGTGGAAAAGAGATTCGAAATCGTGTTTTATATATCTGTGGACTACTGAGTCCAAACATTCTGATTGGTGGCACTAGAATTTTGAGATAACCTATTTAGACTGGATTAAGATATGTATAATATAATTATGGCTCTAGCTGGTGTGATCAATGCAATCAATATAAATATGATTGATTCGATTATTAGGTTAGAGTAGTGCAATCAAGATTGCTAAATGATATAGCTAGTATATATAACTATAACTAATCTAATTTTCTACTAAACTTTTAAGCTGCTAAAGACTAATCTTTGTTGTTCTTGGATTTGTTTTTTATTTTTATTCCCTTAACGTTGAATTGAAATTTATAACATATTTTATTTTTTAATAAGAAAATACGATAATAAGGTATGCTTGAAAATAAACAAAAAAGGTATGCTTGAAAATAAGAAACTAAAATGAGCACTCAATAAACAAACTAAGGCCATCCTCAATTGTACTTGGAGTGGTGTAACTTAAGTTAATTGTTTCTTGCTTTATCAATAACATGCACTTAATTGGGTTCATAAGACAAATAACGAATACCAAACATTTCAACCTTCCCCTACCACAGATACTTGTGTCTGTGTTACTTTTTGATACATTAAAATGCTTATACATAAGATACCAAAACCCACCCCCAAAAAAATGTTAAGATGAGTGTTTCACAAATTTGGTATACTGTGTTTGATTGTTTGGATTAATGCTCATAGAATCTTAAAACAAAATTGAACATTTATGGTAACAGTTGGTGTGTCATGTCAATGAAGCTTTCTATATAAAGTTGGTAGCTGTCAGATTAAAGCATATATACATATACATATGGATAGCTATAGTGAAATCTATATCGAAGCAGTTAGGTATCTGACGTTAGGGCAGCTTACGTGACTTCATTTATGATCTATCTCTTTGTTAAACTCTCTGATCTATTATGACTTCAAATTATAAGTATAAATACTACTCCAGTTATCACTTAATGTGTTCAAATAAGTGTACTTACACTCGAACTAATAGATAGGAGTTTAGTCTCCGGATGATCCAATACAACGATCAACAAAGTGATCTGATAAGAGAATAAGTTAATTAAAAACAACAATGATGCTACAAAAAAAAAACCAAACATGTTGATTTATTTATTTTTAGCTCTAGATGATATATTTATACATGAATAAATACAAGAAAATTTATTAGATAAAAAAAGATAGTACATTTTTTTTTGTCACATATTAGCTACATACATTTAAGCATTCACTCAAATTAAAACCAAACCAATTTTTTAGAAAAGTTATAAAATACGGACGAGCGATAGACTATAGTTTATGAACTGTTTTTGTATAGTAATTAGTGGGAATCCTTTACTTATCATAAGTCCACCTAAATTAGGTGACATATTCTCCTTTGTTTTATTTATTTATTTATTTATATAAATTAAATCAATTTCATTTGTTTTTTGTTTTCTTTAAAGAAACTACCAATTCATTTGTTATATACTAGTATCAAATAATAAATAAGAATTTGGGAATTAGCAGACAAAATTGACCTTAAATTTAACTTTTTTTTCTTACAAATTAAAATTCTCGATCTCCGATATGAATTTCTTCTAATAACCAGCAGGTCCACCACAGACACAGAGGACACCTTTGGTAGTATCTCATCCAAAGGCCTTTCACTGAATTATTATTATTTTTGTTTGTTATATTAAATTGATTTTGTAGAATAAGCTACCAAGAAATATACAGCTAACTTATATACCCCACAAGTATTTGGAATGTACAACGAAAAGACAAAGTAATAACTATAGAGTTTTGATGTCACACAGCTTAATAACATATTCGCATGTTCCATGTCCACTCCAACCTATGATGGCATTTATATAAAATCTATCAAATAAATTGTTTTTTTTTCGAAAAGAGAAAAAAAAAAACAGACTGTCAATAATTAAATTTGTGGTTTAAACATAATTTTATGAGGTAATTTTAATTAGTGATGATGATTAAATCCAGATGGTGTTTAGTAAAAATAACGTAATTACATTGAAACCAACGTTAAAGTTGACTATTTCCTTGTAAGAAATAAAAAAAATGACCGTTGCCTATTTTATCGTACCGTCATCGAGACCAACGACCATGCATACATTTAAGAAACTGACTATATTACCCCTACAAGCACGAGTTACGAGAGAGATGATATATCACAGAAGCTGGAGGGTAAACTCGTCATTACATTCTTGATTGGTCACTGTTCCCTCCACCCAAAACATGCATCCTTTTCAATATTAAAAAACTCACAACTTATTAAAATAAATAAATAAAGCTTATTTTTCCACTATAAAATAAAATAAAAATTTGTGGTGCGTACTTTATAATTTTAAGCCGAATTATACAAAAAGATATTGTTTCCAAATCTGTCGGTACAATTTTTTAATACATACAGTATCTTTTTTAATTTTCCTCTATATCTAAAATATGTTGAAATTACAAATTTATACAGTTTTATGACGAATTTAAAACAATGGCTGAAATCATAACACAACTAAATGGTCACTTAATCGAGAAAAGGATTCAAAATTTAATACATTGTACAAAATAAATACTTCGTTTTGACTTTTGGAGTTTATACATTAAAAACCTAAAACCTATTCTATTGCTAGAAAAATAGATTCGGGGTACCAACTAGAGCAGCCTATGATTCAATAAATCCCAAAATTAATTAATGTAATTTGATAACCTAATTTAGTTTGTTTTCCCTGAATTGTTAAACTAATTTAGTGATGTTAATTGTTAAACTAATTACATTATATTCTTCGGTTTGGTGATACAACAAAACTACTAATTACTGAATAACAAAATAAAAATAAAAATAAAAGTATCGTCGTCTCTCATGAGAATTGAGATCTACTTTTCATTTTTTTTTGTCCCATTTATATAAAAAATCAACTGGTGGGAGCTAACGCTCGCGTCTTCTTCCTCTTGACGTAATCGGGAATTGAACTCGTTTCTCTATTCACTGAGTCGACTCGTATTTGGCAGTTACGGTGTCTTTCAGTCTTTGTGGTGTGGTGTAATGATCAACGCTCTACATTGGACTGAAGAAGATGAAGGGAGTAATGGCTGGTTTTTAGCGACAATGGCCGGAGCTCCGGTGATGGTTACTGTTTAAGTAAAGCGGCGATCGAATACTTAGACGGTGGAGGAGAGATGTTTAAGTCAGCGAGATGGCGGAATGAGAAGAGCAACAAAATCAAAATCGTTTTCAAGTTGCAGTTTCATGCTACTCAGGTAAATTTTCACTCTTCTCCTCCTCCGATATATATGTTTTTTTCCAGTGAATTTTGGTTTCGTTTTCTCTCTTTCTCGTACTCGAGAGAGCAGATTTTCTCGGGAAAATGTTGCTAAGATTTTCGAATTTTCCAGAAATTTGGGGAAATTTTTTTATAGTCAAATCTGACATCTGATATGACCAGTGTAAACAGTGAATTACAAAATAAGAAAACTGTGAGAATTCAAATTTTGAAATTTAGATCTTGGATATGTGAGAGTGAGATCATCATGTTCTTGTTCATCATTGTGTGATTTTGATTTTTTTTTATTTTTTTTTTGGTTAATCAGGTGACACAGTTGAAGGCAGAGGGATTAACGATCTCTATAGTTCCCGGAGATGTTGGGAAATCGACTGGGAAGGCAGAGAAGGCTACGGTACTCGACGGACATTGTCGGTGGGAATCTCCGGTGTTCGAGGCGGTTAAGTTTCTTCAGGATGTGAAGACTGGGAAGGTTAATCAGAGAATCTATTACTTTATTGTATCTACTACGGTGAGGAAACAATTAAACTTAATTCTGAGTTTTTGAAAGTGATCTCTGAGATTACTTTCTTGAAGATGTTGCTAGTTTTGTTTTTGCAGGGATCTACAAAATCTGGTGTTTTGGGAGAGACTTCGATTGATTTTGCTGATTACGTTGAAGCAGTTAAGACTTGCAATGTTTCTCTTCCTCTCCAGAATTCAAATTCGAAAGCAATGTTGCACGTTAGCTCTCTTTCTCTGTCTCTCTTTCTTTGCATTAATGTTTGTCATGAGATGTTACAGTGTTTGCATCCAAAGAAAAGCTCACATGATTCTTACTTCTTTGTCTTTTTGAACTTTGATACTGAGCTTTGAAATGGTTTTTGTTTTTCATTATCAGGTATCAATACAAAGGCAGCAAGAAAATGCAGATCCGCAAAGGTATATATAGGAAACTGGACTCTGCTATTATGAGTTTTCTTTTAGTCAATTCCTTTTTAGGTTCTTATTGGGAGTCTCTGTTTTGTTTGTGGGTTTTTGCAGAGTGGTGAAAGAAATCGATAGCTTGGTGAAAAGGTCACGGAGTCAAGATTTGAAATCTCATTTAAGTATTGATGCAGATGAAAGCCATAAAAGTGATTCACAAGAGGTACCTAACTCATGTTCTATTATCGCTTATCCATATTCTTGATTTCTAAAGTCGTTGGTGTATATTTAGAAGTTTTAATATTCTATTTGTCTTCTGCTCTCCTAGGAAGGTTCATTTGGTAAAGCTTCCCGGATTGCTGAATTGAGGCGTCGAGCATCGATTGAATCTGATACTACGTTGTCAAGCTTTGACAGTGGGTCTGAATTGGATACACTGGGAGAGATTGGAAGCAGAGGTGATCACATTCAGAAAAACCAGTCTAATATGCATCACCTTTCGGTTACAAATATATACGAAGAGCCTCATATATCAGAATCCGAGTGGTCTGGAAGTTCTGATCAGGGAATCAGTACTGATGGCTCCATGAATAGTTCAAATGATACAATCCCGAGAGAGATCACAAGGACTTCCTCAAACGAAGATGTAGATAAGCTTAAAACCGAACTTGTTGCTCTGGCAAGGCGAGCAGATCTTTCGGAACTAGAGCTACAAAGCCTGCGGAAACAGATTGTTAAAGAGACCAAAAGGAGTCAGGATCTCCTGAGGGAAGTAACTAGCCTGAAGCAGGAGAGGGATTTTCTGAAGGCTGATAATGAGAGTATTAAAGCATCTGATAAGCGAAAGGAAGAGGCAAAAATTAGGAACCAGTTGCAGCTTGAAGGAAGGGATCCACATGTTCTTTTAGAAGAAACCCGAGAAGAACTGGATTATGAGAAGGATCTGAACTCCAATCTACAGTTACAGCTTCAGAAGACAAAGGAATCAAACACCGAGTTGCTGCTTGCTGTGCAAGATCTAGAAGCAATGGTGGGGAAAAGAAGTAAGAAAACAGCTGATCTTCCTAGACCAAGAACCTGCGAGAGGAATACCGAAGAACCGAGGAGAAGGTCCTGCACAAGTGAGACAGATGACGACGAGGATCAGAAGGCACTAGACGAGCTTGTGAAGGGGCACATGGATGCAAAAGAATCACACGTCCTGGAGCGAAGGATCACTGACCTATACAATGAGATAGAGATCTATAAACGAGACAGAGAGGATCTTGAGATACAGGTGGAGCAGCTTTCTCTGGATTATGAGATACTTAAGCAGGAAAATCACGATATCTCATACAAGCTAGAGCAAAGCCAAGTGCAAGAACAGTTGAAGATGCAATATGAATGTTCATCTTCTCTTGTAAACGTGAATGAGCTTGAAAATCATGTGGAGAGCCTAGAAGCCAAGCTCAAGAAGCAGTACGAAGAGTTCTCTGAGTCCCTGTGCCGCATCAAAGAACTTGAAACGCAGATCGAGGGAATGGAAGAAGAATTAGAAAAACAAGCTCAGATCTTTGAGGGAGATATTGAAGCTGTCACACGTGCTAAAGTGGAGCAAGAGCAAAGAGCTATCGAAGCCGAAGAAGTCCTGAGGAAGACGAGGTGCAAAAATGCTACTGTAGCCGGCAAAATACAGGACGAGTTCAAGAGAATCTCTGAACAGATGTCTCTTACGTTAGCAGCAAATGAGAAGGTGACTATGAAAGCGATGACCGAAACTCGCGAACTGCGCATGCAGAAGCGTAAGCTAGAAGAACTTCTCATGAATGCTAACGATGAACTCCAAGCAAATAACGCTGAGTGTGAAGCAAAGCTCAACGAGCTCTCAGGAAAGACAGATCTTAAAACGAAGGAGTTGGAGAGAATGTTAGTGGATCTAGAGAATAAAAAGAGGCAAAAAGAAGATGCTAATGCAGATTTGACACAGGAGATCACAAGGCTAAAGGATGAGATTGAGATCTTGAGACTTGAAGTGGAAGAGACAAGAAAATCAAGTATGGTAACCGAGGCATCTTTGTCAGAGGAGTTGCAGCGAACCAAAGACGAAAAAGAAGCAGTCATTACCATTTTAAAATCACAACTAGAGGCCACAATAGCGCAATGTGATAATCTAAAGCATTCTGTATCCAACAATGAATCAGAGATTGAGAATCACAGAAGGCAAGTTGTACAAGTGAGAAGCGAGCTGAGGAGTAAAGAAGAAGAAATGAAAAATCTAAAGAACAGAGACGCAGCAGCTGACAACATAACAAATACAGAACAAAGAAGCAACGAAGATAGATTAAAACAGCTTGAGGTAATGCATCTAACACTAGATCATTCACTATTTGGCTAATTGTTTGATATTGATGCCAATTTTTGGTTATCCAGGAACAAATAAAACTAAAGGAAAACGCTTTGGAAGTCTCTTCAAAGATGTTCATCGACAAGGAAAAGGAATTGAAGAACAAGATCGAAGAGTTGCAGACTAAACTCAACGAACGAAGTCAAAATAGCCAAGAGGTAAAAGAATTAACCTTTTACAATTTAGATATACTTTCCTACAACCTCAAACATCATAACACTTCTCTGGTTTTATGAACAGACTGGTGAAACTTTGCAAGGTCCACAAGCGATTGCTATGCAAAACAATGAAGTATTGCCATTGCCATTGAACAAGAGGTATGTTCATGAATCAATATAAACAAACAAAACACCGATGATTTCTGATCGATTCTTGCTTTTACAGTGACAATCTTCAAGATTTGGTAAATGAAGTAGCGTTGCTAAGAGAACAAAATGGATTGATGGAGATGGAATTGAAGGAGATGCAAGAGAGATATTCAGAGATAAGTCTAAAATTTGCAGAAGTTGAAGGTGAGAGACAACAACTTGTTATGACTGTACGTTATCTCAAAAATGCCAAGAAGAAGTAAAACCGAAGAACCAAATGGTGTGCACTGTACAAATTTCTCTTATTTTTCATTATAAATATTTTTTTGTTTTTTTTGTTTTTCACATATATATAGTTTCTCCTTTAATATATATAATTCTTCTGAGAGAAAAGTGAGTTTTGAGTTTTGACTACTTTTTTTGGTGTATTTATCTACTGTTTGTAATAGATATCATGAATATATAATTATTTATGTTAGTTTGCATATCTAAATCTTGACCAAAAATAAAAGTTTTATCTAGAATTCACTATTTCAATATTTTAAATTGTTACTTTCTACCACTCCAACTACCATAGAGTGTTACACAATCGTTACGATTTAAATAGATTCAAAGTATGCTAACTAGTGTAATTGTTACAACAGATTAATCAACCTTATCAAGCTTCTAATCTACAACAAATGTAACAGATGAACATGAAAGAACAACTAAACAGCTTTGTAATCGAGCATCTAAATTAAATAGTGTTACCTCCCTCTCTTTCTTTAAAGCAAGGTAGGATACTTAGCGTCAAAAAACTCTCTGAGGCTTTTAGCAACTTTGTGACCACCCATGAGTTCTGCTAATGTCTCCACAGGCATAGACGCGAGCTCAGCCAAACTCTTACATTTCTCCATAATCGATCTGTAATTCGCGTCTGAAACTCCAGGAAGCCTTCTCAGAAACTCTACCGCTGATGTGTTATAGTTTTCAGCTCTGTTTCACATCATGAGGCAAATTTCAATATCACCAATGTAAAATAAACAAAACTGACTTTGCAGTTTAAGAAAGAGAGCTTTTTACCTGATGTCATTTTCTATGATACCTTCTTCTGAAGGCACACCAACTCTTATTGCTCGGCTCTCATCTGGCTCGTCTTGGTTGGATTTTAAGGTAGTGAAGATTTCTGCGGTTGCATGTAGACTTCGAGACCATAATATCCTTAGCCGAGGAAAATGCAGAACTAGTAACGATAGTTTTGATATGATGTTATATGGAGCCACGTCATCTGATATATCACTCGCAGACTGCAAGAAAAAAAATAACAAGATCAAAACTCAATAAAAAACAGAATTTACACATAAGACAGATAAGAGAAAAAGAAAGTGTTTTGACTGTGAAGCTTGGACTGTGAGAGGTTACCTGAAAGGAGAAGCTTTTGTCTTGAGAGAACTCAATGAGAAGAACCGGTATTCTGTAATAACGGGACATCATTTCGACTTGGTGGAATAAACGACCTGATGTGAAGCTCTGGAAAAGATCTTGAATGCTCTTTCTCTCCACGCAGATTGAAGGAGATAGGATATAGTCACCCACCTCTAGTGTAACTGGTATTATCTTCATGCCTTTTTGGTGAAGAACATTTGGTAGGCTGCTCATGAATTCCCTCATGTCAACTATTACCTGATAAAAAACCCATTGACTTTTCACATAAAAGGCTTTCCGGATAGTGGAGATCAAATCAGTACTGAGATATGAACCTGTGTCTCTTTCTCCAATTCCTTTCTTCCGCCTGCTTTTCTGGTTAATGAGTTTTGAGTACTTGACGCTGGAAACTCTGTAGATGAATTCGACCCCAAGCAGATCCCATCCTAATTCCAAGTTTATAGCACAGGATGGATGAGATGAAACCAGGAACGAAAAAATGGAATCCGAGGAAAACAAGAGGATGGTCTGATTCAATTTAATATAAACTTGTTTTAGCAGCGCAAGTGCGCTACCAGGCGCTGCTACCATTAATTGAGTTGTTCTAACTTACTTTCATACGGGAAAAAAACTCACACAGATTTCGTTTCAATTGAAATGTTGGGGTTTGAGTTTCAAACCTGATCAACGGGAATCATCATCGAAGACTTTTGCCTGATCAATGATTCAAAGGCTCCATTTTCCCGACGTATGCTTGCTTCAAACTTCTGCACTTCTGTGGACTCATCATAGAAAAGAAAATAAATTTTCAGCTTTCTTAGAGGGTTCTCTGCTTTGTAGACCTCAAGTTCTCTGACAAAACCCATGTCAGGATGGTAGACAATGATCACAGAGGGTTTCAAGATATCTAGTATAGGTTGATCGCTTTCTAAAGCATAAAAATGCACAGGCGGTATCTTTTTAGCATCACTGGGGTGAGCAGCATTGGCTTCTTGGGGGACTGATGTGCTAGCCTCACTAGCTTTTTCTTCATTCTCTAGGCCTGTTAAGATTTCAGGTTTACTATTCACCGTTTTCTTATTGCAACTTCTTATGGATCTTCTGAGACTTGTTGAATCCTTTTTAGCTTTTCCTTTGGTACATGGAGCCTTATCAACATGAGGCTCTGGGTTGTTATTTCCAGAAGCCATATCTGTTGTCTTTCTTAGCTTGCGAATAGAAGAAGCAGCAGCCATAAGAGCCTCATGCTCTTGTCTGCCAACACTGCTACCTTCCGAGTTCTGTATTGTAGTTACCGGAACAACTCCATCAAGAATCCCAAAACCCTTGGGAGTCTTTTGTTTCTTCTTTTGTGGTGTCTGCATACTGCGGAGCTCAATTTTGCTCAGCAGGTACATTTCCCATTCTTCCCGCATTACCTGCAAAAGTGTAGGTAACATGAGAAGATTTGTGTGGCAGACAAATTATGAAATTGGATGTTAGCTTCTAAAATTATGGTTAGTAGTGACAGGGTTCGTTTCAGTTGTAAATGAATGATGTAAAATCTCTTTATCTAACTGGACCTTCTGTGGATTGTTTGTGATACAATCTTCAAGCTGCATGCAGGACCGTTCATCTTTGCAAGCGACAAGAACGATTCCATTGTTATCACTGTTGTCTTCCTCAGAATAAGCCTGCTTTTGTCTTTCTTCTTGTGTCTCTTCTAAAATCTCCTGTATTAATCACAGACACACCATTAAGATTAATGCGATTTCGTACAGCTATTCCATGAAAACATGTTTGTCAGTCATAGAGATGTCAAACTCAAAAAGAACCGATATGGTCACAAGCTAAATTAACTTCCATCACTAAATCAACAGTAACAGAAAAACAGCATTGAAACTGAAACTCACTCAGTCACTCACACGTAAGACTTTCCATTTTGGTGCCTCTTCCAGAACTTCTTCAATAAAAACGCCACTAGCCATATTTGTTGCCGCTTCCCCACCCACTAATTCATATCCAATTGTCAGGAATTTTTAAAAAATACTTATAACACACAAGTCACTGGATACAAGATACAACCACTGAAGATCAAGAATTTGTTACCTGCTTCTACAGAGTCATTTTCTCCCTTGGACTTTCTCTTCTTACCACTTTTATTCGTAACATGTTCTTTTGACTTCACATCACTAGCCTTCACGAGACGATACACTCGTTTCTTTGCAAAATCAAATATTTTATAGCTGGACTCTGCAAATAACCAAACAGACCGATAGCTCTCTGATACCCTTAGTGTATCCAAGAACTTGAGAAAACTCACAGCATCATACCTATACAAAAATCCATAAACGTAACAGCAAACTGCTGTTAGAAACTGCCAAGAAACCCAACTTGAAGCTACAATTGGAAAAAAGGAGAATTTCTCACTGTTCCCAAACGAAAAAGACTTTGCATAAGTAGGGAAGACATAGAGCTATATTACCTAACAAGATAGTCAAGCAGCTTCCTTAAAGTCTTCAAATCAGAAACAAGCTGTTTAGTTCTTTTCCCCAGAGTATGCCAAATTGGGTCAAGCTGCCTCCTCACAATCTCATCAAAGGACTTAAACAACCCACTCTCTACAGTCAAATCATCCACATCAACCTTGTTAGTCTTCTTCATCTCCTTGAGGCAAGCGTCCATAACTTCAATGATTGCTTTTTGTATTCCTACCATATAGTTCGACATAGAAACTCTAATATCCACAACCTCAGGCGGTTCTCTCTCCAATTCCTGAGACACATCCAACTGAAACCTGATCCACAAATTCACAACTATGGCTTAATGATCCAAAAACCAACATCGTATTCTCAACCAATTTGAAGTTCAAAATTACAAAACCTTGGCCATAGATGGAGTCTTCGGAGGCAGAGAGCACGCATGGTGCGTTCAGTCTTGGCGAAACCGGAGACCATAGCCTGCGGTTTATCAGAAAAGGCGCGTACATAAGCGGAGCCATTTAGGGATTTAACAATTCGCACAATGAACGCTTCAGTGGAAGTTTCCGAAAGCGAATGAGCATTGAGAATGAAGATTCCAGCAAGCGAAGAAACAGGAATCCTCTGAGTCAACAGATCGACGATGAGAATCCGCGGCGTGATGAAGAAAGGGCTGCCGGAGGAGTAAAGCGAGTAACGCTGATTCGCCGGAAGGTCAGCGGTAATCTCCGTCGGAGTAGGAGAGTCAAGAGATGAGATATAATGGATAATTCTGGATTTGAGGGATTGAGCGGCGGGGGAGAGGAGGAGAAGTAGAGTTCCTTGGGAAGGAGAGTGAAGGATGAGGAGAGAAGCGATTAATTTAGCGAGGGAGAGACCAGAAGAGAGGATCACTAGTCCGCCATTAGACTCCTCGAGAAGGTCCGATATAATCTGTTGGTGAAATTTCAGCGCCATTGCGAAGAACACGACGCAAAATCGGAGAAACAGAAGGGGACGACGATATATAATTTATTTTGGTCGCAAAACGTTTCAAAATTCAAAACGGTGTCGTTTTAAAAGTCAATTGCAAATAATTTTAGTTTACTACCAACAATTATTGATTTATCATTAATCGAGACAGAAACTAATTTTTAAAGCTTAAATGTCCCTTATTTTTCACAAAACCATGTCAAATAGTTGGCTAAATAAAATTGATTTTCCTACGATTTGTGGTAAATTGATTTTTTTTTTCTGTCTCGACCTCTCCATTAGCTATATAAAATGCTTGAATTTTTGATATTTGAATATATTAGCATGAGTATTTTTCTCAGCTCATTTTAGTTTTATGTTAATTACATTACAAATTTCATAATGTTGGTGTGTTGACGAGTTTTAGATGTTGCAGAGATACTTACTTGGAGATTAAAGAGAGAGTTTGAAGACCATCAAAGTAGTAGTTTGAAGTTTATGTTCATGTGTAGGTTGGATTGTAAAACTCAATAAACAAATGGAGAGGTAAACTTATGTATGGTCAATAAAATAAAGTAGCGATATAAACGCATTGTGTACTAAAGTAAAAATTAAAACTATTTAAGCTTTTAATATTATAGACTGCAAAAACGTGTTGTGGTTGAAAAATATACAAAAATGTAATCCATAACAATGCATAAACTTTGAACTTAAGTTTTCTGTAAGTAGCTATGAAGTTTGGTATATAAAAAGAGGGGCAAATCACTAAGTTTAAATTCACAACATGCTAAGAAAACAAAACATAGAATCACATTATATATATATATATATATATATATATATATAAAGAAAAAAAAAAATTAGAACACAACATAAAAAAAAAAGACAATTGTAAGGAAAAAACAATTAAAAAAGAAGCAAAACAAATGACTAAATAAAGGAAATTAAAAATTAAAAATTCAAATTTAAAACATTAGAAGCAAAGTAAGAATGAGTGTAATCGTATTTTCATCGAAAAAATAATATTGACCTCGTAAAAAATAAGATCAGAAATTGATTGATCCTAGAAATGATTTTTTTGTTTTGTTTTACTTTTACTCAATCTAAGATTATAAAGATCTTTACCATATGATTATTGTCGAGGTTGGTCAAATATAGGAATGATCATGTGGCTGATTCCATAATTTTACAATGTTTCATTGATTTTGACCGTAGGGAAAGCTAGCAGATGGGGTGGATGTTGCCATCAAAAGGCATAGAAAATACATACTAACAAATGGTATTTGCTTGGATTATATCCACACTTTTTTCACTTGTTGCCATCAACAACAGTTGGAACATATATAGTAAGCCCATCATGTGATATGATTATTTCAAATGCTGAACAATTATACGTTTATGTTTATGTATGAAAATAGTGTCGTATTAATTCATGAAAAAAGTATTTTGCAATAATAATTTCAGCAGTTTTATGTCACCGGAATATAATAGACTCATTGGCAAAGATATCATATATATATTTATAGCTTTGAAATGGTGCTATTGGAAATCGTATTTCTTTCTTTAAATCTACATACCCCTTGCGAATTTTGTTAATTAATTAAAATTGGAATCATCATGTGGTCTATGATCTCTTGTTCTACATAAACTAGAAACCAAATACATTTTTGTTCTTATATTTCTTTTTCCCTATCAAAAATTAAGACCACATCTTGAGACCGCATGAACTGATATTAAAGATTTTTTTTGAATTTCTATGTTTTGCTTGTTATTGTCTTTTCCAATTTATTCTAGAATATATGTTATTAATTTTGTATTTAATATATTAATTAACTACATAATTAATAACAGTATTTATAATTTACAGTATGAAATAATAATTAAAAAAAAACTTTATTTGGGTATAAACTATAAATGTATTAAATTTAAACGAATGATTTGCAAATAGAAAAGCTTTCAAATTAAAATAGAAAGATGAATTGAAAGTCTTGAAATATAGACACAAAAATGGAGTCTAAGGAAAGCAATACTTTCCTTCATTATTACCCAAGTAAGAGCATACCATTTGAACTTATTTGACTTGTATAGATTTGTTGACTTAAATACATGAGAACATCATGCAGCAATGATCATCCTTGTTGGCTTGTTGCATCATTTAAAAGGGAACAAAAGAATGACACATGTCTTATTTGTGTGTGTGAAGTGGCATGCCTTTAGCATCATCCACCGGTTACAGAAATCAGACTGGTTCTGCTTGCTACCTTTGATGATATAACTCATTCTATCACTATCTTTAAGGACCCTCTACTGTTCAATGATTTTTAAATTTTGTCACTTACAAATTGTAGTCTACCAATTCACTAAGAAGTCCCATTTGCCTTCTGCACATTCTTTACGAAGTTTCTTTTTTATCAATACAGTGTCTGAAGTAGACACAAGTCATCCTTCACTTCCACAAACGAATTAACCTCACAGCTTCATCAAATCCTCCTCGCTTCACAAAGACCATGTCAAACAGTTGGGCGATTTTATGGCAGCCCATGAGGCATCGCAATGGAACCACAAAAGCTGCATCCAAATCCTTTTTTCCTAGAGCAACCCAGAGTGAAAGATACAAATGTGAAATAATCAGGAGTCAGCCTCACCTGCATCAATTTACACAGGTTTTGTAAGATACACGAGGTTGTATGTGACATCATAAACTGCTCAACACTATGATATGGTGTCACCTAATTACAGAACCCCATCTTCTTTCATTTTCTTGAACAACACATGAGCTTCAAGCTTCAACCCTTCCCTAAACAATCCCGATATCATTGTAGTGTACGTTACAACATTAGGCTTCACTCCTTTGGAAGGGAGGCTCCAAAATAAATTAACAGCATCTTTCACTTTACCAGCCTTGCACATCCCTTGAATAATGATTGTATATGTAATAATACCAATATCCATCTCTCTCTTTTTCATATCCTCTAATATCATCAACGCTTTCTCTAGCTTCCCGTTATAACATAGACCATGTAACAAAACGTTGTAAGTCCTAATATTGGGAGGCACACCATCTCTTTCTCTCTTTTGCATATCCTCAAATATCATCAACGCTTTCTTTAGCTTCCCATTATAACATAGACAATGTAACAAAACATTGTAGGTCCTAATATTGGGAGGCACGCCACGAGAAACCATATGACTAAAAATCTCTTGGGCGACAAAAGGTTTGCCCACTTGACCAAAACCTTGGATAAGAGTAGTGTAAGTGACTGTGTTCCCAGCCAATCCTTTTTGGGACATCTCGTAAAAGATTTTCATAGCATCCTCTACTTTCTTACACTTGCAAAACCCATTTATGAGAGAAGTATAAGCTACTACGTCTGGAAAACAACCCTTGGTTTCCATCCAATAAAACATTTGTTTGGCCTCATCTATGCGACCATCCATGCAGAGCCCATTGATCAACGAAGTGTAAGTAATAATATTAGGAACAATAGACATTTGAATCATCTCATTGTACAATTCTTTAGCATCCAAAAGCTTTCCTTCTTTCACAAACGCATCGATCAATGCATTGAAAGTGATTACATCAGGGTTGATTTTCCTCTCCATCATACCCCTCAGCAACGGAGCAGCATCTCTCCATCTACCAGAATGACAAAGACCGTTTACAAGAGAAGTGTAAGCAACAACATCCGGTCTAATCCCATTGTTTTCCATTTGGTTGAAAAGGTTCCACGCGTTATCCACATGTCCGTTTTTGCAAAGACTATCAATGATTGTTGTATACATTGCAACATCAGGTTTAATCCCGTTCTCAACCATCTGATTCACCATAGACATGGCCTCCTCAATTCTATTCCCGAGACAGAACCCATTAACAAGAGAGGTATACGTGACAACGTCAGGCTCAAAACCAAGTTTCATCATCTTCCCAAGAAATGAAGAAGCATGAAAAGGCTGAGAAGAATGGCAGAAACAATTCATCAAAAGATTGCAAGTATAGAGATCATGTGAAACTCCCATCACCCGCAGATGATCGCAGAGACTGATCACAGCATCAAACTTCTTCATTTTCGCAATAGCAGTTAATAATCTAGTGAAATCGATGATAGAAGGAAGAGGACGAGACTCAACCATGTGAGCGAACAGATCGAGAGCTTCATTAAACTGAAGAGAGTGAAGACCATTTCTCAAAATCTCTCGGTAAGTACAAAAAGCTCGTCGAACCCAGAAACTAAGACCTAAAAGGCGGCTAAAGGAGAGAGCTTTCCCAGAATTACCTTTCGCAAGACGATGTCGGTGAAGATGAAGAAACCTCATCGCCATTAATGCAAATCCCAGAAGGAAACGATTGGGTTCGTTCCAAATCGAAATCTACATCCACAGAGTGGATTGAGAGAGATCGAGAAGGTTCCTAATTTTCGAAGTTACGGATTTGTGAATTTGAGAAATGAACCAAAGAAGCGGCGAAGGAAGAAGAAGGCTGTTATTTTGACTTTTTTTGGGGTAAGATCGTTGACTTCACGTTATTATGATTTGATTGATAAGATCCGAGCCAAAAGGATCACTCAAATGGGTAAAAAGCCCAATTGTTTTTTTTATGTTAAAGCATGAAAGCAAATGTTTTCAGAGCCAAAGGCCCATATTAGAAGCCCAAAATACAAAAAGCATTAAAAGTACGAAACCCAATTAAAAAGGAACTAGAAGTTGGAACAGAAAAGTTGTAACTGAACCAGAATATCGGTTGGGGAAGTGGGAAAAACAAAAACAAAAAGCCCAATTATTTGTAAGAAAATATTTATTTGGATATCCACTATCCAAAAATCTATAATTTTGAATTCTACGTTAAGGTAATTACATTAGTTTCTTTTCTTTTCCATATATGTATTTAAATGAAATTTCCCAATTTTACCAAAAAAAATTATGTTCATTCTTTATTTTTCTATATAAATGATGTTATCAACCGCAACGAATGAATATAACTAACCGTATATACAACACTTGGAAATATCGTAATAATTATTTTTTGGTAGCAATTCCAAACTCCAAGTAAAAATATTAAACATTTGGTTATTGACTAAATTAAATGGTTTCCACAATTACAACATACATCTAAAACAGTAAAGACTTAAAAGTAACTAATACTCCTTATGTTTCATAAATTCACACAAGTTAAAAAAGCTTTAAATTATACATATTTGCCCTTATTTAATGAATGATTCATAATTTAATTTCATTGAAATGAGCTTTAGGTTTATGGTAAATTTGGAAATGTAGTGTAAAAATTACATTGGAATTGTATAATGACATTCTTTGTGAAACAAAATATTTTCTCTAGAATAACACTCTTTGTGAAACAGAGGGAGTACTAACTATTTTGTGACAAATAGGTAATAATTAGTCGGGTAATTTGTCTTAGTATTATTGTTGTATCATAATTCAGGTTCAACACTGCATATGTATATATATATATATATATATATATATATTAATAGATAGTGACATTTAAAATATTTAAAAATAAGAAAAGAAATCTAGAGTAGTTATAGTAGGGCCTTTTTAAATATTCTAATCCTAGTTTCCTATATTAAATTAATTGATAAAGTTTAAGAAAAGGTGCCATAATAATAATAAATGATATAAAGGAATTAAAGAAGAAAATTAGAAGAAAATAATACTTGTAGTTTGTGTGAACCTTTCCTATTTTTTTTACAAACAAATAATACTTGTAATAGTAGTTTGTTTTGCAAATCTGATAGCAAACTTTATTTTCGAAATTAATCTCACACGTTTGTGCGAATCCGAATCTAGTTGATTGTAACCAAATATATGCTATATATGAAGAATATAATCATTTCTGAAATTCATAAGTGAAATTAATGCTATATAGAAATTCTTTACAAACTAATGATCTAAAAATCAAATTTAATTATTATTTATATGATCTATTAATTCATATGTAAAAATTAAAAAAAAAAATTGAAATGACGACATAGCAACAAACAACACTATCAATACAAGTATACAACTAACATATATTTTATTTTTATCTAGCACATACAATATATAACTAGTTGTCATGTAATAATACTCCATCTGTTTTATAAAGAGTGTCATTTTGACACATTTCACACAAATTAAAAAAAAATATGAAAATATACATATACTATGTCCCTATCTAATAAATGGTTAATGGTTTAATTAACTATAGATTAAGGTAAAAATTGGATATCTTATGTAAAAGATGCATTGGAAATGTAGAATGACACTCTTTGTGTAATTTTTTTTTTCCTAAAATAGCACTCTTTGTGAAATAGAAGGAGTATATTTTTTGTCTTCCTTTCACATTAAAAGCAGATAAATGCATGTCCATACATTTGTCCTTGCATACAAATACACATTACAATTAAACCAATTTATATATTTTTGGCTTCCAATTAATATACATTTATGTATATATGAACATGCATTAGATGGGAAAAAAATCAGTATAAAACAATCTCATTACATAAAGTAAACTAGGATCTATTGCTAAATTTAAACTAATAAGCTTAATTAAGTCAAAGTTATAAGGGACAAAAATATTTTTAAAATAAAAGTGTTATTCTTCTTTTCTAAAGACAAAAAAAGTTAAAGCACTAATTTCTTCGTCTCCATTTAGAAAAAGGGAACCTGTCTTTGAATCCAAGTCTCTCTCTCTTTCTCTCTCCTTTGTCACCATCTCTGTGTTACACTTACTAATAAGAAACTGAAACTTCATTTTCCTCTCATGGGTTTTGGCTAAATTCCCGGATTATTAATTAAAGCATCCTCCTTTTTTTGTTAAAAAATCTTGCTTTGCTCATTAAGCTCTTAATTTTCTCCTGCTAAGTTATTTGGGTTTTTTTTGTGATGATTACTAAGTGGGAAACTCTGGGGTTTTGCTTCTTTTGCTGAGCTAGAATTTGAAGAAATCTTTGGGAAATTTAGAAAAAAATGAGACTTTATTTATCTTCAACTATGCAGCTTTCTCTTGTGAGTCTTGTGTTAGGGTTCCTCTTCGTTTCCTGTGACGCGTTTGCCTCTAAGGAAGGTATTTTGATTTCCTCGATGTATTGTGTTTTTTTTTTTTATTCACCAATTTTGGATGCTGTGAAAGTTTAGCTTTTTAGCCTCTACATGAATGTCAACAGACACTCATTGTGTTAATCTAGCTCTGTAACTGATCATAAGAAGTATTTGTTTTGTTGTTGTTCCTTGTATTTAGTTGAAGCTCTTAGGAGATTCAAGGAAGCTATGTATAAGGACCCTTTGCTAGTTTTGTCTGATTGGGATGTCCCCAGTTCCAGTCCTTGTGATTGGAACGGCATTTTGTGCTCTCCATCTAAGGATCATATTGTAAAGATGTAAGAAACTTTATTCTCTTCCTATCTGTAGAATTAGATATTTTTATGGATGTTAAGACTCTAGTATTCTGATAGTTTGATATCTGTTTGCAGAAATATATCGAATACGTCGATGAGAGGGTTTCTTGTGCCAGAACTTGGTCAGATAACCTACTTGCGAGAACTGTATGGTTTCAGTTTTTATTTACAATACCTGAAAATATATAAGTTTGATGATGAATAGTGTTTGGAAAATTCTTAGATGGCCTTTTTGTGTGTGTTGAATGCTTCTTTAGGATCCTGCATGGGAACATTCTAATGGGGACAATACCAAAAGAGATAGGAAATTTGAAGAAACTCAAGATCTTAGACCTGGGAAACAATCATTTGACAGGACACATTCCAGCAGAGATAGGGAAATTGTCAAGCATTAGGACAATGTAAGAAAAGCTTTAAGCTTTTTTGTCACGATCCATTCACACTTGCAAGTTCTGAGATGACCATTTTTGTGTTTGTTTTTTACACTACAGAAACCTTCAGTCCAATGGTTTGATAGGAAAGTTACCTTCAGAGATTGGAAACTTGAAGTACCTTAAAGAACTTCTTATTGACAGGAATAGGCTTCAAGGAAGTATTCCTATTTCCACAAAAACTTCAAAGATGTGAGTTTAGCCAATAGCCCAGGGAAGCATAAAATGGACTCTTATTCTCTGTGATTGAAATGTTAATCTATTGTATCTTCTTTTTGGTTTGTCTGAATTAGCAGGTATGCTACAAAGCCAAGTGCAAACATCACAGGTTTGTGTGCGTCTTCCCCATTGAAAGTGGCAGATTTCTCTTACAACTTTTTCGAGGGAAGTATTCCAAGATGCTTGGATTACCTTCCAAGGTATTTCTTATAAGACCCTTTTGTCTATCTTGCCTGCATTTTTTCATTTAACAATATCCCTTCGTCTTGTTGAAAATCATTGTAGAACGAGCTTTCAAGGAAACTGCATGAAAACCAAGAAAGTTAGGCAGCGGCCATCTGCAGAATGTGGTTTGTAGAATAAGATTTTCACTTTATGCCGATAATCGTTTTCTATATATTTTTTCATTGGACTATTTCAATTGGCTAGCTCACTTAACTGCAAGTGTGGCCAAGAAGAAGCATCGAGCATCGACACCTATGTGGCTTCGGAATTTTGAGATAGTCACGGGATCATCGGTTGGTTTACTCTTTCTAGTTGTAATGCTCGCTGCATTTAGCTTGTGCAACATAAAACGCTCTCTCATTGTTCCCTGGAAGAAATCTACAAGTGAAAAGGAAAAGTTCACCGTCTACGTCGGTTAGTTACTTTTGGATGTTCTAAGATCAATACAAAAGCCTGAAAGAGCTTCCAGAGATGAAAAAATTAATGTGAACAAGTTTTCTTACAGATTCCGAAATGCTTAAGGATGTTTCAAGATTCACAAGACAAGAGCTAGAAGTGGCGTGTGAAGACTTCAGCAACATCATTGATTCTTGTGCAGAGAGTCAGATTTACAAAGGAACAATCAAAGCCGGGACTGAGATCGCGGTGATCTCTCTCTGCGTTAAAGAAGAAGATTGGACCGGATATCTTGAGCTTAATTTCCAGAGAGAGGTTCTTCTTCTTATGTTTGTTTATCACCAAGTCACTTACAAGAAAACATTAGTATAAGCCTGACCTTTTTTTTGTACCATTCTTTGTTTCAGGTTGCGAATTTGGCTAGATTAAACCATGAGAATGTAGGGAAATTACTAGGATACTGTAAAGAGAGCACACCGTTTACAAGAATGCTTGTTTTTGAGTATGCATCAAATGGGACACTATACGACCATCTCCACTGTAAATCAAACTTCTTTAGAGCTCTGTCTTTGGTAATTCTCACAACAGTAAAGATAACTTATGAAAAATTTAAAATGCAGATGGGGAAGGGAGTTTAGTATCGTGGGCAAAGCGCATGAAAATCGTTATAGGCATCGCACGTGGTCTCAAGTACCTTCATACTGAACTAGATCCTCCATTTACAGTCTCTGAGTTGAGCTCAACTGCAGTGTATCTCACTGAATATTTTACTCCCAAAGTAAATTGATCCTCTTATTTCGATGCAGTTAGTTAAGCTTCGCGCTATCTCTACACTCATTTTAATCCTCTTTTTTCTATGCAGCTGCTTGATTTCGAATGCTGGAAGACAATACAGGTAAGATCAGAAAAAAACCTGAGGAATATCAGTTGTGAAGGAGATATATGTGTACTTCCCAGTGCAATGGAGCACCGAGATCTGGATTTACAAGGGAATATTTATTCATTCGGCATACTTTTGCTGGAAATTGTTAGCGGAAGACCTTCTTATTGCCAAGAGAGAGGTTGCTTGGTAGAATGGGTAAGAATAGCTTTTCTCTATGCTTAAAGCTGAGTAATTATAGCAAGTCTCTCTTTCCTATAAGTGTATACACTCATTTAAAAGCCAAGGACCCAATGCTCTTCTAGGTGCATTACCTTTTTTATCTCATTTTAAAAAATGGCGAAAGTTTCAATCTTTGCTACAATGCAAACCAATTGGTTACCATTGTTATAGTCAACGAGGGTGTAGAATTGGTTCCGGGGTTGCAAAGTATTGACCTTTACTCCGGGATAAAAAAATGAGAATACTTGTGGATGCTGAGATTCTGATTCGAACTCTTAAATTTTGCAGGCAAGGGAAAAATACCTTACTGCACCAGATGTGATGACTAGCTTGGTGGATCCTGAGCTCAAGCATTTCAACCAGAAAGAGCTTGAGGCGGTATGTGAAGTGGCAAGCCAATGTCTGAACTTGGACCAGAAGGAAAAAGACGAGGAGAAGCTTTCTTATTCGATTCAGGCGCTTTGTGAGACACTAGAGAGTAGAATCACTGTGTCCATTTCTGCAGAATTCAAATCATCTTCTTTGGCATGGGCGGAGCTCGCGCTGGCCTCGCCTTCTAACGATGACGAAGATGAAAGGAGTAAATAATTTGGTTTTGTAGTTGAGTAATGACATTGACATTAACTTGTTCAGACATTTGATGCTCTTTTGCATTGTTGTTCCTAAAGCCAGATCACTTCTCTTTGTTTGTAAATAGCTTACAGGGAGAATTTGATAGTAGAGGCCACTCCTTGGATAAGTAATCAAGTTATAGGTTACGATCGTTCTATTGTTAAGACTGAAGGGATAATCTTGTACTAAGGTCTTGAAGAACTGAATTTGTGTAGAGCCAAAAAAAAATGACACAGTTTGGGTAAAGAGATAACAGATATCAGACGAACTATTTCTGTAACCAAATATAAGTTATTAACTCACCTTTTCAAACTAGTTTTGGACTTGAAGCCAACAATCAAAACAAATAAGTAAAAGAAAAACAGAGACAAAATCATAGGCATTTCTTTGAAGTAAAGGAGATGCTTGCTATGTCGGGAGAAACATATATCAGTGCATAGAACGAGAGTAATGGTTGTCATTAGGGTTTCTTTTCTGGCTGAAAACCGCCATAGCTTTTCTCACAGGAGGTTGCAATGGCGCCTTTTTATCACTATGATGGTTCAAGAACACATCGTCTGATACGAAGTACTCATCACCCTGGAAACAGCAACATAATTACCATAAGGTTTCTTTTGATCAAAGTTACATATTTGACTTTGAGATAGAAGACAGGAAAGAGACTAACCGGTTTGCTTGCTTTCTTCTTGGTCCTAGGGTGGAGAAACTTTTGAGGGAGTTGATCTTCCCGTAGAACCAGATTCTTGGTGATTGACTCTCTTCCTCCTTTAGGCATTGGTATCGAATACTGCACAGCAAAACAAGAAGATGTGTATCAGGAGAAGCTTTTATCTGTGTATGCAAAGGTAATTGGTTTTATAGATTTATCATTATGAAATTTAAGGTATCATAAAATTTTGTTTTCCAGATATTGATTTAATTGCAGATTCTGAAGGAAACTACGGTTTCTGCTTAAAAGCTTACTTCAAATAACGAGACAAGACTCTTCACTAATACAAGGAATTTTTTTGGTGTTTCGGTTAGCTTCTACTCATTAGAAGTACTTACTTTGGTCCCTCGAAGTATAATACGTGGTTTACGGGCAGCTATGATGGTGCCATTCTGGCCTATTGTAACTGCTACCTTGCGTAGAGTGCCGCCATTCCCACACTTGGGACAAAAGATTCTTCCAATTTCAGGAGTTACTGTGTAGCAAGCATGGCATTTCAAGATCCACCTGAAGATGCAAATGCAATAAAAGGTTAGGTATGCATCTCTCTCAACTAACAAGCATGCTGAGGGAAAAGTGTCACATTTGAACAAAGATAAGAGACGAGGAAGTTCTCTGATTCATAAAGTGTACCTGTGCAGTTGGCGAATTTGCATTCCTCCAGGTGCAAGTAAACGCAAACCCATTTGAAGAATAACATTTTGCATTGCAAAATCACCAGTTATGCAGGCCACACTAGACTCAGACAAGGCTCTCACCGACCAACTCTGCTCACTGCTACCATCATCTGCAATTGACGATGCCTCAAAGGTATCCCCAGCCTCACTAGCAACCTCTAACTCTTGATTTGCAACATCGATCTCCTCAGCTTCGACTTCAATATCATTATCCATATCATCCTCACCACTGATCAAATTTGATTCAGCATTCGTCTCTTCAGTCCCTTCTTGGTGAGCCCTTAATGAATCTTCCTCCAATCTCATATCTTTTAGGATGGACGATAGATCCTCACCATTCTCTCCACTATCTTTTGCATGGCTTTCATTGGCGTCTTTAGACATTTGATTCGACTGCTGATCAGCTGTGTCCTCAATCATGTGCCGAGCTTTGTCAGCTTCTTGATCTTGCTGAATTTCTTGTTCAGCCAAGGCATTGTAATGTTCCCACTTTGCCTTTCTTCTAAGAAACTTAGAGTGGGTACTTCTACTAACTGCAGGTCTCCAATCACTGGCATCATCATCATCATAATGCCCCTGGGATGCATCAATTCCCTCCACAACCATCTTACCCTCAAGCTTAACCTCTGTTTTCTTGGGTGGGTATCGCCTATGCTTCTTCACACCTTCCTGATCATCCTCTTCATGATTCTCAGTATGAGAGACAACAGAACCTACCTCAGAAACAGTGTCTGAAGCGATAATATTCATGTTAAGGTCTTTCAACGGAAGGATTTTGGAGTTAGCGTTGGATTTTTCCTCAGTCTCGTTTTCAAGTGCCTCCCACTCCTCCAGGTTAGCCACATTGGAGCCCCAACCAGGTAAATCCTTCTCAGGTAACCTCTTTACTCTAACAGTTTGAATAGGTGGAGGAACATCTCTAAGATTTTTGGTGCCATGAACCTGAGCCTCAAGCGTGTATGACAAAGCAATCAACTTGAGATCAACATCAGACAGAGTTTGCAAATCACCAGTAGCTCTTGCAAATTTAATAACTGGAAAAACAACAAAAACAATCAACGTCAGAGATACAATACAATCTTTCTCCAACACAACATTTAAGCATTAGCAAGAATCACAAACCTACTTAGATACAAATTTCACATAACGAGCTCAAAAACTAAGGCACAAGAATCACAAAACTAACATATGTTACCTTTACTGAGAGATTCAGGAGAAGGTTCCATTGTATCAATAGTGAAAGGAATAAAAGCGAGACGACGGCGAGAAGCAGGGTCACGAATCTCAGAGAGTACTTCAGGGACGGTTACGAATTTATCGGCGAAGTTCGTTAAGCTCTGGCCTCCTTCAATGACGGCGTTAGCATCAACAACCGCCAAAGATATCCCTTTTGTGGATTTGCAATTTCCGACCATCCCAAGAATGGCTGCCGGAGCTCCGTCGTTAACCGGAGGCTTCGAAGGTGGATCTTTCTTCACAATAGAACTCCACATCGATGTTGGATTCGGATCCATGGTTCGTTTTTTCGTTACTTGCCGCTTCAAATGTGGAGGTTTAACGAGAAGAGGACTGAGGAGGGTAGTGAAACGGAGAAGAAGAAGAGAAGAATCAAAAAACCTAGGTCAGAGTAAAGACGTCGCCGTTTTATTCACTTGTTGTAAATGGGCCTTTATATCGTCGTAAAGGCCCAACCAATTGGGTAGAATTTGAAGAATAGTGAATTTGGTGGAGAGACTCTATAAAGAACAGTTGTGTCTTCCACACTACACTACACAACACCAAAAGTTATTTTCGGTGGGGTTTACTGTTTATGCATTGGTAAACGGTAAATCCAGATCTTTGTATTCTTGTTCTTGATTCTTGCTTCGAACTTAGACCAATCTTGCTTTCACATCCCTGTTCTGCTTTCTTTTTCCAAGGTTTCTTTGTCGTTCTTGACTCAGAATCAAAGAGTAGAGTGATCAATTGAACCTAATTGTCCCCTTTCTGATCTACCTATAGATAAATTAAGCACATCTGTAACATTGTTTTTTTCTGCATGTTTATGCTATTGCATAGATGTTCATCTTTTATCGAAATGCTGAAAATTTCCCAACGGAAATTTTAAAATTTTGTCCCTTTTCGTTTCGTATATTGTGTGTGCTTAGTTACTCTCGGATGTTATCTGATCTTGTTATGAGACTTGGACATAACTTGTGTTTGGTTTGTAGGCGGAAGAAAGTATATGAGACTGACTTTATGGGTTCTAGAGATTTCATCAGCAGTTTGCCGGATGAGGTTCTTGGCAAAAATATCCTGTCTTTACTTCCGACAAAACTCGTTGTTTCCACATCTGTTCTGTCCAAGAGGTGGAGGAATATGTTCCTTTTTGTAGACAACTTTGACTTGGAAGACCCAACATCTCTCAGAAACGATGGCTTCTCTGATTTCATGGAGAAAACAGTGGCTGTGCTAAACAATTGTCCCATCAAGAAACTCACTCTGAATTGCCACTATGAACAATCTAGTGTTAACCGTTGGATTTTCCGTGCCCTCGGACGCGGCTGCTTGGAACTAATCTTGCAATGCCGATATGGTCATTCTCTGAATATAAGGATCTTCAGGAGAAACACATTGGTTAAACTCACACTATCTAGTAATCGAACTGTTCTTGAAGAGTATGTTCCACTTCATGAGGGCAGAGTGTTTTTCCCAGCGCTCAAGACACTTTCTCTCGGTGCAGTTGTGGCTGATCGAGCTCTGTATAATTGGTTCATCTCTGGATGTCCTGTGCTCGAGGAGTTATTCATACGTGATGTTGGTGATGGTGATGACCAGCCAACTTGGACGATGTCTGTGTTTAGTGCTTCCCTCAAGCGACTCACGATTTTCTTCGACTTTCCTCATAACATAGAACCTTATAAAGACGATGTTGAGATCCAGACACCTAAACTTGAGTTTCTTGACTACTCTGCCCTTCTCTCCGATGATTTTGAAGTTGATTACCTCGATTCGCTTGCCGAAGCTAGACTGGATCTTCGATTGTGGGAGTTAAATACCACAACTCAGTTGGGTGATGTTGCAAATTTGGTTGCCGCGATAAGAAATGTCAAGACCCTTCACCTCTCTTCCGGTTCTCTTGAGGTCTCTAAGTCTTAAGCTAGTTACCATTGTCTCATTTCTATATCAATCTGCTTTCTGATTGTGATTATAATTTATAAATCAGGCGTTTTACTACTGTTGTGATACCATGCTGGTCTTCGACAGACTCCATCATCTATCTATTGAGAGCGACGAGGAAAACGGTTGGCAGGGATTGCCTCGTCTGCTTTTGAAATCTCCAAATCTACAAACTCTACTTATAAAGGTATATCAAAGCTTTTGGCAAATTGGGGCACACAATATTTTTTTTTGCACATTCAAATAGTTTGCTATGCTTTCAGGGTCTTGTGCACAAAGTTACTAATAGATGTGGAAACGTATGCGCTTGCACTAACAAGCCTAAGAAAAATTTCTCGTACAAACGTTATATAGATAGAAGTCCTTCTGATGAAATGGAGGGAATGTGTTGTTTATCGACATGTCGAGTCAAAGTGCTAGAGATTTTAGGCTATGGAGGAAGTTCTAGAGAGATGAAACAAATGTGGCATTTCTTGGGAAAATTGAAATATCTTGAAACTGTGAAAATTGGTGTTGAAGAAGACACTAACAACATTGGGTTATTGCGCGACAATCTAATGGCTCTTAATAGAGCTTCAGCAAACAAGTGCAACATCCAGTTCATCTGATTTCTCTCTCTGCTCTGGCTGTGATGGTATTTTGGACAAGACTAAAAACAACTTAAATATGGGTTGTTGTTTAATTATATATTTTGCGTAATTTTTTGGTTTAGTGAACTTTGATCCACGATGAATTCAGTTGTAATTGTTTTCATAAGTGTTTAACTGTAATTTGTCATTTGTAGAATCTTCATTGTAACACCCTCTTTTTTGAAAAACCTTCATGAGGTGATGTACCAAATCAACGTTTGATCTCTACCTATCCGGGAAGATGTTGAAAATGGTCAGCTAAGTAAAATTCAGTTTGAGCCACAAATTGTATAAGAAATCGTAGAACAAAGTGTGGTTTTATTACATTATTACATTATTCAATGATCCATTGACCCCTGAAGCCGGCTTGGATAAGTTTTGTTCTTACATCTTAGATTGAATACCTGGTTTAGATACGGCTCCCAGCTCTCTCTGTTTCTGAAATCTATCTTTGGCTCTGAAAAGAACCTCATGGACCTCATCAAAGTGAGGCATTGTCGCCTTTCTCGTATTATCAATCCATTCTTCAACTTTCTTATGAGGGCTGAGCAATCTAAGACGATCTTTGTCATCCAAAACCTACAAAGTTGCATAAATTCTACAATCAAACGTCAAAACAGAGATAAGGAAGCAACTTCATGCTCTACACTGTTTGATATGATTGGTTACACTGGTACTTCAATGAAATACAAACTCAGAAAACATCTAAATCCATTGGGAAAATGTTTTGTTTTATGTTACCTGCAGCTGCATCAGTTCACACACAAGGCTCAGATCAGCTATAGATGGTTGGTTGCCTCCGAGCAAGAACTTGCCATTTCCCTTAAGCCAAAAAGTCTCTAGAGTGGATAGAGACTTCGTTAGTAACTTCTCAGCTTCAGCAGCTTTTTCCGGATTCAGAGGAAGACCGAGAGCTGGAGCTAGTACACTATACAGAACATATCCAGCTGAAACAGTAATCAAAAACATGAAGCTGACCATTCTATTTGAATCTAAAACTTCTCAACATCGATATGAATAAAACCGTGTAGTACCTGCGCCAGGGCGTAAACTGGTGTGATGCCAATCTAAAACTGAGTGAATCTTGGCTCTTTGGGAAAGATCATTTGGGTACCTATAAGTAAAATGATTACACTTTGCAATCCATCAAGAACATGTGTCAAATAAAGTACAAACTTACCAATGATCAACTACACTAGGAAATGCTGAGGAAAGATATATCAAGATAGCGTGACTGCAAATATAACAAACGGTTAAGATTCATAAAACAATGGTTTCTATACAAAGCCAAGCAAGAATCAAAAAATTTATGTAAAAACCTCTCAAAGAGTTTAAGTCTACCATCAACAATAGCTGGAACTTTCCCAATTGGGTTAATATCTGAGAAACAAAGACACACACTTTATGATAAAATCTCACTGTAATGACCAAATAAAGCCAGACACTTTATGATCAAATCTTACTGTAAAGACCAAATAAAGTTTCAACCTTTTTGTTTGATTATGTATACGAACCTTTGAATTCAGAGGTTAGTTGCTGACGCTTCGCCAAAGAAATCAAAGTCTCATCGAACTGGATTCCATTAACCCTTCAAACAAAAAAGCAGTTCATCATGTATCTGAGAACAAAATTAAAAACGCTGAATCGAAAATTAACAAAGGAAGAACAAACGAGATGTACTTGCAGAATATGATGACAGCACGAGATGGCTGTGACATCCGATCGACATACACTTTGAGCTTCATCTTCTTCTGATTTTGTGGATCAGAAAAGTTTCAGAACACTGATGAATTTGGAGAAGAAGATGAGAATTGAGAAGTGTCTCTTTCACCACAATAGAGATTAAAACACCGTGCCGTTGCTACAATAGAAAATAAAACACCATGCCGTTCTTTTCTCTCTCCGTTTTGACTTTTGACCAAAGACTTCTCTAAACCGGCTGGTTAGGCAATTTGCTCCTTCTTTAGTCTCTTTACCATCAAATTAATACAGTAACAAATCATAACCGGTTCTTAACCAGAACAGAGTCATCATATCAAAAGGGATATCATGAGAGCAAAACATTACAAAAAAAATCTTAGACCAATGAATTGATTTTCTCAAGTAAACTATCGAAAGTAATATCAAAAGCATCTCGAAACTTTTCAAACTTAGCATTAGAGTCTCCATAGACCAACCCAGGCAAAAGCTGATGAATAATGTAACTTCTCATTTCCTCTTTTTCTCTTACAGTCTTCGCCATCAACTTCTTTACCACGTTTACTCTCTTTCCCTTGACATCTTCTTGGCTTATGTACACTGAGTATTTCCGATGATTCTCCGGTAAGTGCCACGCGTACTGATAATAAGCTGTGTATGGATTAAAGATCACCGGAATGCAACCGGAGATTAGTGAATCGAAAACGGATTTTCTCGTTGGACTATCTCCCGACGGTTGCAGACAGAACTCTGAGTCTTGGAACAGCTCTATGACATTCTCAGGCTTGTTACAACTTCCGTTAGTACAATTTAAGAATCTGCATTGGTCAGAAAATGTTGTGCATTGTTCGATTAGCGTTGAACGTATGCTGTGAGGGTTACCGGGTCTTGCACCTCCGGCAAAACTTACAACATTCCTGCGAGGTTTGTTCATCATCTTGACCTGCCAGCTAGCGATGTCATAATCCGTTTTAGGGTGGAAATAGGTCGGATGCGGGACTGCGATGTCGTTGACTTCCCAGGGATGTCTTTCGATGAGAAGCTTTGTAGGGTTATTCATTCCTTGTAACTCAAGGAACCTTGAGCCCCAAGGAAGTTTACTTCTTCTAAAATCCCAAGAAATCTTTCCGAGCACAAACACATGATCTTTTCCGGCATTTCTCTTCCAAGATTCCTTCGATTCAAGCCATTTCAGAACCTCGATCCCCAACCGGTCCTTCACAACATTAGAAACATTCTTGAAATGCCATCTCAATACATCAAAACCGCCATAAAAGGGGACATAAAAGATCTTAGCTTGGCTTTCGTTGTAAACCCTACAAGGATGCTTCAAAACCCTAGAGTGGAAGATCGGTTCAAGAGCATACTGATGTGTCCTAAACCAACCTTGACCAAGATTCCCAATTGCTTCTCCAAAACCTTCATTCTTGAAATACTTACACATGTTAGTCCAAGGGACCATATCCACACAATCTACCAGTAAATCTCTGTTGAATTTAGACGGTAAGTCATAAACATAAACTCCTTTCCCTTCACAAGATCCCGGATTTTCGCCTTTTTTCCTGGCCGTCGGCAACCAAGATCTCTGTTCATGAATATACTTAATCACTGCCCTTAGCGCGTAGCCTTCTCCTTCACTCTTAGGTTTGATGTATTGGTATTGTTCTTCTTCCTCAGACTCGTTCTTGGCCTTATGATCAAGAACATGCTTAATATTCACACCAAAACGCTTCTTATCTTCACGGGAAAGAATTGCTCTGACAGATTTATCATTCTTTAGAGAATTTATTTTTCCATATCTACTAGGAACAACACTTGGATCTTTGAGTTCCCTTGAGGAGATGATTAAGGTCGAAGATAGCCAAAGATAAAGAACAAAGAACGGAGCAACCATGAGAATGGATTTGCAGAAAAAGAAGATACGAGGATTATAATCATCTCTTTTACTGGGTGTAGTCGGCTTTCTCTTTGAGACCAAGATAGCCATCTTTGTTTTATCTTCTTCTGTCACAATCTTTGTCATACCTTCTTTCGTGGTTTGGGAATATTTATTTTCTTAAATTTTATGATTTTTTTTTTTCCTTAGGCACCATATACGTACGTATCTCTTAACAAAACAAAAATCTACTTAATTAGTATTTATTTATATTGATATATTATATATACCAAGATATATTTCTTAGTATCCATTTGAATATAAATTAAGATTTTAGATATCAAAATGTTTGAATTATTTTGGAAACAAGTGTGTAGAAATTTAAGGAAATAGATCTTCTTGTATAACTTTTTATTTCGGGTCATGTTTATAAGTTAAAAAGATTATCGATGAACGCCAATATAGAAGATTTGAACAAAATCTATAGATTGGTTTTGTTGATTTTCTCAAGTTAACTATCAAAAGTAATATCAAAATTAAGCGTCTCAAAACTTTTTAAACTTAGCATTAGAGTCTCCATAGACCAAACCAGGCAAAAGCTGATGAATAATGTAACTTCTCATATCCTATTTCTCACTGATCATGTGTGCACTTTTCAATCTTCATCCTTGGACATTGAAAAGGCTAAAAACTTAGGGCCGACGCGAGCCCATTAAGATAAATATAACCCCTATCTCTTAAAAAAAGCCTAAAAAATTAGGTTCGGTTTGGTTCATTAAAGTAAATATAAACTATATTGCTTTAAAAAGTCTTAAAATTAATGGCCCGTGTCCATGAAACGACGTCGTAAGACTGTATTCTCTTTTCCTTCCTCGATCTCTTCTTCTTCTTCTTCAGTCAAAACCCTAACCCTCTTCTTTTTTGTCAATCCATTCCCTAACGCTTTTCTTCTTCAATTACTCTACTTCGATCCCTCCTTTGTCTTCTTCAATTGACTACTGACTAAGGGTTCGGAGAAAAAAGACTCCTTTTCACAAAAAAACAGAGAACACCACCATTAATGGCTTTCTTCACCGATACGAACAAGACAAGACACAACTCAACCATACCCCAGTCTCCTTTCCCAACAAACTCAAGATAAATACCAAGGTGCATACTCTCGTGATGATACGGTTCCTTTTTTTTTTGTAATGAAATTGCAGTTCATATATATGCCTTTGGAGCAGTTCTCTATTCGATTTGCTTTTGGTTAAGTTACATCAAAATGCGTCTGTTGCTTCCATTTGTTAGCTTTAGATGAATTTTCTATTAGTTGTTTTAGATGAATTTGCTGACGTTAGATCCTAATCTTCTCTTTGCAGATTAAAATCCCAAGTCATCACACTGCTCTGCTGTCATACTCTGTTCCCTCAGCCGTATTCTACCGGTAAAAGGATGGGAAAACGAGGAGCTAAGAAGCTTACAAACACTCAAGGAGGACCTAATCTCAAATCTGTACTTAGACATGAGCACTTGAAGAATCTCGCTCTCTGGTCTTCCGCCGGAGATACTCCGATACCATCTCTTGCTTCCTTGTTCGGTCGTTGTCTCGCTGCCGACATTGAAACCACTGGGATCGCTCCTGATCCTGATCTCGTCTCTTGTCAAAGGTACCTCTTCCTCCACCGTCGATTAGGTTGTTTTGCATAGAATCTTGAAAGGCCATTGTTCTGAGTTTTTCGATTCCTTAATGTTTTTACAAAGAGAGGATCTTTATTGCATTTTAATGTCAGGGTTTATCTTATATTGGATTATGTAATGATGATTCAAAAGTTTATCTCTGTAGGTGTGAGACCATTCTTAAGCCTGGCTTCAATTGTAATGTTAGAATCGAGAAAGTTTCCGCTAAGCAGAAGAAACGCACCAGGTGCAAGAAGTCTAACATCTGTTTACCTCAGAACAATGTTGTTTACCATTGCAATTTCTGTTCTCACCGTAACCTTAAGAGAGGTACTGCGAAAGGTCAGATGAAAGAGATTTACCCGTTCAAGCCGAAAGCTCCTCGTCCTACACGTCCTAAGATCAATAAAGAGACGACGACAGTGCCTCAGGAAATCCAAAGTAACATGCTTTCTTCACCTGTGAGAAGTGAGAAAGATCAGGTGGAGGAGGAGAATGGTGTTGCGAATACACCGAAGCCAATGATGCTTACTCTCGATAGGGGTAAGAGGATACGAAAATCAAAGAGTAAGAAACCGGTTGAGCCTGAAAGTGTTGCGGAGAAAACAGTTGGTGGATCAAATAAGAGGAAGAGAAACTCATGGACAAGTGTGAAAGAGATAGCTGAGACAAACAAGAGTTCTAGAACAAATTTCAAGATACCTTTTCTCTTGTGATTTGTTTGTTATATGTATTTGGGAAAGTAGAGTAAATATGGCCCTTTGGGGAAGTTTTCATACATTTTTATACTTTAAAATTTGGAAAAAAGATACCTACCTACATGAAGTATGCTACAATACATGGTCACACATCCGAAGTTTAAAAATGTATCTCTAACTACACAAATTATATGTATTGCATGCCCACATATATGAACTATATGTAGTCATGTCGCCAACATCACGAACATTTTTTCCGGTACACTTTTGGCCAGAATCCGGCATTGACCCGTTTGACCGGCATTGACCAATATAAATATTCAAAAAAAGATTTTTTTAAAGTTTTAATTATTTTAAAACATGTTTTTGAATCATTTATATTACTGTATAATTAAGAAAATATATACAATTTTTAATATAAAAATCTTTTGTATATATATATTTAATGCATTGATTTTTATAATTAGTTAGTTTCGATAATTTCAAAGCTAAACTAAAAAAAACTAATTAGGAATAATAATAATAAACAGAAAATTTTTCTATTTTTAAAAATATTCGGACATGAGTATCATTTGGTTTAATATTTGAATATTTAATATATAATATGTGAATTTTAAATATTAAAGCATTAGAATCAAACCAATTATGTGTGAATTTTATTCTACTAATTATAAAAATCGTTAGATCTTCTATCTTATAAATATTAAAAAGAAACATTGTGATTTTTTATTTATTTTTAAGTGTTATTTTTTATTATTATTTTATCTAATTGGTTTTTTACTTTAGTTTAGTTTTGAAATTATCGAAACTAACTAATTATAAAAAAACAATGCATTGAATATATATATAAAAAAAATTTATATTGAATATTGTATATATATATTTTTTCCGGTGAAAAGTGTACCGGAAAAAATGTTCGTGATGTTGGCGACATGACTACATATAGTTCGTATATGTGGACATGCAATACATATAGTTTGTTTAGTTAGGGATACATTTTTAAATTTCGGATGTGTGGCCATGTATTGTACCATAATTCATGTAGCTGCGTATCTTTTTTCCTTAAAATTTTGTAATGTTTTGATGAGAAGTGAAATAGTTCCCAACCAATCATCCATTGTTGTTAACTATTACATTCTCACAACTGGTCCACAAAACAACCTGCGTCAAGACCGCAAGAGGTTGCAAAAAATTGTTCAAACCATTGAGAAGAAATAGTTAGCTACTTCGATTGTATGGTTCCTTAGCCTTGTAGGCTTGTAGCATCTGAAAACCACTTCGATTGTATGGTTCCTTAGCCTTGTAGGCTTGTAGCATCTGAAAACCTGATGATCCAATAACGAAAATCTGATAGATCCATCCATCATGCATAATCATCACAATTATACAACTAACTTTACAAAATAGGCGTCCATCTACAGTTCTACATTTTTGAGCCATGTGTTCACAGCTAAATGGCTACAATAGAATACAATAATTAACATTCTATTGTCCATCACTTCACTTAGTAAATCGGTCACACTGTCTCTCTAGGCATTAAGATATTATTTACCATGACCAGATTGGTTTCATCTTTCCAAGAATCCTTTGCAAAAAGGAAAACACACCGAAGAAAGTTATCCAAACGATACTCATCCATGCTTCATGATGTAAGCCTTTCCATGTCAATCTGAAGTGTAGAAAGTGAATGGCTTCATCATCTATCGTCTCGCTGAACTAACTGCTTTCGAGACCAAAAAAACAACTACTATTAACTTTAACAAAGATAAAAAAAAAACACAAAGACCAGTTACTCATTGGGAGAATAGAATTATAAGAAGACCAAGTAGTAACAAATATAGTACTATTAACTTAAACAAAAAGCAAAGAAACACAAAGGCCAATTACTCATTTGGAGAATCTAATTATAAGATGACAAGTAGTAACAAATAGTACTATTAATTAACTTAAACAAAAACCAAGAAAACACAAAGACCAATTACTCATTTGGAAAATCTAATTAATAAAAAGACCAAGTAATAACAATAGTACTATTAATTAACTTTTAAAAAAACAAAGATTAACTCATTGGATAAACAACAAATTTATACAAATGAACTTGTTAAATCAACGACCTTCTCTATGTCTATAATCTCTATATAGAAGTCCTCTTCATTTATCTTATCTAGTAATATTATAATGGTTGGTAACTTGGTCTTAAAAGGTCATTTCATACACTTTCACATTGTTATTTTTTTTTTTTTTAATAATGAAAGAGGTTCTGGGTCAAAGCCCATAAATCTCCTCAGGTCCGAAACCAGACCATGTTATATGGTTTCGTCCCAAGCGGTACTCGAACCGGCAACCTCTGAGATTTTGCCAGAGATCTTTACCAATTGAGCTATTAGCACTTGGTTTTTTTGTTTTTTTTTTTTAAGTTTGAGTTGGTATACACTTTCGCATTGTTATCGATTTAACATTCTTTAATTAATTTGTCCCCTTAATTAATCGTCATTCGAATTATTTATTCTCACCCATTTTCGTCTCATTTTGGGAGAATTCGAATAAATAAAAGACCAAGTAGTAACAAATAGTGCCATTAACTTAAAACAAAGAACAAAAAAAATGCAAATTAAGGTCTTTGTTTAAACAATGTGAAAGACTCATTGGATAAAGAATAAACTAAGACAAAATGGACTAGTTAAAATAACGACCTTCTCTAATCTCTATATAGAAGTCTTCTTCTTCTTCCTCTTCATTTATCTCATAACCCCTAAAGAGTTTTAAATCATGGAAACAACAAAGAAACTCCTTGTTCTCTTCTGCCTCTTCTTCATCATTAACCAAGCTATCTCTGAATCCGAGCACATGGAAACTTTCTGCAACAAATCATCCACTAGCAACAACACAGCTTACAACACAAATCTCAACACTCTTCTCTCCACTCTTAGCAATCAATCATCATCCGCTAACTATTACAACCTCACGACCGGTCTAGCTTCAGACAAAGTCCATGGGATGTTCTTGTGCATAGGAGATGTCAACAGAACAACCTGCAACGCTTGTGTCAAGAAGGCAACAATCGAGATTGCCAAAAACTGTACCAACCATCGAGAAGCAATCATTTACTACTTCTCTTGCATGGTTCGATATTCAGATAAGTTCTTCCTCTCCACCTTAGAGACAAAGCCTAATACCTTTTGGTCTTCAACCGATCCAATACCTAAATCATTCGGTAAATTTAGGCAGAGGTTGTCTGACAAAATGGGAGAAGTTATTGTCAGATCATCTTTGCTATCTTCTTCTGTTACTCCATATTATCTTCAGGATACAACTAGGTTCGATGACCATTATGATCTTGAGTCTGTTGTCCAGTGTAGTCCTCATTTGGATCCAAGAAACTGCACCACATGTCTGAAACTTGCGTTCCAAGAACTCACTCACTGCTGTGGTGATCAGCTTTGGGCTTTCATCTTCACTCCCAAATGTTTAGTCAGTTTTGATACCTCAAATTCATCATCAAATATTATTTATTTTCAACGGCCAAAACGCAGTGGTTCCTGCTCGCTTAAAGGTTAGCATCTATACATCTATGAGAGTAATATATGAGATTTATGTTATATAAAAACTTATGTTCCAAAAGGCAATAAAGAACAAAAATAAGTGCAACATTAATTCTCTCTTGCATATTTCTTTTAGTATATCTGTATATGGTCAATGCTGTAACGTTAATTTGGATTTATTTTGTATTTTGTTATACAGGAAATAACAAAATACTAGGGGGAATGGTTCTTTCTGTGGCCGCTTCAGTGTTTTCACTTTTGAGCTTTTGATCAAATTTACATTTACGATATTGAGAAAAAGGTTTGGTTCGAGTTTCGATGGAATTTTGCTAAGAGCAATACTATTGTTTCCGTTAATAAAGCTTCATCATGCTTATGTTTGGTTACACATTATATATTGAGTTGTTATATTACTACAATCTTACGAAAACTGGTTCACAAAACACCCGAGATTGCAAATAATTGCTCAAACCAATGAGAAGAAATCATTTACTACGTACGTACTTGGATCGTATGGTTCCTTTAGTCATCAGATAAATTAAATTCTTCTTCTAAGTCCTTAGAGACACAGTCTTGTAGCATCTGAAAACCTAATGATCCAATAACGAAAACACTTTGGTCCGTTCAGAAAGAGATTTGTCAAAGAAGATTGACAGAGTTTATCGTAATGGGAAAATTTGATGTTTAGTACGTTTTGAAAACATAATATGCTATTTAGTACAAAGACTATTTAAAATTTGAGAAATAGGTGTTTGTGAGATAGAGAATGGTAGAGATAAGTAGGCATGACCAAAAGCTAACCTTAACCGTATTTTTAACCGTAACCGGACCGTTTATCAACCGTAACCAGACCGTAACCGTATAAAACGGTTAAAAATTGTAACCGTTAACCGTAAAAGTAAATTAGTTACGGTTAAAAAATAATAATAACCGTAACCGTTAATTAACCGTAACCATAATTAACCGTAATTAATCGTCGGTTAACCGTACGGTTAAACGCTCGGTTAACCGCATATTTAAATTTTTAAAATAAATTATATTATAACTGTATACAATACCCAGATTTAACTAATTCACTATAAATAATTGAAATCACATATATTTTTTACTTGTAAAATAAATAATATTTCATAAAATTTTATCTCCAATATTAATATTATAATAATCATCAAATAACCGTAACCGTATTTAACCGTAACCGTAATTAACCGTAACTGTATATAACCGTAACCGTCTTAACCGTATATATAATGATTAAGGTTATGGTTAAAAAAATTATAACCGTTAACCGGTGGTTAATTAACCATAACCGCATTAACCGTAACCGTGGTAATGCCTAGAGATAAGAAGGGATGTAGGGTAAGGGAGAGTTTGGAAAAAGACAAAAATGAGCTTATATCAATCGTTGAGACTTGAGAAGTTGAGAATGGGTGTGTGTGTCACTGTGTGGAAATGTTGGGAGAGAGTTTTTTTTTTTAATTATTTTTTTTCTTTTTATTATACCCTCTCATTCTAATAATTAAAATACTTGTCAATACAATTTTTTTTCCTCATATTTTTCACATACAAAAAATCTATATTTTTTTCTCTATAATTTGATATGCATTTTGTTTAATAATTTTAAACTTTGAATAATATTCTATATATACACAATTGTATTTGTACATATATGTTTGTGTACAGCTGTTATACAAACATTTTTCTGTACATATAGTTATATAGTTATATGTACAATCTGATTTATGTATGTACAATTGTATATATATATATACTATTATAGAAATATGAATACAGTTGTTTATTATCTGTACACTACATATGTACACTTAGTAGGTTGTACGGATTACTGTACACTTAGTATGTTGTACGGATTACTTATGTATATTACATTTGTACACTTTGTAAGTTGTACAGATCTAAAAAATTATTAAAATCGTTTTTCATTATCAAATAAAATCATCAAACAAAATGCATATCATACATTATTCTGTACGGTTGTACGCCTCTGTACAAATATTTTAACTGTACAATAGTTTATATTTCTATAATTATATATGTACATATATTTTTTTGTACATATATACATATTTTATTCGTATAACTTATATAATATAAAATAAATATGAGTGTAGAAATTAAAATTGTGTATATGTATATGTATCTGTACACTATAGTAAACGTACAGATCATATTATGTAACTATTGCTATGCAAATAATTAAAAATTTAATTGTATTATAACATTAATGGCATGCTTGTAATTATAACATTTAATTAAGGGTTTGAGAGTCACTTAAATAGTGTCTAATAGTAATCATTGTCTATTTCTCTAATTATAAATAGTCTTTGTACTATTTTGCCAATTACTTTCTCAAAATGTACTAAAACTCAAATTATTCCTATCGTAATTTACGCATCTTGCTCTTCTTTGATCGTTGCTTTCGTTTTCTGACTTCTCTCTTCTCTTTAAGCAATACTTTTAATGTTGGGCCTGTAGATTTGGGCTTGTAGATTTGGGCTTGTAGATTTGGGCTTAGATCTGTTTAAGCAATACTTTCCTAGCCCAAAACTCAAGCTTGTTTCGGTTTACCCAAATTTTTAACTCGTGAAGTAAAACCCTCAATTTTGTTTGTTTGCTGTCTTTCATGCCTTGTGGAAAACCTAAAAATTCAAGTCTTTCTTCATATCTCCGCTTGTAGAGCTAAAGAAACAAGCGATTAAGTAAATCTCAACTTTCTTTTTCACTAAAATCTTTTGTAACAAGGTAGGTCTTGGATGGAGCTGTATATAAGTTTCCCTTTATTAGAGAGTTCATGTTTACTAGGTTAACGTGTTTCTTCGCACTTGGTTGGATCTTACATGAATTGAATAATTAAACATATTGGAACTGTTTGGTAATTGTACGTGCAGAGAAGATAAGATGGATCTCATAAGCGATCTTCCAGACGGTGTTCTTTGTCATATACTGTCCTTCCTTACCACAAAGGAAGCTGCTTTGACTTCAGTTGTCTGCAAGAGTTGGCGCAATCTGTTTGCGTTTTCCCCTACTCTTCACATTGATTACTGTGATTTTGGACAGAGCTTCATGGAATTTGTGGATAGAGTAATGGCATTGCAGGGTGATTCTCCCATTAAGAAAGTCTACCTCGGTGGTAGGGGCTGTATTGATATGGATCGTGTGAATGGTTGGATACAGAACGTGATGGTGCGTGGTGTTTCGGAGATTGTTCTATCAATCGTTGATGTTAGGAGATCAGCAGATTACGACAATCATATGTTTCCGAAAGTTTTCAAGAACAAGAAACTAGTTAAGCTTGGGTTAGGTTATTGGTTTGATATTTGTTTGATGGACGAGAGCATTTTCTTACCGGCGCTCAAAACTCTCGTTCTTGAGTCAGTTAGGGTATCTGCTGATACGTTTGAGATTCTTCTTCATGCTTTGCCTGCGCTTGAGGAATTAGTCTTAAAATATGTTAACTGGAAGGATATGAATGTTACTGTGACTATATCAAGTGCAAGCCTCAAGTCCCTAACGATTGAGTTAAATCTTTATTTAATTACTTTTTCATTTGATACACCTAGTCTTGTTTACTTCTCTCACTTTGATTCTGCCGCGGAAGATTATTCCGTAGCTAAAATGGATAACTTGTTTGAGGCTCGAATCCGCCTTTCGGTAAATGATAAAGATATCGAGCGAGCAAGATTGCCACACAATATTTTGTTCGGTAATGATAATGTTATCATCCGATTTTCAAATGTGGGAAGCCTTATGAATGGCTTTCAACATGTCCGGTGTCTAGTTATGTGTCCTAATACTCTTGAGGTCAGGTTTCTCCTTCTTTGGGCCTCTATTGTAATATTTTTTCTTTTGTTCAGAATCTATGGAGCATGGTAGTCATGTTTGTTCTAAAACTGTGGCTTGTTTTGTTATTAAGGTGATTTCTGTCTGCTGTGAATCATTGCCGATGTTCAAAAACCTCAACTCATTAACTATTAAAAGCCACGATAGTCGAGGTTGGCAAGCAATGCCCGTTCTTCTAAGGAAATGTTCGCATTTAGAAACTCTAGTCCTTGAGGTAATAATTAAACAGCGCATGAATTTGCCAAACATGTACAAAGATAGAGTTCTCATATATATATACTTTGGATCCCTTATTGTCTCCTTTATATGCTTTCAGGGTCTCTTGCACCATGTTACAGATAAATGCGGGGATGCTTGTGACTGCATTTCTCGGGAGGAAAAGGGTCGTTCTCTCACATCTTGTCCAGTAAAAGTGTTAGAGATTAAAAGGTTTAAAGGAACAACCAAAGAGATGCACCTGATAAAACATTTCTTGGACTATTTTCCATGTTTGAAGGAGATGAATATCTATATGGAAGAGAATGATCAAAATTTCTTGGACGATTTTCATGTTTGGAGTTTGGAGAAGATGATCTTTATCGAAGAGGATGATTCTACACATATTAGAGTGCCTGAAGTGTCTCAAGTGTATGAAGTTTCTGAAGTGTCTGAAGTTATTGAGGAGATGATGATGGAACACTATAACAAGACGACATCGTGTTGCTGTTGCAGTGTCCAGCTTCTAGCGAGTGGTAACTTGTGTAAGAAGTGGACTCCATAAATGAAGCCTCTAAAGAACAAAAGTTGCTCATAGCTTTCCATGCAAATTAAAGTCCCTTTGGAATTTGATTCTCGTTTGCTTTTGGTTCATATCACCATTATTCCCAACCAAAAAAGTTATCAAGGAAACTAGTCTTACTCATTCTCATTGGTAGAGTCACTGATCCATTCACGAAAGTAACAAATTTACGATATGTCATTCGAACGAATTCAGAATCGTTTTAGTAAAACACAGTCATTTAGTTGTTTCACGTGGTATCAAGTGACAAATCATCTAAACCGCTGGAATCTATTAGGTTCTTGAGGCTTGCTTCTTGCACTTGATAAACACACGTTATATATATCAACCAAGTCTAATTCTTTAATGCCCGCACAGCCGTGGTCCAGTGGTAGGGAGAATTGGGGAAAGCTTGGAAGGAACTAACCCAGATTCGATCCACCATGGAAACAAAAATCATGGTTGTGTGGGAAGTCTGTCAATTGGGCCAAGGCCCAGTTGGTTTACCTGGTAGTCAGAAATGCAGACGGCCTGATTACCCCTGGCATTAGTCGGAAAGCATTCCAAACTCGGGATATACAGTATGGTGGCCCTTCGGGGAGAAGTCCACTCTGAAGCACTTCGGTGCGTTTCTACCGAAGCTGACCGGATCAGCCGATAGGGTTTATCAAAAAAAAAAAAATTCCTTAATGGCAGGCAAAAGCATGTAGAAGAAAATTCATCAACCTATGAACACTAAACTCTTAAGTGAAGAATGAGAGAGTTTTAAGCAACTATTACAATATATTGACATACGACCAACCAATGAATGGTTAGAAAATGTTCTCATCGATAAAAAAAAATCTACATAATAATAGCAAACTGAATAGATGCTAAAAAAAATATTCATTATTGGTTAATTTTTCGCAATTAAATTTTTACGTTTTTAGCAAATAAATTTTTACGTTTTTAGCAAAAAAATATCCATTATTGCATCTATTTTATCAAATAAAACTATTTTATTCAAATGTTCACTTCTTTCGAAATCCATTATTGCATCTATTTTATCAAATACGTATTTCGGTATTTGTTCTTCTTTTGAGAAACTTTCGAATTTTCTTTTGACACATATTTTTCCATGATATGAAGAATCGAAAGAGTTATTGAAATTTAATTTCATTCATCAGGAACAAAATAAATTTAATTTTATTTGACACATATATTACATTCATTTTCACATTGTTATCGATTTCACATTCTTTAACTAATCTGTCCCCTTTGATTAATCTCCCCACTTGAAATATTTATTCTCACCCATTGTCAACTCATTTTGGGAGAATCGAATTATAAAATGACCAAGTGGTACTATTAACTTAAACAAAGACCAAACTAAGCCAAATGAACTTGTTAAATCGAAGACCTTCTCAGCTGTCTCTAATCTCTAATATTTATATAGAAAGTCTTCTTCTTCTTCTTCAATGATCTCATAACCCCTAAAGGAAAATTAAATCATGGCAACAACAAAGAAAATATCTGCTCTCTTCTGCTTCTCTGCTCTCTTCTGTCTCTTCTTCACCATTAACCATGCTATCTCCGAATCCGACCACATGAAAACTTTCTGCGACGAATCATCCAAAAACACCACTCGCAACAACACAACTTATAACACAAATCTCAACACTCTTCTCTCCACTCTTAGCAACCAATCATCATTCGCTAACTACTACAACCTCACGACCGGTCTAGCTTCAGACACAGTTCATGGAATGTTCTTGTGCACAGGAGATGTCAACAGAACAACCTGCAACGCTTGTGTCAAGAAGGCAACTATCGAGATTGCCAAAAACTGCACTAACCATCGAGAAGCAATCATTTACTACGTAGATTGTATGGTTAGATACTCAGATAAGTTCTTTCTCTCGACCCTGGAGACGCATCCTAGTTATTGGTGGTCGTCTCATGATTTAATACCTAAATCATTTGGTAAATTTGGGCAGAGATTGTCCAACAAAATGGGAGAAGTTATCGTTAGGTCATCTTTGTTGTCTTCGTCGTTTACCCCGTATTATGTAATGGATACAACTAGGTTCGATGACAAGTATGATCTTGAGTCTATTGTTCAGTGTATTCCTTATTTAGATCCAAAAAACTGCACAACATGTCTGAAACTTGCGTTCCAAGAACTCACTGAGTGCTGTGGTGATCAGCTTTGGGCTTTCATCTTCACTCCCAAATGTATGGTGAGTTTTGATACCTACACTTCATCATTGCCGCCGCTCCCACCGCCAAGTCACAGCGGTACCTTCTGGATTAGAGGTTAGCATATAAATATCTATGAAAACTATAGTAATGGGTTATATACTATTATTTCATACTAGAGTAGAGTAGACGATATATACGTTACTACGTACGGTGTCTTTTTCTAGAAAACAAAATACTAGTAGAAGTTATATATATTATATTTATGTTATATATATATATAACTTTTTCATGTAATTTAGAAACGTAAGACAATATAGAAAAAAATAACTACAATATTTAATTATCTCTTGTATGTTTCTATAATTAATTAGCATTATGGTCAATGTTGTAAATGTTTGAATTATTTTGTTTTTGTTTTGCAGGAGATAACAAAATACTTGGGGGAATGGTTCTTGCTGTGGCCTTTTCGGTGTTTGCACTTTTGGGTTTATGATCAGATTTACAATTACTATAGTAAGAAAAAAGGATTGGTTTGAGTTTCGATTTAGAATTTTTTTAAGAGAAATACAAAATATATTGTTTTTGTTATATTAATTATGCTTCATGCTTATGTTTTATTGTCTTTTTTAATGTTGTTATACATTTACTTGTTGTAAGGATTTTCCCTTTTTTTTTTATAATGAATTTTGTGTTATATCGGTCAAATATGCTAATATCATGTTTTGGCTACATTATTTCATTACCATTTAATTGGACTCATTGTTGTCACATTAGAGGTCGAAAGCTAAGGTAGTGTTTGAAATAATTACGTACGTTACATTTTGTTTTAACTAAGGTGATATCATACATTATATTATTTTCACACTACTACTATGGGTTTCACATCTCATAGTTAATTTGTATATACATCCTTAATTAACCCCCACTTAAATTATATATCCTTACCCATTAGTCAACTCTTTTGGGAGAACTCAAGGAAACAAAACAAAGCTATAAGACACATATAGATCTTAATTAGAGAAACACCAAAAAAAGAGAGTATAAAACCTATTAACAAAGACCAGTTAAAGAACTTGCTAAACTAACCTCTCTATTTATGATTGCTAGTCTCATATACCACAAAAGAAATTTAGACATGTAAACATCAATGAAATCTCTCTTCTGCTTATCTTCACATTAATTGATTAATTTTTCACTTTAATTCCCCACTTGAAATATATAATCAAGTCCATTAGTCAACTCTTATTGGGAGAATATAAGTAAAAAACAAAGACCAAACACACAAAACCCTAAACAAAGACAACAAATCTGGAAAGCTAACAAAGACCAGTAAACTTGTTACTTGTTAAATCAACGACCTTCGCCATTCTCTTTTATCTCTTAACCTTTGAAACAAAAACTTAAAAAAAAAAAACTAAAAAAAAACATGGATACACCAAAGAAACTCTGTACGCTCTTCTGCTTCGCTGCTCTCTTCTGTCTCTTCTTCACCATTAACCAGACCATGTCCGAATCCGACCACATGGACACTTTCTGCATCAAATCATCCAGAAACATCACTCACAACAACACAAATCTCAACACCATGCTCTCTACTTTTCGCAACCAATCATCCACCGTTAACTATTACAACCTCACAACTGGTCTAGCTTCAGACACAGTCTATGGAATGTTCTTATGCACAGGAGACGTCAACATAACAACCTGCCACAACTGCGTCAAGGACGCAACAATCGAGATTGCCAAAAACTGTACTAACCATCGAGAAGCAATCATTTACTACATGGATTGTATGGTCCATTCAATCAAAAAGAGATTGTCTAAGACGATGGGAGAAGTCATCGTAAGATCGTCTATGTTGTCTTCAGCTTTCACGCCGTATTATTACATGGATGAGACTCGATTTGATGGCTCCTACGATATTGGCTCTCTTGTTTAGTGTAGTCTACATTTGGATTCTCAAAAGTGTACCAAGATTTGAATGTGAGTTTTACCTTCCTTAGTTCACCAATACCGTCTTCGGTCATCATCTGTTGAAACAAACATAAGAATAAAATGAAAAGAAGTTGATAATAATGCATATATAAGACTAGAATAACGAAAGTTGCGTTACCAAACTAAGACTTACTTTTCAACACCTCCACGAGATTTAGTTCTAGGTACATAAGATAGATGTCTCTTAATTGATCCTCTTCTGTTGCAGCTTCACGGTCATCCTTTATGACACACACAAAAGCAACATAAACATTGAAAGTTGAAAATAAAACGGAACAAGACAATATGACTGATAAAAATGTTTACCGTAGACATTATGCATTTGAGGTGAAAGAAGTCACGACAGTGTTTGCACGAGTAGTAAACATTGGAGCATTTGCTTGTGAAGTGACACTCACAACTGCTGAGATTCAATAATACTATTATCATAATGTGCAGAAATATCATATACGTTCAGCATACATATCTACAGGAGATGCCGAGATGCATCTATTTTATAGCATGAAAGAATTTATTATACTTAGAAACAGCAAAACAATCACCAAAGATAAAGCATAATGCAAATCGAATACTTACAAGATTCTAGGAAACTACAGTCATAATCTACAATCAAACGGTATATTTCTTAAGAAGACTTCTTAGTAATTATATTGGACTCATTTTGGGGTGAGAAATGAGAATCATCTTCTTGGAGAGAAACTTTGGGAAGAGAACAACGAGAGATTAAAATATTTCAAGTCATATCTACATCCTCCATGCATACTCATAATCAATCATAGACATTAGTACATATATAGTACCCTGGCCTTAATTTAAGATGGACATACGTTCAAATTGAATCAGTTTACCATGCTAAGTTGCTAACTATTCCAAGACGTAAGATACAAAAGTCGATTATGAATAATGAACGAAAAATTACCAGACTACCAACTAAAATGCAAGAAATGTGTACATGGAAAATACAGACTTTAAAAACTAACACAAGGCTAAAACTAAATACAGAAAATACTGTTTTTCAACAAAACTAACATTGAAATTCAAATTGTCCACTTCACACAAACAAACAACAATACAAATTATTGAATGAATAGTAAAGACTCAAACCAAGGTTACAATTTATAGAATCTACCACAGTTATCATTAGTTGACATTGCATATATAATTCCAAAATGTGGTTTCACATGCTTAGAACTAACACCAAGGGTTTAGAGCATAACACAGCATAACACAAAACAAATGAATTCGAGATTCAATAATACCATTACCATAATGTGCAGTAGCACATACATCTAAAAATATGTGTCTACATGAAACCTCAAAGATGCATCTATTTCAGAAAATAATTATATTTATCATTACATTCAAACAGAGACAATAAGTATTTTAAACACACAATGTAATGTTTCATAGTCAAAGTAAGTATTTTGAACACACAATGTAATGTTTCATAGTCAAAGAAAAATCTACCTTTTCTCAATGCATGATACAAAATTCTACGATGATATTCACATGTTTAAAACAATCAGCAGAAGTTTAGAGCCTAACACAGAACAAATACTTTCAAGATTTAAGGAAACAACAATCATAATCTATAGAAGTAACAAATATGTCAAAATAAATATCTATAAGAGACTCTAAGATGCATACATCATATAGGATAAAAGACCTTATGATACACAAGCATTCAAACTTAGAGAATAAAATAATCAAAACACACAATATGCTCATGTAGAAACGCAAACACTTTTTATGATCTTGAAACTGAATATACCTAGTCTCTCGAATTGGAATCTGTCCCAGAACACATCACATCATCTTTAAGGGTTGATACAGCTAAAGCACCATAAACTACCACTTTGGAGTTCGAGTTAATGTCACTATGACAGTGAGTCAATAATCATTTAGTTCAGCAGGGTGCCAGGGTTCAGTTATTATTAGATGGAATTTAGCTATATGGAACAATCTTTGTAACTACAACAAAATCTAGAAAACAATATGCATACCTCGTCCTCAGCGCATACTACACTTAACTGGAAAGCGTATCTGAAAGTAGAAAGCACAATGAATCATATTAAAAGAAAGTAATAATGATGAATAGTGTTCCTTTCTATACCTTAGAAAAACAGAATAACAGCCCAATAAAACAGACAAATGTTCTATCGTTTGTACAAAACTAGTCTACTTTGATTCCAAATTGGTGATGAGCACCTTAAGGGGATTAGACACCATCATGGTGTGAGGATTAGACACCATCATGGTGTGAGGATTAGACACCATCATGGTGTGAGTAGCTATTTTATTCAACTGCTATCTAATATGATGCTCAAGACGACTCACATGTATCATACTACCATCTCTTCAACATACAACAATAGAGAGCAAATATAATGAAGATAATTGACATATAACCAAACAAAGTATTATTCACAGTTAAAGTCACACCTCTTCCCATTCAAAGTCAATCAGCAAAAGAAAAGAAAAATGATACCACAACCAACATGAATTATTGCATAAAATGCTCGAAGTTGTCACATGCTAGTTGAGTATTTTACCTTACACGCGTAGAGTGTTAGTAGTATAAAGCACGCCAGGTTTCAAGAGCACATAGCTACAATTACGCAAATAAAAGAAAGATCAAAACCACAAAGATAGTTTTATTAGATACAGAAGGGATATTCTAATACTGAAAGTAAAATAGCGGGTCAAAAGCCAAAAGGACATACCGCATGCACTTACAAAAGGACATACCGCATGCACCAGTCACCAGCCTTAGGATGAGGGTTGAACTACAAAGCATATATATAAAAGATTCAGACACCAAAAGATAAGAGAGTCTATTTCTTATATGTAACCAGAGATGATTTTATCACTTGCCTCTCTGTTCAATAGCCAATAAGGTCATACATGTTAAAATTGTCACTCTGCATACCTTTCTTTATCCTTGCCTTTCCCTCCTATCTTTCCTTATCTCATTTCTTCAATAGGCAAGTCCCTCCAGGGCTGTTCATTTTCTTCTCTCTGTACTCTCTTATATCCTCGGCATCTGAAAGCATAAATAAGTTTCATGTGTGGAGTTAGTTGCACTAGTATAGCTAAAGAATGATAATTAACTGGAAAAAGAAACAAGAATCTATTTCTATCAGAAAGATTAAATTGATTTAACTTGAGATCAACATAAGCATGACCTCTCAGAATCAATTCCACTGACAAATTATACAATTCTTGGAAATGATATCTGGTGTATCTAGAAAAAAAATGACAATGGTAAAAGTCAGATGAATTCAAAAACACACTAGTTATAACATTGCAGTTACCAATGATTAATACACTCTTCCTTCTCTGCCTCACAGAAGTAATATCAACATTTTTTCTTATCAATGATACAATAAGTTTCTAGAATTTGACAGGATAGTTATGCTATTAAGACAACTAAGATAATAAGTTTTGCTACACTTACAAAATCTCCATGGCATCAATGAGAATATCAACATCTATCAAAGCACTTACCTGGAGCAAATCAAAATTAGTCAATACTATGGATTTCTCGAGAACAGACTTATAAGTGAGGAATAAAAATCCATCCATTAGAAACAGTATCTTCTCCATAATAAAAATTACATATATTGCTCACTTTGAATTGAGAACAGCCTAACATACCTTATCAACATAAAAGCAGATCTTTGTCAAGTGATGGCTCTGCCAAGTCAACTGAGTAAATACAAGAGAAAGATATGTAAGTCGATGCAAACACATCAATGTAAACGCAAGAAAGAAGCTGGTAACTTAACTTCAGAAAATACAACCCAGGAACTTCGAAGACAAAAGCTTTCCTAGAATCCTCGACAGTCAACCTCGCAAAAGTAGCCAACATATTCGCCTGATAAGAAGAAACAAAAGCCAGATAAAAAAGAGCTGACAAATCCATGAGACAGACTATCAACATCTTACCTGAGCATGTATGTGTCTCTCACTTGTGATTTTTCATAGTTATATCAACTAATTACGAACAAGTTTGTAAAGCACACACACAAAAAAACGTAAAGGTTTGAAAAGCATATACCTTTCAAGAAGTCTGCTACACTTGAAATCTACTCAAAGTCACATACCTGCAAAAATCAGAATCTGTTAGTTTTCATTTTACATGAATGTTATACTTACCTTGTTCGTGCATATTCTTTGTCTTACAACTTTACAATGTCGATGAGCTAAATATCTTTGATTTGCTAGTTGTTTTTACCATCCAACAAGGCAACAAGTCTAAACAGCCTGCTGTTGGTGTATTAGCTCTGCTGTCTTGTCTTAATATTGGGCTAGACATCATTGAGCAGTTGGTCTATTAGCTCTAAGTTCATTGTCTTGTTCTTTCATGTCTTTTGTCTAAAATCTCTTTCCCATTCTTTTTTCTTTTTACTCCCAAAGCCTTTCATGCTTATGTCTTAAATCTCATTCCCATTCTTTTCTCTTTTGACTCCCAAAGCCGAAGGTACCAAATTTGTAGCTCTACTTTCTTGTCTTAATACTTGGCTAGACTTCATTGAGCCGTTGGTCTATTAGCTCTAAGTTCACTGTCTTGTTCTTTCATGTCTTTTGTCTCAAATCTCTTTCCCATTCTTTTTTCTTTTCACTCCCAAAGCCTTTCATGTCTTATGTCTTAAATCTCATTCCCATTCTTTTGTCTTTTGACTCCCAAAGCCGAGGGTACCAAATTTGTAGCTCTACTTTCTTGTCTTAATACTTGGCTAGACTTCATTGAGCCGTTGGTCTATTAGCTCTAAGTTCACTGTCTTGTTCTGTCATGTCTATTGGTTCTTTCATGTTTTTCGTCTTAATCTCTTTCCCATTCTTTTTTCTTTTCACTCCCAAAGACTGTCTTGTTCTTTCATGTCTATTGGTTCTTTCATGTCTTTCGTCTTAAATCTCTTTCCCATTATATTGGATCTTTCATGTCTATTGGTTCTTTCATGTCTTTCATGTCTATTGGTTCTTTCATGTCTTTCGTCTTTCGTCTTAAATCTCTTTCCCATTCTTTTTTCTTTTTACTCCCAAAGCCTTTCATGTCTTATGTCTCAAGTCTGATTCCAATTCTTTAGTCTTTTGACTCCCAAAGCCAAGGGTACCAAATTTGTAGCTCTACTTTCTTGTCTTAATACTTGGCTAGACTTTATGAGCCGTTGGTCTATTAGCTTTAAGTTCACTGTCTTGTTCATTCATGTCTTATGTCTTAAACCTCTCTTTCCCATTCTTTTTCTTTTGACTCCCAAAGCCGAGGGTGCCAAATTTGTAGCTCTACTTTCTTGTCTTAATACTTGGCTAGACTTCATTGAGCCTTTGGTCTACTAGACCTAAGTTTAGTGTCTTGTTCTTTCATGTCTATTGGTTCTTTCATGTCTTATGTCTTAAACCTCTCATTCCCATTCTTTTGTCTTTTGACATCTAAAGCCGAGGGTACCAAACTTGAGAACTCTTTGGTTCTTTCATGTCTATTGGTTTTTTAATGTCTTATATGTCTTAATCTCTTTTCCATTCTTTTGTCTATTGACTTTCAAAGCCGAGGGTACCAAACTTTCCTGTCTCATATATTAAGCCTCTCATTCCCATTCTTTTGTCTTTTGACTTCCATAACTTCCATGCCTTTTGTTCTTTCATGTCTTTTGGTTCTTTTTTTGTCTTATGTCTTAATCTCTTTCCAACAAATCGACACCTCTTTTCCAACTCGCAACATGCATGCACTACCAAGCCCATAACTTTCATGCCTTTTGTTTTTTCATGTCTTTTGGTTCTTTATTGTCTTATGTCTTAATCTCTTTCCAACAAATCGAAACCTCTTTTCCAACTCGCAACATGCATGCACTACCAAGCCCATAACTTCCATTCCTTTTGTTCTTTCATGTCTTTTGGTTCTTTATTGTCTTATGTCTTAATCTCTTTCCAACTCGCAACATGCATGCACTACCAAGCCCATAACTTCCATTCCTTTTGTTCTTTCATGTCTTTTGGTTCTTTATTGTCTTATGTCTTAATCTCTTTTCCAACTCGCAACATGCATGCACTACCAAGCCCATAACTTCCATGCCTTTTGTTCTTTCATGTCTTTTGGTTCTTTTTTGTCTTATGTCTTAATCTCTTTCCAACAAACTGAAACCTCTTTTCTAACTCGCAACAACCATGCACTACCAAGCCCATATTATCTCTTGGGACAAATCGAAACCTCTATTCCAACTCGCAACAAGCATGCACTACCAAGCCCACAGTTCACAATTTCCCTTCGGACAATGTCCCCAAAATAGAATCTGACAGAACACTATTACATAAGTGTCTGCCTTTGATCTTTTTTGGGTTTTGAAAGAAAACAAAAACGAAAACATAAAAAAAACTAAAAGCTCCAACATAAGAATCCGTAGACCAAGTAACCAAAAACCAAAAACGGATCTGGATTCTTATTAAAGTGAATAATCACTTTTAGTTGTTGGATCAAGAAAACAAAAACGAAAACCTAAAAAAAAAAAACCTAAAAGCTCCAACATAAGAATCCGTAGACCAAGTAACCAAAAACCAAAAACGGATCTGGATTCTTATTAAAGTGAATAATCACTTTTTGATGTTGGATCAAGAAAACAAAAAAAAAACGAAAAAACAAAAAACAAAAAACGAAAAACAAAAACATAAAAATCTGATCATAAATGGACTGATCAAGGCAGAGAACACACAAAATACAAAACCAAAACATCATAAAGAAAAAGAAAAACGTGTAAAAGGCAGAAAAATACCTCTTCGAAGCTGAGACAATGTTCATGGGTTAGACTGAAACATAATCTCCCTGTAAACATAGTTAAAGTACAGAACAATAAGTATTGGGACAACGATCAGAGGAAGAAACACGAACAGGATCAGATGAAGAAAACTAACAATTGGATCAAGAACACACAAAAACAAGAATCTTAATTCCAAAATCACAATATACAGAAGTCAAATACTTAAAATAAGATCATTAATGGACTAATCAATTGTAAGGCAGAGAACACACAAAATACAAAACCAAAGCACATTGAAAAAAAAAACGGATAAGGCAGAGACATACCTCATCGCCAAGCTTCATGGGTTAGACTCGATTCCTTTAACAAAGTTTAATTACAGAACAATAAGTATCAGACAAGAATTAAAAACCCAGTCTTACGTTTGCACATCAAAGTGAAATAGAGAACTTCGGATCAGATGAAGAAACACGAAGAGGATAAAGATGAAGAAAACTAACCAATCAACACCGAAGGAGGAAGAAGAAGAAACCACGCCGTCGAATGTACCTCAAAAACCCTAGATCTGTACCATAACAAGAACGATTAGTCAATTTTTTAAAACCCTAGAATAAAAATAGAAAACACGAAGAGGATCCGAGGAAGAAACCTAACCATATCACCGCGAGGAAGAAGAACCCCAAAAGATTGTAACAGTTTCGTGCCTGAATCAACCCAAAATCAAAACCCTAGATCATCAATACAAACATATATAAGAACGAATTCACAAAAACTTGTATAATCGCGATACGAAGAAGTTGAAATTACATACCAGTCTTAAGATTGTTTAACATGAATCTCCTCAACCATCGTCGAAGCATTCTTCATTCGAAACACCACAAGAGAGAGAGAGAGAGAGAGAGGAGAAACAAAAGAAAAGGAAAATTTTGTTTCGTAACCAAAAAAAAAAAGTGATATTGCTTTCTAATATATAACGTTGCGTTTTGATATAACGCGTTTCAATAATGGCTATAATTAAACATATATTGGCCGTTGATTCATCGCGTTTCATTAACGGCTATAATTAAACATGGATTGACCGTTGATTCATTAGATACTTCAATCAGACGGTTCAGCATATTTTCGATGATTAACTTTTCTTTTCTTTTTTGAATTGGCAATATAATCAAACGCAGAAACAAAATAAAGTAACGTTTTCTCCTAAACGGTCATATTGTATATCTTGACGGTTTAGATGGGTTTCTTAATGGGCTTCTATTAATTTAAAATTCAAAGTTGAAAAAATCGTATGGCTCGTTCGCTGAAGAGAACACTTTAGGAAGAATTCAAAATTTTGACTCCGTTCCTCTCATTCTTTTTTTCATATATAAATTATGTGTTTGAATGTACTATCTATGTTCCATTAAAATTGTGATGAAAATAAACTTATCACATATAATAATACAAGCAAATTTTCAGCTCAAGGTTGCAGACGTGGTTGTAAAAAAGATGAATAAATTTAACATTCATTCCAAAAAAAAAACTTCTAAGGGATGTAGTCTAGCCAATCAGACTTTAAATGGTAACATTACAGAGGCAATGGCCCTGTTCTTTTGTGTAAATAACATTTTTTGATGCTAACATTAACATATGTTACACATATTTATGCCACGTTGAAGGTTGTTGCTGTTAGAATCTGCTTGTAAGAACACCAAAGGCATCATATAGCATAAGCATTTTCCATTCATAAATTGATCAAACAATGATTTACTCACTTTCGATTTTCGAATAAAAAACAGAACAAGTTTATGTGATAAAAAGATTTTGTTAAACTTACAATGCGTAATGTCATTGAAAAAATATTGTTCATTTCTTTCTGTTAAGAGGTTTTGCTGACGATGAGCCGGTGATCGGTCTTTTAGAACCTGAGATCAAAAGAGAAACGCCTTATACGATCATGTAAGCATCAAGCTTCTAGTATTAAACAAAATTTGATATAGTCTTTGATTAATTTACAAAATAGATCTAAGAGGTCTTAAGGAAAAATGTATTCAAAGAGTTGATAGCTAGTTAGAGTACTTGTTAAAGCCTTAGACGAGGTGTTGGAAATCGACAAACGAGAAGGTCTGGTTTGGTCTGGTTTTGGTGTATGCTTCAGCGGCTTTGATGATCCAACATTAGCTGATCTGAAATTAGTATACAAACAATGAACACTAAGCACAATACTTAACTCTTATTTAAAAATAGGTACAAAAGTGAAGTAATTATGAAATATATGAACTATACTCACTTGTCATTATGTTCAATTTGTTCAGAAATTTTAGTAGGACTTGAGGTTTCAGGGAAGAGAGCCAACTCCATCGCACCACTACCAATCGAGCCATCAGTTTCTGTTCCCATTGAAAGACAACTATCAGAGATATCACTCAATCTTTCCTCATTATCTGAATCTTCAATGCCTAATAGTTCAATATCCTCAATTATATTACTGTCTTTAGCCCCACCAGATAACTTAGACGGTGATCGGGGTTCATTCTGATGTCGTCGTTCATCTGCTGAATCTGAAGTTGTTCTGCCAAGTAAACCAGATCCTTGTCTTTTTCTTGGAGAATTTGTTAAATCTCCTCCTAAAGAATGTCTTCTAGGAGGAGAGCCAATTCTTAGTTTGCTTAATCCACGTTTTGGCATTCCCATACTTTGAAACTTCAAAAGTTCTTCGTCTTTCTTGGCTATCATATCTTTCAAGTTTGATACCTACATGCCATGTCAAGATTCAAAGATTATCAAAACTAAACTATATCTCCTTTTGAGGGTATGGATTTAGTTTTAATCAAAACATAAATAATGTAATCACCTGTTCCATGAGTTGTCTAACATCTCGTCCCTCCTTATAGCTTCTAGCTGCACCTAACTCGACACCAGAGACTCTTTCCGCGAATTTCAAAGTACTTACAGTCTCAGCATATGAATCTTCATCAGGATTGATCTGCACAAACATAAGAGTTTTTGCTTGTCCTCCTAAAATAAAAATAAACAAAGAAGTAAATTAAATGAAGCAAGCAAACAACATTGTCTAATAATATAACTTATGAAAAGCCAAAGCACACATAAACATAGTACCTAAAGAATTCTGGAGGACTTGTGTTAGCTTGCTGTTTCTATAAGGTACATGAGGATTCTTATGTGCTAGAGCGAATATAACATCTCCAAGAGCAGACAGTGATTTGTTTATATGTAGAGCTTCTTTAAGTCTATCTCCGGTTACTTCAGAGCGACCAACTCTCTCACTTCCAGCAAGATCAACCAAATGTAAACTTCCACGAAAGACGGATTCGGTTTTGACATCAACACCGCGTACATGAACAGAGACAACACTGCCAAAAAAAAATAGGACAAAAGAAATGTCATAGCTTATTGTAGAAGAAACATGTTAAACCACAATTTTTTTTGTTCATACCTGTGTGATCTACTGCTCTTTTCATTAAGGGTTGTGGAACTAACAGCTCTATTCATCAACCCAACATTCATCAGTTCAAGAACATCTTCAGTTGAATTTACAGAATGCATGCTTGCATCAGGAACTGCTAGGCCATTTGGTAAAGTAGTATTCCAAATCTCAAGTGTATGCAAGTTAAGGAAATTTCTACACTTGTAACATAGAAAGATATGATATCGCGAAAATATCAAATACTATATGAGACTAGAGAAGGATATCTTTTGTTTGGACCATCTTGAGAAAGCAAGTCACGAACTTGCTCATTGTAAATCTCAACCATTTGAACACCAACTTCATATTCCACTGAGTTTTGTCTACTTTGAGTTAAGTGGAACAAGTCATTCAAAGCTCGGTAGTTAACTCCCCAATCTTCTTCTGAAGTTATGCTTGGTCCACTCTGTTTGAACAAAATCAAAATACTGACATCAAATATTAGTAATCCACATCTAAAATAAGATGTGAACTAAAGAGTATATAAGAGATATGAGTCAATTTATTAATTGGAAACTCATCAAAGTTAAGATACAATTACAAACATAAAGATATAAAGCACGAAAGTCTAAGCATGTTTGCTTACCATTGTATAAGTCTTTCCAGAACCTGTCTGACCATAAGCAAATATACACACATTGTAGCCATCAAGAATGGATCGGATCAAAGGTCGAGTATCTAAGAAAACTTCTTCTGCATGTAGATAATATATACAGATTCAGAGACAATTAATTAGTCCTAATTAAACTAAATATTTTTCATAATTGAAAAAATGGAAGAGGCTTAAAACCTTGAGTTGATGCAGGGCCAAAGACTTTGTTGAATTTAAACAACCGATGTGTATCTTTGCCTTGCTTTAAGGGACTTGCAACTACAAGTTCACCATTCTCACCTGTGTACTGTATTGACGTTTGTTTCTTGTTTTGCCCTTGTAGGAATGGTCTTATCCGACAATACACTCTGATATTTCCTTTATTCATGCAAGTAACACAAAAGTTTTAGATAATAGCAACAATCATACAAACAAATTATACTATAGCTAGTGTAACAACATTTTATTTCTAGTTTTGATTCTTTATCTCCAAAACATGATTTCACAATTCATACCTTTTAATTCTTGTACTTCATTGTAAAGTCTTCTATTCTCTTCAACGACTAACTGGTAATTTTTTGCTGCATGAGCCACTCCTCTGAGCTTTACACCTAAGAGGTCAATTCCAAGTACAAATCAAAAACATGAAAGCCAAATTTTAGTTGACAAATATATAACAAAGCACTAAAGCAAAAATGAAGAAAAAAAATGTTACCATAGTAATTTAGATCCTGGAAGTAGTTCTCTCCTGTCTTTAGAACTTCACGTTTTAAAGACATAGAAGTAGCTTTCAACTCCTACAGAGTTCACTCAATGATATAGTTATAAGATTTACAAGAGCTTATATCATGTTTACAAAACTATCAATATAGTCAATTCACCTGCAAAGCCTCTGTCTGGTAGTTTATAAAGCTCTTGTATGTTTCCTCTTTCTTCTCCCATCTTTTAGTTTCTGTTTCACATAACTTCTCAAGTTCTTTTGCTTCTACTACACGTAACTCTGAATCCTTCAATTGTTTCTCCAACTCAACTCTAGCTTTTTGAGCATTTAGTTTTAGTTCCAAAAACTGTTTTTCTTGTGTCTCTATCACATTTTCAAGTTCTCGCTTCAAGTTAGAAACTTCAGCGTCACTACGTTGTTTTTGCTTTTTCAGCTGCATGACATCTTGATCCTCTGACATTAGCTAAAGAGCACAAAATAGTAAAAAACTTTGAATTTTTTTACAAAAATGGCAGCAAAAATAAAAAGATATTTACAACTAGGGGACATGCATGAAATTGATAATAAGTACCTCATTCTTATCTGATGTACCAGATGCCAAAGTTTCTAATACATTTATTCTTGATCTATATTTTTCCTCACGGACCCTAAAGAGTATATTTTGCTGCACCACCAAAAAAACATCAATTGTGTCAAGAAGTATGATAATGTATAAACTGAAAACAAAAATAAGAAAAGCCTGAATATATTAATCGTACGTTCTTTAAATTTTCAGCTTGATTTGAGATCCGTTGCTCCACAACTTGCACAATGCCTCTCAAAATAGATGCAAAAGCCTGAGAAATAAAGACTGAGAAAAAAGAAAAAAAAAATCTTGAACTAACATTGCAAAATCCTTTCCTTACATGAGTTACATTCATCTTCTGTGGGCTCTCATCAAGAAGCTTATCGAGCATATCGAACAACGACCTGGTAGAAGTATTCTACAAAGCAAAAGGAAAACATATTACGAATTTAAGGAAATGGAAACTTGAATCATCAAAGTTGAAACAAATATTGATGACTAAAATTGATGTTATAAAATTTTACTTGTAAACTATTTGATTTTAGTAAGTCTGAAATTTGAGCATGAGATTTATTGATCTGATCAGATGCTTCCTTAAACTGTGATGCATCATTAAAGTTAGTATCAACTCCCTTTGAATGATCCTCAGGCAAACTCCATCTTCTTCTTGCAAAAAGTGTATTCTTATCATCAGAGAAGCTTGCTTTAAGCGCCTTAAGAGACTGTAAAACTGGTATCATATCGCCCTGCACATCGATATCCGAATTTCTAATTAAAAGAAGAAACAAAATACACAAACTTACCAAAAATATAGAAAATACACAAACTTACAACCTGTTCTAAGTCTGAAACCTCAAATCTTGGCAGTGCCATTTCATCCATAGCTGCCAAAAACCTCTCAATATTTACACAACCAGGCTCAAAGCTACCTCCCTAGAGGATCATTCCAAAGAGAGTAAAAACAAAATCACAGAAACTAGAAGATTGACATATAGGAAACAAAGGAAAAAATTATGTATACAAGTTACTCAAGATCAAGTACCATTCGCATTGAACCGGGACTAAGCTGGTTTAAGAGATTGCACAAGACAGTACCATCCATCAAACATGCTCTCAATTCTTCTTCTGAAGCCTCCCATGGTAAATTCAAATAAGGAAGTGTCTCATTTAACCACTCTACTAAACTCTGATGACCTAGAAACCAAATTAAAAAAAGTAATGGATAAGAACAAAGATTTCAAAAATATCATCGTCATATGCAAAAGAGAAAATTAAAACTCAAAGAAAACAGTTTAAGAACATTTGCCTTGCTTAGTTTGATCTGTACTTTGACGACTAATGTCTGATCCATTAAATGAAAGAATGCTGCTTGATCCATCTGATCGTCGATAAACACCAATCATACTGGATCCATCTTCGCTTCGATTTTTCATCTCTGGACATGTAAAAGCAAGTGCATCACTTCATGAGCTTTACCAACTTTCCTAAGATAAATTTTTAAAATGTTGTTGTTACATGATTGGGTAACCACACCAAATTGAATGTTATAATCTAACTATTTCGATTCAAACGCCAAATTTATAAACCTTATAGGCGAAAAACCCAAACGCTAGATATATGATGTTTCCTATACGTTTTATAAATATAGGGTTTTAGATTGTTTGTTTTTTACTCATCCTAAAAGCATTCAAATGATCAAAAGTTTTTTACAACTAAACTATTTTATATAGGTTTGAATTGAAAATATAGATTGCCTAGAAATCTGCAAACATCAATTTATAAAAGAAACCAAGGCCTAAAACAGAGGCAATAATGTTTTGAAAGAATTCTAATTTACATGCAAAAATTCAGTTTAAAATGCTGAACAAATCAACCCAAAAAAAATCAGCTCAAATTCACAAATATGATACCAAAATTTCGTTGAGACGCGATGGCAAACGTCGAGGGAGACTTCTAGAAAGGCCAACGATATTGTTGAATGGTCTTCAAGAAATTCAACAGAGGAATTCATACGGTTGATCTTTTGCCAGAAAATAATTCATCAACATTTCCAGTTTTTGTTTCTTATTAATTTTTTTTTTGGGTTCTTGAGAAATTGGAATTGAAAAAGGCTAATTACGGGGAACGCTTTAAGATCATTTTTTACATATTTAGAAGAAGAAGAAAAAAACACACAATAATTTACTGGAAACTAAAAATAAATGGAAATTATACTAATATTTTACGTTTGAGTTTGCTTTAAGCAAATATGTTTCAGGTTGGCCCGACAGTAGTTCTACAAAGACATTCCTGCTTTGTGTTTGTTTGTGTCTTTGTGGTATTTTGATCTGTGTTTTGCCCTTTTAAAATAAAAATTAAAATTCCGAAAAAGCATGAGAAGAAAAAGAGAGAAATATACATATCAGGTAGAGTAATGAGCCCAAATATCACTACAAAATTTACACGTTTACGGGCTAAAGGCCCATGTGCCAAAAAATTTATTTTTGACAAACTACTAGTTCATGTCTTCCAAGAGTTCATGTCTTCCAAGAGTTCATTACAAACATGAGAGATTTTTTCTTAAATTTGAGAGTTCAGAGTTTCGATTCGTAGTTCATAATGATGTTGTTCCACAAAGGGAGAAAAAAAAAAACCAAAATGATTTATACTAGTTCATAATTTTGTGGACCGGCAGCTATATATATACCGGGATTAACTTGTTGTAATACTTGAAAATATGTAAACCATCATATTCAATAGAATTTTTCTCTCAACCAAACGACATATCTGCACTTTATAGTTATAGTTATACACAACAAAAATGAACATTTGTTATAGCCTATGACACTGTTCAAAGGTACCCATAGTCATTGATTCTAGTGGTTGAGCCTATGTAAACCCAATAATGAAAGGCAAAAAGTCTTAAAAAACACAGTGACGAAAACAATTACATTTAATTTATTTACTCTTTTTCTAATTTTTGGCTTGAGGACACTTACATATGTATTTCCAACATTTATTTTTATTGGTTTAGAAAAAAGATAATAGTATGTTCTAAGTGACATTTAATTTGTGTATGAATAAACAAATCATTAACTGTAGTTTGTAAGTTCAAAAAAAATGAAATTTTACCAAGAGAACTGCAAGTATTTTTCATTGTAATTCACAAACAACAGCTTTGTTTATTCCTTAGAAGTTTAGACTGTAAATAACAAAAGAATATTTTCTTAATTATTCCTGAGTTAGACTGTATAAAACACTGCTAATTGATTATTCCGTTCAGAAACTGTTAGTATAAACACTGATTTCATTTAATAGTTTGATGTAAGTATATATTCAGAGAGATATACTACTATTGTTATTTGTTTTTCTCAGTGAATCAAATCAATCCGTTAGTATTTATTTATGAATTCTTAAAACAATTGATTTGGTGTGTATATATATATATTTGTTGATTTTTGTAAGTCGTGGCGCCACGCAGATCATCCATAGATCGTGGAAAGAAGTGGTGGAGTAAAATAGCTCTATTTTATCAAAATATCAAATATTAAATGTTGAAAAAAGTGAGAGAATGTGCTTTCGCATTAACTACACGATAATAATAATACTAATTTTTTTATACTACTGTGTATTATAAGAAGACATAATTCAGAATTCTTTTATTACCAATCACGTGGCTGTCAAAACCGAAACATAAAAAAAAAACAAAACAAAAAGTTTGTCTTAAACTTCCTCTAAATTCTAAACTAAACTGACGGAGGATAATCTCTCAAATTACAGAAATAAATCACTCATAATTACTGTTTATAACAAATTTTTATCTTTAGCCAAACGAAAATGGCGATTAGTGTTTTTTACTCCAAATAATTCGATTTTTGGCCTAGACTAACATAAATAACTCTTTCATTACTAGACCAAAATTACATGGTTTTAAACTGTTACATTTATTCGTTATAGCCTAAAAGTATTAGGGTTCCCATCGTAACGTAATTACATAACCTAAAAATAGTTGTACCAAGTATGGATTTGAAATTGAATTGAGTTCTAATAAGAAAAATAAACTCAAAGGGGATCAAGAGTCACGAGGCTCACAGCCCACACCAAGCATAAACATGTGTATATATATATATAGCTAGAGATAAATATATTTATGATCTACGACGTACGCGTAAGAGTGTTTTTGAGTACGTATACAAATACAATACAAACACATGATGAGGGACAAAGTAACTTAAATGAGACAATGACATGCATTATCTCCAATCCATGCACAGTACTTCTATGTATATATATATATATATATATATATATATATAGGTAGCTAGGAGACAACTATTTGGTTTTTTTCCACTAGAAGAGACAAATTAATTTAGCTTTCGTAAAATACAATTAATCTAAAAACACCATTATAATTAGAATATATGTCCACAGTCCACACTAGTTCTTTTTCTTCTTTAGCCTCATGATGTCCACACTAGTTATACCTGAACATCATGTCGAGATTAGTTCTTTTTTTATCGGTCTTACTCTTTTAATGTTGTTGAGTTATCAATTCTGGCTCTTTTATATGTAACTCTTCCTCCTTCTCTAATGGGATGGGACGACATTATATTGTATATATGTTTATGCATCTCTTTTTTTTTTTATAGACTTTACTTTATACATTCAATGTACGTTTTTATTGTTATAACTAATGTTATTTGATGAACAAAATAATTGAGATTGGCTCGACCTGACACATGTTATTAATGCTAATTAAACTAGTGGACCATGAAAACTGCGGACTGTTCCATTGAATTTATTAATTGGATCACTCTATATTTGTCAATGTTCATCTCTCGATATTACACCATTTTATATATATCATACTATTAATTCTTAGTTAATTGGATTGATAGCAATAGAAAGCATGAAATTTTGACTAATGCATGTCATTGAGTTAAATAATTAGTTATTTATCATCTTACCATTGTTTACTCCTTTTGTATCAAAATAAAAGATATATTATTTTATATTACACACAAGTATTTCTATTTTTTCTTTTTTGAAAATTAAAAACTAATTTATTATTTAAAGATAATTTAATCAATGATTCAAAAATATGCAGTATACAAATGGTCACAAACATTAAGCAAAAAAAAAAAATTGTAAACATACAACAGTTGCATAAAAAATTACCATCACTTATAGGGGATTATTGGTTACCATTTTTATGGTTGTGAAATTTAAAAACTTAAATGACTGCGACTTTAATTAGCCCCTTAATATGATACATAGAGGACTATATATAATTAAATTTATTTATAACAAGATTATTTTTACGTGTTAGGTTCTTACAGAAACATAAAATTCCAGTACATATGTCATTTTAATACTATTATTATTTATATGTTTATGATCATAAATTAGTTATACCAATAACAATGATTTGCATGTTACGTGTTTTTTACATGTTATTACACCATTCAAAAACCAAATAGATTAAAGCGAGAAGTATATTATTAGCTTAATTTTTATTTGTATGCATGTGTTTGTTACAAGAATGTGATTATATTGTCATGTTTTTTTTTTCTTTTCTTTCTTTTTCTGTCAAAAACTGAGTTGATTGATAAACCGTCATAAAGAGAAAGAAAAATTACATATCACGAGCTGAAACTGGCCAAAAAGTACGTATCTTAAAACATTGGTTAATTAAACACAGATCAATTAAAAGTTAGTCAAGTTGTTCAACTGGCCGCTACTTTTTTTTGGTTTTAAATTGTGACAGTATTTTGAAGTTGTTAACTGTTATCTGTTAAACGAAAAAAAAAAAATAGAAAAAAGAGGTTCGATCTTCCCAACATGATTGCTAAGAAAGGAGAAAAATAAACGATGCGGAGAGAAGATACATATACGAAGATTGTATTTATAAAAAGATTGTAAGGATTGTATTTATAAAAAAATTGTATAAAGTAAAGTACTGAAATAGGTGCAAATGGTAGATAAACATAGGTAACTAAATTTCAGTTTAGTTTAATACTAGAGTCTAAGTCAAATAATGCTAAAAAAGCAGGATAAAACAAAAGATGATACGGGCTTAATAATAAAATTAAATAAACAAGGTCTAAAGTTCATTATGATTCTCATGGAGACGCAACAAGTATTAATGACAATTTAGGGTAATGACAAGTTCATCTTATGTATAGTTGAGGGTTTAATTAACATAGTCAGTAGTGGCAATAATGACTCTTGGTTTCTTCTTTATTAATTGTCTCATCAAACCAATATAAAATTATACTAATCAAGTAATGTAGTTATATAATTTTTTGAACTCCCATCTAAATTCATGTGATTCTCTACCTCTTAATATCCGCCATGATCTTTGAATCAACTCATAAACAAAACAAAAAATAAAATCACTTACATTGTTTGACTTCCACTGACAAAGATTACTTCGACTCAATGAAAATTTCTATCGTTATTTACTTGATTTGGTTCAGATAAACTTATACTGTTTAATTTCTTCATTGGTCCAATGACCTTGGACTTTCATTTTGAAAGATAATGATCCAATTCAATGGAACCACTAACCCACATAGGTTTACATGTGTTACAACAACTTTACAACCATGAGGATATAGAGAGGTTACTAAATAGTAAGTTCCAAATTCGTTAATCGGATGTTCAAGGTGAATCTTATACTAATTTAAAACCTTTAAATAATAGATATTTATAGGTGATATTTTTGTATTACTATTTAAGTATATATTGTCTATATTTTGTCTCTTCTTTCTTCAATAATTCATTATTAAAAACGATAGAAAAGTATTTGCATATAAAATATCATAATCAAACAACTAAATTTTGTTTTGTTTATTTTCGTTGTTCAACTTTGTGACCATTTGTGGTAAGAAGATCGAAACCGAATGGGGTTTAGTCCTTACGTGTAGAAGCCTAGACGAGTAGAAGATTCATTGAACAATAGTTGAATCCTAACATAAAAAGAGATGGATATATATAGACCAGTTACTTTTGCAAATCAGTGTCATGCTTCCACTGTCAGCTACACAATCTATAGCTAGCTAGCATTCAATCTCATCTTCTCGTATATGCCCATGAATTTATGATTTTAGTGGCCATGTTTATGTAGGTTTGTTTCATCGTGCCGTCTATGTCACAATAATATATATATACTGTATTTATATATTAATTAGTATTTTCAAAATTACCTCATCAACAAATTTGAATGAGACTTGAAAGTTATATTTTTCGTGTACATATTCACAAATGGTAAAACACTAAGCAATAACTTGATATGCACTAAACCACTGCTCTAGAAACTGTTATGCATAGACTTTTTTTTCTTTTTTTTTGATAATCTATTAATTGTCCAAATCATTGTATATTTTGAAACAGATGGAGTAACATTTATAAATAGTATGATGATAACATACTTCTAAATTCTACTATCAGTGTAATCTGCCATCTTTTTTTTGTGGAACTTATAATTTGTCAACCAACTAAAATATATTAGATCAGTTCCAATTTTAATGCTAATTAAAAGATCTCTTGATATTTTCCTCAAACAATCTACACAACCGACTATAATTTACCAAAACCTACGATCAACAACACCAAACTACCAATGTTTTAAAGTTTTTGATTTTGTTTCCACCAAAATTAAACCCAAAAAAAAAAGATTTTGATTTTGTAGGGAACCAAACGTGTAGATATATATACTATATATATTTCAATGTTTTTGACGTCAACGTCTCTCTCTTTTCTAGATGTCAGGAAAGAAAACTAATATATAATGGTCCATTAACAGTGATTTATTAACTTAAAAAAGAAAAAGAAAAATAGTTGCATAAATCTTTTGAATTTTTGGCTATAATACAAAAGAAATTCAAAAAAATATTACTATAGCATTAGCAGGGTTTTATGACTATATGGACTAGGGAGAATCACCATAGAAAAATGTCATTATATTAAACAAATATAATAAAATGTTAACAGATTTTAAAGATGTGATTTCAAAAATTAAGATTGTCTGTCTGTATCGGGGGAACTCCTCGAGGCAAAACATTAATTTCGTGTCTTTCTTTGTGTTTCCCAGTTTTAGTTTTTTTTTTTCTTTCCTCAAATTTCTATTTTTGTGACTAAATTTATTTTAGAATCATAGTAACAATAGTTACTGATTAGCGTTTGCTTTGTCGTCACTGAGTAAAAATAGTAGTAGTTTGATTCGACTACTGTATTGTGTAATTTGCTAATCATATGTTCTGACTTAAGACATGATGATATGATGGTGATGATGATGATACTCTGCGCTCGTTTTGGAAAAACAATTTATAACACAATATATGTTACTCACCGACAATAACAAACTGTATGCATTTAGTAATCGAGACACAAATTAATGTTCGATCACTTAAACAGTAGTAGAAAACTCTGTTTGTGGTTTGCTTTGCTTTGCCATATCTATTATTAGTACTATATATCCAACACTTTATGAATTATTACTGAACACTTTATCTATTTTAACATTTTTGAAGTATATTTTGTACTAAAATCTAATTTGGATTATAACCTTTTATTTTGTATTATTTACATAATCAAACCCTTGCCATTTGAATAAATAACAAAACTTAAAAGTAAATTTTGTAATTAACTCACAAGCAAATCGCAAAAATAGAAACAAATATTTATTACATCAAATTTTTTTCCTAAACTCTCTCTTTAATCGTTTACAAAAAAAAAACTCTCTCTTTAATAAATCGAATCTCTCTCCAATATATTTATATAATCTTATTTGTTTTTAATTTATATTATTACATAAAATAAATTTATAATAAAAATACAAAAAAATTTCCACACATTTTGCAATTTAAATTTTAGAAAACGGACGCATATATATAACTCAATCGATAAAGGAAAAAATATATGTACAACGTCTACATAAAGTATAAAATTTTAGATTATAGTTCAAACCATTATAAATACGACTAATATGTTCACCACTACAAATGAACATGACTTTGATTTCTCAGGTATCCAAATTAAAAATTTTATTCAGTTTAATATGGTTCCTTATTTAAGAGAAATAAAATTTTTAAAAGGTTTCAAAATATTATAAATTTTATTTTAATTTTTTAAATTTGAAAGTATTCTAAATATTAAAACTTTTAAAAGCTGAAAATTATAATATTTAATTTAAGTTTTATAGAATATTTAAAATATTAAAAAATTGAACTCTACAAAATTTTAAAGTATCATTAATATTTGAACTCTAAAAATATAACAAAATTGTACGTAGATATGATTGAACGGGTTTGAGTATACATAAATATGATTATATTTTTTATTACGGATTGTCTATATTTAAAATCTTTTACGGGTTAAGTTAAAATAAAAAATTTTATTTACAACAAAATTGTCTCGCGGTATATCGCGGGTTGACCATATATATCTATGAATCTACTTATAATATAAATTCAAAACATTATATAAAATTAAAATAAAATACACCTTTATAAAACTAGAATATATATACAAACTACGAAAATGATCAACCAAACAAATATATCAAGTTATGGACCCGTGGTATACCACGGGGTATATCCTAGTAATTCATAAAAATCGGCAACATCTTTATTTTATTTTATGATTGACTATTTTGGAATATCCGAATTTTATATGCCTCCGGTTACTAAATAATGTTGTGAGTAATATACATATTAAATATAAAAAATAATCATACAATGATAAATTACATTGAGATGGTATGCTCAGATCGATCACATGCCCATTCTTGTCAACAACATTGGTTCAAAGATATATAAAGTCAAGAAAACAATTTCTTTTTTCGACAAAGATAGTTTGAGAACATTACTCAAAACATGTTTTGATATATGGAAGAGTAGAGAGAACAGTCGTTTTCATATATACAACATCAAAACCTATTTGTATAATATATGTCTCCTCGAACTTGGCCGTAAATGCTTATTTCATTTGGTAGATTGTTTGAGATGTTTTGCAAGGGTAACGAGTAGGTATATATAGCTAGGACATTTTCTAAAAAATGACCCCAACAATTACTTTCTATAACAAAATGTATTTTTCCAAAAAGAGAAACTAATCAAATCAACTTCAAGATAAAAAGAGGAACAATCAATCAACTTCAAGATCGACAATACTCACCGTTTTGCTATTTTTTTTCCTCTACTTTTGTTTCCTTTTTTCTCATAAATCATTAAAAATATATATACTTTTCTTTTCTTGGTCATAAATGTCTGTGTTTTGTTCTGTACACAACTAAGCTGATACCGTCGATCGTAACGATATTAAAAGGAAAAAAGAAAGGATTCATAGACAGTTCTTCTAGTCTTTCGAGTTCAAAGCTCAAACAACAACAAAACTAATATTTTCAAAACAATATTATTATAAGAGGAAGAGAGAAAAAAAAAAGTATGGAGTGACCAAAGAAAAAAGAAAACCTCAAAAACATTTCTGTGTTTGTTGTCTTTTGCCGGCGAAAACGGAAACTGTTTCATCTCCTGTAAATGACAAACACAAAAACCTTAACATCTCTCTGATACTTCAAAGAAAATGTAAAGAGTTGCATATTTTTCCTTTTCTTTCTTTTTTGGGATATAGCTTTAACACAAAGTATATTGTTTATTTCTAAATCAGGACAAAACAAAAAGTCTTTGAGTTAATTTTTTGTTTTCTTTTTCTTCTCTCTTTTCGGGATCTAGGGATGAAGAAACAATGGCTACCGGACAAAACAGAACAAGTGTGCCAGAGAATCTCAAGAAACAGCTCGCAATTTCAGTTAGAAGTATTCAATGGAGTTACGGTATCTTTTGGTCTGTCTCTGCTTCTCAGTCTGGGTAAGTTTCATAATCATATTCTTCGAAAACCAGAATCTTGAGATTTTAAAACATATTTTGATGAAAAATCAGACAAACACTTATGTGTTTAATTCAACACTGGTTCTTTCTTTTTATAAAGATTCAATAGTGGTTTTATTTTCATTTTTCTCTTTATCAAGTTCTTTTCTTGATAAATTCTTTATGAAGTTCTTGATTAGTTCAAGAAAATGTTCTGTTTTTTTCTTTCTTTTCTTTTTCTTCCTGATCCATTCTAAAAAATTTGTTGGTTTAATTCTTCAACATTGGTTCTTTAATAAAGATTCAATACTGGTTTTCATTTTATTTTTCTCTTTTTGATGAAGTTCTTGATTAGTTCAAGAAATGTTCTGTCTTGTTCCTGATGATTTGTTTATGTTCTGGTTTGTTTTGTGTTGAATCAAAAGAGTATTAGAATGGGGAGATGGATATTACAATGGAGATATAAAAACGAGAAAGACGATTCAAGCTTCGGAGATCAAAGCTGATCAGCTAGGCTTAAGGAGGAGCGAGCAGCTTAGCGAGCTTTACGAGTCGCTCTCTGTAGCTGAATCTTCTTCTTCCGGCGCAGCCGCTGGATCTCAGGTAACTAGAAGAGCTTCAGCCGCCGCACTCTCGCCGGAAGATCTAGCCGACACCGAGTGGTACTTCTTGGTTTGTATGTCTTTCGTCTTCAACATCGGTGAAGGGTAAACTCGTCTTTTCCTAATCTGCAATATATATTGGACATTGATTATGTGTCGTGTTCGGATTTGATCTTGTGCCAGTTTTAAAGATAAAGACAAAACACACTTTTAATACTCGTAGGTCCAGGTATTTCGACTTTTATGGTTCAGTTTTAGGTTTGTTGGATTTTCAGGGTTTTGCAGGAACCACTATTTTAGTTTCAGTTTCGTTTAAAATTGTAATGTTGGGATTTGGTCAGTTTAAGAAAAACAAAAGCTAAAACATGATTAGTTTTAAATAAAAAAATATGTTTCATATATCTAATAACTTTTGATTTATTCGGTTTAATTTTTGTTACTGTCAAAATTAATGTATAAATTTGTATTGTTTTGATGGTTTATGAAAAAAATTTAAGAAAAATTATGAAAAACCTAATATTCATTTACGTTTTTTTAAAGACTAATAGTTTTTTTTTTTTTTGGGGTAGAATGCCTGGACGGACGTTTGCGAACGGTGAACCGATATGGTTGTGCAACGCACATACGGCGGATAGTAAAGTCTTTAGCCGATCCCTTCTGGCAAAAGTAAGTGGCCCTTTAGTATTATTAATGCACCTTTGTTACTTAACTTCTGATGAGTGAAAAATGCTAAAAATCGTACATTTTGTTAATTATGTGTGTGTGTTTTGTTTAGAGTGCTTCGGTTAAAACAGTGGTTTGCTTCCCTTTTCTTGGAGGAGTCGTTGAGATTGGTACCACCGAACATGTAAGCCCATATTTATGTTTTTCTGCCTCTGAATGTTTATAAATTACCACAAAGTATTTTAATATTTTCAAGTTATAATTAACCATTAGTCTGTCGAATAATACATCAAAAAACACTTGATTTAACATTTTGGTAGCCCCAGTATACATATTTCCAAGTTTTGATTTATGATGTGTGGACTTTTCCAATCATTGGAATTTTCTCCCCAATATAAATCATTGATTTTTGTTTTCTTCCTATATTTTCGTTTTTTCGTCAAGTCATTAATATTATTTTAGTTTATATGGTTTATGAAGTAGGAAAAAAACTTTATTTAATAATTCTATCTTTTTATGTATAATATCATCATATGGGTTTTCTACTTTCTAGTATCAACTATTCAATCAAAATTAATCCTATGTGTGAATTTTCTTGATGTGTTTCATTGGTAGATATCAGAAGACATGAACGTAATACAATGCGTCAAGACATCATTCCTAGAAGCCCCTGATCCTTACGCTACAATATTACCAACAAGATCTGATTATCACATCGACAACGTTCTTGATCAGCAACATATTCTAGGCGACGAGATTTACGCGCCTATGTTCGGTACGGAGCCTTTCCCGGCGGCTTCTCCGAGCAGAACTACCAACGGGTTCGATCCGGAATACGAACAAGTAGCAGAAGATCATGATTCGTTTATGACCGAGAGAATCACCGGAGGAGCTTCTCAGGTGCAAAGCTGGCAGCTCATGGACGACGAGCTTAGTAACTGCGTTCACCAGTCGCTGAATTCTAGCGATTGCGTCTCTCAAACGTTTGTTGAAGGAGCGGGAGGACGGGTTTCTTACGGCGCAAGAAAGGGTAGGGTTCAAAGACTAGGGCAAATTCAAGAGCAGCAGAGGAATGTTAAGACATTATCATTCGATCCAAAATCAGACGACGTTCATTACCAGAGTGTGATCTCAACGATTTTTAAGACCAACCATCAGTTAATTCTCGGACCGCAGTTTCGAAACTGCGATAAGCAGTCAAGCTTCACGAGGTGGAAGAAATCGTCTTCATCATCATCAGGAACCGCCACGGTCACAGCACCATCACAAGCAATGTTAAAGAAGATTATTTTCGAGGTTCCACGAGTGCACCAGAAAGAGAAGTTATTGTTGGACTCACCAGAGGCCAGAGATGATAACGCAAACCACGCAGTTTTAGAGAAGAAACGGCGCGAGAAACTGAACGAACGGTTCATGATCTTGAGATCAATCATTCCTTCAGTCAACAAGGTATATATATATCTAAATGAATCTTTAAAAGTTCATTTTCATGTACATCGCGAGGAAACTAATCTTAAGGTCTAACATTTTCGATAGATCGACAAAGTATCGATTCTTGACGATACAATAGAGTACCTTCAAGAACTCGAGAGGCGGGTTCAAGAACTAGAATCTTGCAAAGAATCAACGGATACAGATACCCGTGGGACGATGACGATGAAGAGGAAGAAACCATGCGATGCAGGAGAAAGAACATCAGCTAATTGCACAAACCATGAAACCGGAAATGGGAAGAAGGTTTCGGTTAACAATGTTGGTGAAGCCGAGCCAGCAGATACTGGTTTTACCGGTTTGACCGATAACTTAAGGATCGGTTCGTTTGGTAATGAGGTGGTCATTGAGCTTAGATGTGCTTGGAGAGAAGGTGTGTTGCTTGAGATTATGGATGTGATAAGTGATCTCAACTTGGATTCTCATTCGGTTCAATCCTCGACCGGAGACGGTTTACTCTGCTTAACCGTCAATTGCAAGGTATATATATATACACTCTAACCTAATTAATTATTGCTTAACCGGGATTTGGTTAATTAACATGAATTTGACATATTGTGAAATGTGTTGGTTTCAGCACAAGGGGTCAAAAATAGCGACACCAGGAATGATCAAAGAGGCACTTCAAAGGGTTGCATGGATCTGTTGAAGACTCTAGTTGGTTTGAATTAGAAAATTAAAGTTCCCCGGTTTGGTTCTCTAGTGTTTGGTATTAATCTAATTAACCGGGTTTTAGGAATTCGTATAAAGACCTTGGTTATTTTGTGTTGTTGCTTAACGTCGTAGGTGAAGAGGAAAAAAAAAAAAGAACAAAAGCGTACGAGTATTTTGTTTGAGGGTAGATTATTTTAGTTAACGGATGAATTAAAAAAAATAGTAGTAGCTAGTTTAGATAATTTAAAAAGCTATTTTTGTAGTTAATCTCATTTTGAATATTCTTATGATATTTTTAGTTTTTCTAAGCACAAGATTATAATGTGAAGTGGAGAAAACAAACATAAATGTGAAAATGAAATTAGTGGTAAAAAGCTTTCACACGAAACATAAAGTTATCTCCATACTAAATGTGAAGATTCTTACAACATAAAGTTTATGATAAGAATAACCAAGATTAATTTCCATACTAAATTGATTCCATTGAATAACAGTGGAAAATCAACAAAAAATAAATGCTGCAATATCTTACTTTCACAAATTATAAACGCGTTGACCAAATTACTTTCTAATTTTATTTTAATTTACCTATCTAATCATGTCTTTTTAATGAAATAAGGACCAACCTTTGTTACTTAAAAAATATATATAGGAACATCAATATATCTTATCATTTGAATTATTTATACTAACAAAAAAAATTACTTAAATAGCAAAAGAAGTCAAATCTTATTCGTCCAACCCATATTTACTTTGTAGTTTGTGTAAACTGTATTTTTTTTTAAATGTTTATTAAGAAAGAAATCTAAATTAAAAAAATCAAAATATTATTATTTAAGAAGTTGGAACCAAAATAGTAATGACTACAATTATTTTTTTTCATTGAAAAAAATATACATCACATAGCAAATAATATACATACCTCTTATAGCCAATATTTTTTCAGACAAAAACATAACTTCTTTCCTTTTGAACTGCAAAACCGAAAACATAAATTCAAAGATACGTCTGTGTTAGTGTACATACAAAAGTGAGAGAGATCAGAAAAAGAGAGAGATAGATGGTGAAGCTGCTTCTGGCCTGAAGATTCTTCTCTCCGGTTAGAACTTGCACTTTAACATGTTTATATATTTCTTGACATCTTATTCTTATATCTATTGTCTATACCTTCTTCTCTTTTTTGACACTAGGTGCCCGACTCATCTACTGTCTTTTCCTTTAACACCATTTTGAAAACATTAACCCTTGTATCTTCGGTTTGCATATGATCTTGTAGTCCTTTTCGATCCACTACAGCAACAGACTTTGTGTTGTTTATAATTTGTCCTGGTTGGATTTTTTATACTTGCAGCTGTCTGAATAAGTTTGAAAGAACGTAGCAATCGTCAAGAATGGGAGATGAGCCAAAATTCAGAGAGAAATGGGATTTCAGAAGGAAAGAGAACGACTTTGAAGATTCTTCAAGCGATGATCCAGATTCAAACTCTACCCAGGATCCTATTATTCATAATCCAAATGTTCTTCTTGATTCGAGTCAGATCGATAATGGACCAAAACCAGTGACTAGAGACGAACCCGTGAAAACCCGGAAGAGGAGAAGCAAGAAAGATGAGAGTAAACCTGAGAAAGCTAAGCAAGTACGAAGAAGGAAACCAAAAATTGTTTCTGCAGAGGAGACGAAGAAGAAAGAAGGTTTAGGAACGGGGATGGATGATGTTGGAATCTTTATGGAGACATTGCTTGACGATCTTACAGCTTCTCGAGAGCGTTTAATGGATTGGATGAAGACTGAATTGTATGGAGCATCGGTTGAAAATGTTGCATCTCGGCCGCCTTTGAAGAAGGGAGGGGTTGCTGCGGTAGGAGCACAGAGACCAGTGAAGAAGAGGATGACGAAAAAAAAAAAGGAAGAGGAGGAGAAGATGAAAAAGAAGGAAGAAGAGGCGAAGGAGAGTGAAAAGCAGAGCAACCCGAGGGAGAGCAGTCACGCGATGAACACACCTGACGAGAAAATTTCAGAGATTGATCCAAGCGGTCGAAATCTTGAACGTATTGCTAGACCATTGGATAGGTTTGTAGTGGGCGGTCAAGGGATGAACACTCCTAAAGCGAAAACTTTAGAGATAGCGCAAAAGGGTGGACACTGTGATTCTAATGCTGGACTGTTGGATAGGTTTCTTAAGGGCGGTCAAGGTGGTTTAGGAAGAAATTACTTTCCACAACTACAAGAAGATCAAGGAGCGCTTGTTATGCAAACAGAGATGGAGAATTCGAAAAACGAGACCATGAAGAGTCAGAAGAGCATTGTTTTGGCCATTCAAGCTCCAAATCTGAGTAAGAAACAAAAGAAGACAAGTGAAGCTAACACCAACAAGAACAGGTCATCAACAGTGGAGAGAACAGAACCAGAAACGCAGAAAGATCATAACTTTGGGACACCCTTTGCGTCACAACTTTCTTCATCATCATCATTGCAGAGTTTTCCGGTATCTTCTTCGTTGTTTCCAAAACTGTCTTCACAATCGTTGTTGCCAAGTTTTCCAGTACCTTCTTCATTGTTTCCTTTTTCAAGCCAAGGGATCAGTCCATTAGTAAGTAACGCCAACTTTGAACTGAGACAACCAGTAGTTCAGACTCCTGATCTTTCAGAATTTCAGACAGGAGTCACAGGAGTACAAGAATTTGAGAATTCTCTGTTTCACAACAATGGCTACTTTTCTGGTTATCCAGCAGCTTTCCAGCCTAATCTGTTATCCGGCGGTTATAATTTTCCACAACAACTGAATTCTGTGACTTCGTCACAGCAGAGAGATGACAACAATATGCTCGAAGGTCTGAGAATGGCAGGTGGAGCCATAAGATATTCTGGTAACAGAGTTCCCGAAACCGAAGTTGGAGACTATACTAACGGCCTCTCTGACTACAGAACTAGCTCTGGTAGATAAAGACCTGTTCCAGAGACAACATCAACAATGAATGATCAATTTGTTCCTTGATTAGATTGAAATTTTGAGCAGTAAAAAATATAGATTGAAAAACCAGATTGTCATCAAATAAAATAATAATGTATTTGTCCTCACATAGATGTGTCTTCTGTAACAAACCGTTTTGGTTGTAAGTCGCTAACTAGTTTTGGTTGGATTCAATTCTAACCAACTAGTGATCACTGGAACCAGAGCTTGGTACTTGCTCATTAGATCGATATTCCACGACTAGGACTTTGCCAAACCTCAATAGACTGATGATCCTTTCGGGTCACAAACATTCTATTTCCTCCAAACGCCAATCCGGTTATCTTGTTTTCTCCTGAATCCGCTAATTTCTCGAATGAATTCTTCCTAAAAACCCTCCCTTCTGGAACATCCCGGCTTGCATTCCCTACCAAACCCGTGATCACTTCAGACCAAAGCTCGATCCCACTTCCTTTACTACAAAACACATGATTTCCATAGCTCTCAATCTTACACCCAACTCCTTCTCTTCTCTCATTCAAGCTTCTCTTCTTCTCTTCCCCAAGACAAACCCATGGATTCTTATCTCCTAACCTCCTGAGATCAGCGTAGAAAACTTCTCCTGAAGCCACACCGACCTTGAAAACTGCTGAGAGATTATCCGAGACAGTAACATCAGAGAAACAATCTTGTGTCTCCTTAATTTCCCAAACCATATTCCTTGATCTAACATCCCAAAACCTAATGTGGCCATTCACACCAGATGGACTAGTATGAGAACCAGAAACCATCAACAAATTACAACTCTCAATCCACCTCAACTTAGTCGATGGAATCGCAGAACCAATATCAGGGCCATAGATATCACAATGATCAATCTCAGACACAGGCATCAACGTAGAAAGATCATACACCATAATCGAATTCGAGTTCCTTCTGCTAGATTCAAAGCTAGTGAACAGAAACTCAGAGGAAGAACCTATGGCTTGAACCGTAGAGCTAGACCTAGTCACGTTTTCCCAATTCAAAGTCGTACGGACGAATCCACCGTTTTCAATATCGATGATTTGCAAACCTTGGAAATCGGTGGCTCCGGCAGCTAAAACTCCCGGAGAGATCTCAAGAAGAGAATCCACGGCGGAGAAATTCGTCAACACAGTCGATTTTTGCCTCAACGACCAATCGAAGGAAGTGATTTTGCTACCGTGCGTGACGTGTAGACCTCCGCCGTTAACCGTCGGCGAAATCGTCGACGGAGAATCTCGACCGTTCAATTGAAGAATCCTAGATCTACGGAGATCGAACGGCTCGAACTGCGACGAATTCGAGAGAGAATCGATTAAGAAAGACTCAATCCCGTAGTATCTAGATTCATCGATGAGATCTCGAACATCGAAGGAGCGTGATGATCTCGCGGGTAGGTTCCCTGTACGGAGGATATAGAGTAAAACGGAGAACAAATCGGGATCTCGATCGACGAAAGGAGGAGTCGACTCAGTGACGACGAGTCGAGATAGAAGAGAATCGGAGCCAGCTAAGGTTAAGGTTTGTTTCGTCGTTTGGAAGATTCGGCCTCCGACGTTGATGGAGACAACGTTCGATTCATGAGGGATCGTCGGAAAATTCATACGGAGGAGCAAATCAGAAGACCTTCGCTTTGTTTTTTTGCAGAGGAAAAGATGATAAACAGAGAAATCTTAATATATATATACCATATTAATAAATGAAGTACATCAAATAAACCATATATTATATACTTATCATTAAGACTTAGCTTATTAGTAATTAGACTCTCAAAATATGATAAAAGTGGGAACAATATAAGACAAAAAAAAAACCGAATATTCACATAAAAATAGTTATTATTGATATATATTATATTATATACTCTCTCTCCTTTATTAAATTTACTTTATTTATGTTATAAATTGTAAGGATTTTTTTCAATGATTCTCTCGAGAGAGAAGGGTGATTTTTTAGGCGATTTTTTTCTTCTTCCGATTTGGTCTTCTCCTTCTCTGCTTAGGAGTGTTTTTCCGACAGAATTCAGTAGTTTTGTTAGTTTCTGGTCTGACGGTTTCTCTCTGAATCAGTTTTCTGATTTCAGTTTCTTTTCTCTTTCTTTTTCGAAGAGTAACCGTCTGAAACCGCTATGGAAAAACTTATATATACCTGTCGGATTTTCTTCATCTTTCTTCACTTTCTTCCTACCATTCTATCTCTGCTACTGTAACATAATGAGTGATTACGTTCGTAAGTCGTTACAAAATCTGGATTTGGGAATCAATGACGAACCGGTGCCTCTACCATCGGTTCTGTGTGGAAACGCTGCAAACGCGAATCGATTCTCTTTGATCGTTTCGGTGGTTAACCCAAAGAAGCAAAACCTGCGTGCTATTGTGAATCAAATGCCGAAGATTTGGGGTTTCATGAATGAGTGTAGAGGTCGGATTCTGGGAAATGGCAAGGTTCTGTTCATCTTCAAAACAGAGGAATCAATGAACCTGGTGCTTCGCCGTGGGCCTTGGGCATTCAATGAATGGATGTTATCTGTTCATCGCTGGTACCCGAACATTGGTGAGGAGGAGATGAAGATTATTCCTTTTTGGATCCAAATCAAGGGTATTCCAATCGTGTATCTCACTATTGCGATGGTTAAGTACATTGGAGACAATTTGGGTCCTGTAGTTAGTGTTGATTTTGACGAGAATGTCAATTGGGTGGAGTTTGTTCGGGTTTGTGTCAATTGGAGTATCGACACGCCCCTTCGTTTCCAAAGGAACTTTCAATTTACTGCTGATGAGAATACGGTTTTAAAATTTCGGTTTGAGCGACTCAGAAACTTTTGTTCTCGCTGTGGTTCATTGAAACATGATGCAAAAGAATGTGAATTGGTTTTTGAAGATCAGCCTCTCGACGATGACGACAATGGAGAACCAGAAGACAATCCGAATGCAGGCAATGATGATGCAGTCGAAGATGAGTTCAACCCTGGAGATGAGCCTGCTGGTCCAGATTTCGCCATGGAAGGCCCTGCTGATAATCATGATGTGCATGTGTATAACCCCATGGAACCTGCTAATCTCCCGGAGGGTGCTGATTATGACACAGTTTCACTGGAAACTGTTGACCCTGTTGACCTTATTCCTGGACTGAGATTGGTTCACAATTCCAGAAGGCACCAAGAGTTCATTATTACAGAATCTGATGACTCTTCCATTCCAAGTGCATTTGAGGACACAGAGTTAACTGCAGAGAGATTGCGCTTTCTGCATACTAAGTTTGCAAAGGAACAACACCTTGAAGACCACACTTGGACTGATTCGACTACAAAGGTTTGCTTCTCTCCAGCTTCAGCTTCAACCTGCAAGAAGAGGAAGAGTATGGAATTCTTATACCAGCGTCGTGAAGAAGAAGAGGATATGGCGGTCCTGAGCCATATACATAAGAAAGAGAAGACGGAGTCTATGGGATCCAGTAGCGGTCCAGCTATGCACGGAGGCGCGGGAGGCCCGGTACTCCCATTGTTCCCCCCATGAGAGTTGTCTCCTGGAACTGTCAGGGCCTATGTTCGCCGCTGACTCAATCTCGTCTGAAACGTTTATGTCGTATTTTAAAACCTCATCTTTTATTTCTGTGTGAAACTCTAAATACTTCTTCTGTTGTGTGTGATTTTGCTTCAGTTTTAGGATTTGATAATGTTATTACTGAACCCCCTCATGGAAGGAGTGGTGGTTTAGCTATGATGTGGATGAATTCTATCTCTTTATCCAGATTGTATCAGGATGAAATAATCATTGATGTTCACATTGATTTTAATAATATAAGTTTCTATTTGTCTGGTGTGTATGGTCATCCTGTTCCAAGTCAGAGACATGTTTTGTGGGATAAACTTCATCATATTAATCGAACAAGACATGGTCCTTGGATGATTATGGGAGACTTTAATGAAATCTTAAGTAATAATGAAAAAATTGGAGGGCCCTTGAGAGAAGAGTGGACATTTAGACAATTCAGAAATTTATTCTCCTCTTGTGATCTATCTGATCTTCGTTCTAAAGGAGATAGATTTTCTTGGGTTGGGGAGAGAAGGAACTATACAGTGAAATGTTGTTTAGACAGAGTTGTCACCAATTCTGAATGGTTAGCTTGCTTTCCTACTGCAGAAGCTGAATTTTTGGAGTTTAACGGCTCAGATCACAAACCTGTCCTCACGAATTTTACTCCTCGGACTTATGGCCATCATAAACTTTTTCGGTTTGATAAACGATTAACACATATTGACAATTTTAATCAGATTGTGGAACAAGGATGGAATTCCTGCAAAAATCTAAACTACTATTCTATATGTGATCAAATTGAAAACTGTCGTAAAGCCATGTCAAGAGAAAAACATCATTCGAATTTGAATGCAGCTAAACGTATTGATCACTTTCAAGCTGCTTTGAATACAGCCATGGAGAGTGTGAACTGGCGTCATCGACGTGAGATTCCATATTTACAGGGCGAACTAACCAAAGCTTTTAGAGATGAAGAGTATTATTGGCAAAATAAAAGCCGGAACAATTGGATGACTCTGGGTGACCGAAACACTTCTTACTTCCATGCATGTACAAAAAAACGATATGCAAGAAACTACATTACAACAATAAAAGATTCGGCCAATGTAGTACATGTTGGTGATCAAGAGATTGGTAACCATGCCCAGGACTATTTTACAGAGGTTTACAAGTCAAGTCATCATCCTGTTTCTCCGATAGATTTCGGTGACTTTATCCCGAAGGTTACGTCTGAAATTAATGCCGATTTAACAAGAGATTTTACAAACGAGGAGATCTTTGAGGCCATTTCAGCCATTGGAGATGACAGAGCTCCTGGACCAGATGGACTAACAGCAAGGTTTTATAAACATTATTGGCATATCATAGGATCAGATGTCACCCAAGAGATTCAAGATTTTTTTGCAACTTCCTATATGAAGTCAGGTATAAATCATACTAACATTTGCATGATACCAAAAATTAATAATCCTTCAACCCTATCTGAATATAGACCTATAGCTCTGTGTAATGTTTTATACAAAATAATCTCAAAATGTTTGGTTAATCGTCTCAAAAATCATTTAAATTCCATTGTCTCGGACACACAAGCTGCCTTTATTCCTGGACGCTTAGTAACTGATAATGTCATGATCGCTCATGAAGTTATGCATGCCCTAAAGTCAAGAAAGAGAGTTTCCCAAAATTACATGGCCATAAAAACTGATGTTACAAAAGCTTATGATAGGGTTGAGTGGACTTTTCTAGAGGTTACTATGCAATTGTTTGGTTTCTCAAAAAAATGGATTGATTGGATCATGGCTTCAGTTCGTTCTGTAAGCTATTCTATTCTTATTAATGGTTCACCCCATGGTCTGGTTATTCCTGAAAGAGGAATTCGACAAGGAGATCCTTTATCGCCCTATTTATTTATACTTTGCGCGGATATTATGAGTCATCTTATTAAAACTCGTGTTCTTTCTGGTGATATTCGTGGTGTCCGGATTGGTAATGGAGCCCCAGCCATCACTCATCTACAATTTGCAGATGATTCTTTGTTTTTCTGCCAAGCTAATGCTCGAAATTGTAAAGCTATTAAAGAAGCTTTTGAAGTTTATGAATATTACTCAGGCCAAAAAATTAATACATCCAAATCATTAATAACCTTTGGTGCTAAAGTACATGGACAACTTCAAAATAGACTAAAAAATATCTTAGAAATACCAAATCATGGTGGAGGTGGTAAATATCTCGGATTACCAGAACAATTTGGCCGCAAAAAGAAAGATATGTTCAACTATATTTTAGAAAAGGTGAAACAACGAACTGCATCATGGAGTGCATCCAGACTTTCTCCAGCTGGGAAAGAAATAATGTTAAAGTCTGTTGCCCTCGCAATGCCAGTTTATACAATGTCCTGTTTCAAAATTCCGGCGAGTATCATAAAGGATATAGATTCTGAACTTCAACGATTCTGGTGGGAGAAAGGAAATTCTGAGAGGGGAATACCTTGGATAGCTTGGAAGCGTCTTCAATTTTCAAAAAAAGAAGGTGGTTTGGGTTTTAAGGATCTATCAAAGTTCAATGATGCTCTTTTGGCTAAGCTTGCTTGGAGAATTTATAAACATCCAGATACTCTTTTTGCTCGCTTAATGAAAGCAAGATACTTTCGTGATGATTCTATTTTGGAAGGCAAAAAACGTGTAAATCAATCTTATGGTTGGGCATCTATTTTAGAAGGGATTAAAATCGTTAAGATGGGTACTAGATTTATTATAGGGGATGGGGTCTCAGCTAGAGTACATAATGACAATGTTACCATTACCCATTCGCCTAAACCAGTACGCACATTGACAAATGATCCTATTCTTTATAAGGATCTTATTTCTTCTATTGGTAACCATAGATTTTGGGATAATGATAAAATTTCTAACTATGTACATCCCTTGGATCACCATCATATTTTTCAAATGCATTTACCCCGGTCTAGTACTCCTGATAGATTAATTTGGCATTACAATAAATCTGGTGAATATTCTGTTCGTTCGGGTTATTGGCTAATTATGCATGAACCCCATACAATGATTGCGAATCATTCGGTTCCCTCTGGTTCTTTAGTGTTAAAAAATCAAATTTGGAAATTGAAAGTTATTCCAAAAATTAAACACTTTCTGTGGCGAATTCTTACAAAAGCTTTACCTACCATTACTCGTCTTAATTCTCGTGGAATGAATTTGGATCCTATTTGTCCGAGATGTTTCCGAGCTGATGAGACTATTGAACATATTTTTTTCCAATGCCCTACTGCCATTACAATTTGGGAATGTTCGCATATTCCTAGTCATGTTCAGTTTTGCTCATCTTCAACCTTTGAATTTGTTCTTGAACAAATATTTTCTATGCAATCTGATAACAATATCCCTCAAGCGACCAAATTACTTCCATTTTGGGTTCGTTGGCATATTTGGAAAACCAGGAATAATTTTATCTTTAACGGCATTCAAGATATACCGATAAACTCTGTCTTACGTGCACAAGGGGACGTCCGTGAATGGTTAACTTACAGTCATAATACTTCTCACAATCATCAAGTCACTCAACCTATTCAACAAAGTTCATGGACTCGTCCTCCGACTAACATGATTAAGTGTAATTATGATGCGGCTTTTGATTATAATACACACCAAGTTAAAGGTGGTTGGATTCTTCGCGACGAAAATGGAGGCTCGAACGGATGGGGAAGTTCTGTTCTCGGCTATGCGATTTCCCCTTTGGAAGCAGAAGCGAAAGCTCTTTTGGCGGCAATGCAACAAAGTTGGATTAGAGGCATCACGAAGATTTGTTTTGAAGGCGATAGTGAAGTTTTGAATAAGATTCTAAATCATCAATTCTATGATATTGCTATTGATCGGGTGCAACATGATATCTCAATGTGGGCTTCTTTATTTCATACTATTCAATTTGTATTTACTCGTAGATCTTGTAATAATGCTGCTCACTTGTTGGCAAAGTATGGTTGTTCTTCTGTTAGTTTTTACTCTGATTCGTTTCATTCGCCTCAATGGCTAACTGACCAGTTGTATTATGATTTCATTCATTCATTAATATAATTTACATTTTGACGAAAAAAAAAAAAGATGATAAATTGTAAATCTTATAAACACTATAAATTAATAAACACTATAAATCATTAAATGTTGCTGGTCCCAAGTCAGGTCAGTGTAAAAATTGACCAAATTCGATAAGGTAGTAAGATAATATTTTTTTAAATCCCCATGTAAAATAT